>NW_027468576.1:8275000-8875000 GCF_046254945.1 Alosa pseudoharengus | reverse complement strand
TCCAGTTCATTCTAATGTGTCCGTGCAACAGCGGGGCGGGGCGGGACGGGGTGGGACGGGCAGGGGTGATTAGGTGGGGGGGGCTGGCTGGCGGAGGCGGCAGCGGCAATACTCTGTTTCAGCCCTACAAAGTCAGTTATATTTTGATGTGACACTTGTTGAAAGTGTTGATGGCGGGTATCTGCTGAGTTTAATCTTGTCACCATGGCTACTCTGGCCTATACTGCTTGGCCCCCTCATTGCTGCTTGCAGCTATATTTGGGGGCCAAGCAGCGAAGCTGCGAAGGCACCCATTGTGTTTCTATCTTTTCCTACTATTATTATTATTATTACACATCTTTCCTCTGCCATTGAAGTCTATGGCAGCCCATAGAACCGTCTGGTGAAAAGTTGTGAAATTTGGCACTGTAATTAGGCAGAGTCCCATGATTAATTTCACCAAGTTTCAAGTCCGCACCACGAGCGCTCTAGCGCCACCAACAGGCCAAAGTTGGACATGCGTTCACGCATGTATCTTCTGACCCGTTGGCCCGATTTTAAAAATTGAGGTACCATTGGAATCCTTGGACCAGGCCGAGTTCAACGCACCCTATGGCGTCATTTTCCGCCATGATGGATTTTCCGCCATATTGGATTTTAGTGAAAGTGAAACTAATTTTTCACAGGTCACAAATTTTGTCCGTTCGACACCAAACTTGACATACATGATCTTCAGACCAAGCCTCACAAAAGTTGTGGTATTTTGTCTCCGGAACTATAACCGTTCATCCATAATATACAATTGAAATTTGCGGCGAAGCCGCCAAACAGGAAGTGAGCTCATATCTCAGCAACCCTTGCATGTATCAATGCCAAACTTGGTGGATAGACTCAGGACCCAATCAGAGGGAAGCTCAAAAAATTTGGTGACCTTTGACCTCTAGGGGGCGCTGTAATTAAGAAACATGCCTTTTGGCCTGTAGTTGCTGTTGTGTTTAGAATTAAATTGCACTAATGATGTCTGGTAATACTGTTGGAGTTCCTTAGTTCGACCCAAGCCAACTTGTGATGTCATCGTAATTGATTCGGCCGCCATATTGGATTTAATCAAAAACACGTACAAGTTTTCGCAGGTCACAAATTTCAGCGGATCCTGACCAAAATTGGCAGAGACCATCTTCAGACCATGCCTGATGAGTGCATTGATTTCTGGAACAAATGAAAGAAGTATTGGCCTGTACCAGCCAATTGAAATTTGCGGCGAAGCCGCCAAACAGGAAGTGATTTCATATCTCAGCAACGCTTTCATGTATCAAAACCAAACTTAGTACATGTACCTCCGACCCCATCGGGAGGACGCTCAAGAAATTTGGTGACATTTGACCTCTAGGGGGCTCCGTAATTGACAAAAATGCATTTTGGCCAGTAGTTGCTGATGCGCATTATTTTGCAATGGAAGTCAATGGCCGCCCATAGAACCGTCTGGTAAAAAGTTATACAATTTTGCACACTAATTGGGGACAGTCCAATAATTCATTTCACCAAGTTTCATGACGGCACCTCAAGCGCTCTAGCGCCACCAACAGGCCAAAGTTGGATTTGTGTTCACGGACGTAACTTTTGACCTGTTGACCCGAATGGCAAAATGAGGTATCATTGGAATCCTTGGGCCAAGCCGAGTTCAACACACCCTATGACGTCAATTTTTGACCTCTCTGTTTAAATCACAGCAAGTGTGATCATATGTCAGTCAATCTTTTATTTTTGATGTGAAACTGATGACAGCAAGTTCCATCCAGTTCATTCTAATGTGTGCGTGCAAGGGTGGGACGGGGTGGGATGGGCAGGGGCGGTTGCGGCGGTGGACTGGCTGGGGGAGGGGGCGCCGACACTCAGCCCTGGTTCAGCCCCACAAAATCAGCTATGTTTTGATGTGAAACTTGACCTTGTAACTCAGCCAATCTTGGGTTGTATGGCATGGAACTTGCTGTGACTGCTTAAGCCTACATGTCTGATGCAACGGCATTGACTTACATGGCAAATCTGGCCTGCTGAACTGCCTGCTTGGCCCCCTCATTGCTGCTTGCAGCTATATTTGGGGGCCAAGCAGCGAAGCTGCGAGGCAACCATTGTGATTGTTAGTTTTCTTATTATTACAGTGCATGAAAATGCACTGTACTGTTCTTCCTAGGCTTCTTATTAGAGTGCATGAAAATGCACTCTATTGTTATCCGATTTATTCTTATTATTCTGCTTCTTCTTCAACACATTTTGTGCGTTTAATGCGGCTTCAACCGTTTAACTTAGAAACTCCATTCAAACTGCGTTGCGTAGGTCTTACTTATGTGACTTCAGCTATGTATTTTTCAACTTTCTAACTTTTATACTTTTTAAACTATTAATTAAAAACTACTAAAATTTCCCCATTGACTTAACATTAGATTATGACATCACAATAGAGCAATTAGAATCCTATGCCAGGTGTTCAGGCCACCTGGATCACCATATATGGCTCTGGCCAGGCCACCTGGATCAACTGAGTTTCTCAGGCTTTATGACATCATAGCAATTAGAATATTGTGCCAGGTGGCCAGGCCACTTAGATCAACTGTCAGTTTCTCAGGCTTTAAGCATACAGTCTCATTCTATGCTATAAGCCTGAGAAACTGTTCAGTCATTCCAACTATATTAAACCTCATCTATCTAGCAAATAGTTTAACCTTTTAAACTATCCACCTATTTAACTGTTCAGTCATTCCAACTATATTAAACCTCATCTATCTAGCAAATAGTTTAACCTTTTAAGCTATCCACCTATTTAACTGTTCAGTCATTCCAACTATATTAAACCTCGTCTACCTAGTTCAGTCATTCCAACTATATTAAACATCATCTACCTAGCAAATAATTTAACCTTTTAAACCATCCACCTATTTAACTGTTCAGTCATTCCAACTATATTAAAACTCATCTACCTAGTTCAGTCATTCCAACTATATTAAACATCATCTACCTAGCAAATAATTTAACCTTTTAAACCATCCACCTATTTCACTGTTCAGTCATTCCAACTATATTAAACATCAGCTACCTAGTTCAGTCATTCCAACTATATTAAACATCATCTACCTAGCAAATAATTTAACCTTTTTAACCATCCACCTATTTAACTGTTCAGTCATTCCAACTATATTAAACCTCGTCTACCTAGTTCAGTCATTCCAACTATATTAAAACTCATCTACCTAGCAAATAATTTAACCTTTTAAACTATCCACCTATTTAACTGTTCAGTCATTCCAACTATATTAAACCTCATCTACCTAGCAAATAATTTAACCTTTTAAACTATCCACCTATTTAACTTTTCAGTCATTCCAACTATATTAAACCTCATCTACCTAGTTCAGTCATTCCAACTACATTAAACCTCATCTACCTAGTAAATAATTTAACCTTTTAAACCATCCACCTATTTAACTGTTCAGTCATTCCAACTATATTAAACCTCATCTATCTAGCAAATAATTTAACCTTTTAAAACATTCAACATTTAAACTACATTCAACTTTTAAACTGTCTACGTCTAAACTATCAACTTTTTATCAACCTATGCTATGTCTGTCCTAGCTTCATTTTCATGCACTCGTAATTCCCTGGAATTACATTCTCTAGTTCTTATTATTCTGCTTCTTCTTCAACACATTTTGTGCGTTTAATGCGGCTTCAACCGTTTAACTTAGAAACTCCATTCAAACTGCGTTGCGTAGGTCTTACTTATGTGACTTCAGCTATGTATTTTTCAACTTTCTAACTTTTATACTTTTTAAACTATTAATTAAAAACTACTAAAATTTCCCCATTGACTTAACATTAGATTATGACATCACAATAGAGCAATTAGAATCCTATGCCAGGTGTTCAGGCCACCTGGATCACCATATATGGCTCTGGCCAGGCCACCTGGATCAACTGAGTTTCTCAGGCTTTATGACATCATAGCAATTAGAATATTGTGCCAGGTGGCCAGGCCACTTAGATCAACTGTCAGTTTCTCAGGCTTTAAGCATACAGTCTCATTCTATGCTATAAGCCTGAGAAACTGTTCAGTCATTCCAACTATATTAAACCTCATCTATCTAGCAAATAGTTTAACCTTTTAAACTATCCACCTATTTAACTGTTCAGTCATTCCAACTTTATTAAACCTCATCTATCTAGCAAATAGTTTAACCTTTTAAGCTATCCACCTATTTAACTGTTCAGTCATTCCAACTATATTAAACCTCGTCTACCTAGTTCAGTCATTCCAACTATATTAAACATCATCTACCTAGCAAATAATTTAACCTTTTAAACCATCCACCTATTTAACTGTTCAGTCATTCCAACTATATTAAAACTCATCTACCTAGTTCAGTCATTCCAACTATATTAAACATCATCTACCTAGCAAATAATTTAACCTTTTAAACCATCCACCTATTTAACTGTTCAGTCATTCCAACTATATTAAACATCATCTACCTAGTTCAGTCATTCCAACTATATTAAACATCATCTACCTAGCAAATAATTTAACCTTTTTAACCATCCACCTATTTAACTGTTCAGTCATTCCAACTATATTAAACCTCGTCTACCTAGTTCAGTCATTCCAACTATATTAAAACTCATCTACCTAGCAAATAATTTAACCTTTTAAACTATCCACCTATTTAACTGTTCAGTCATTCCAACTATATTAAACTTCATCTACCTAGCAAATAATTTAACCTTTTAAACTATCCACCTATTTAACTTTTCAGTCATTCCAACTATATTAAACCTCATCTACCTAGTTCAGTCATTCCAACTACATTAAACCTCATCTACCTAGTAAATAATTTAACCTTTTAAACCATCCACCTATTTAACTGTTCAGTCATTCCAACTATATTAAACCTCATCTATCTAGCAAATAATTTAACCTTTTAAAACATTCAACATTTAAACTACATTCAACTTTTAAACTGTCTACGTCTAAACTATCAACTTTTTATCAACCTATGCTATGTCTGTCCTAGCTTCATTTTCATGCACTCGTAATTTCCTGGAATTACATTCTCTAGTTCTTCTTATTCTTATTCTTCTTCTAACGCACTTAATGCAGCTTCAACCGTTTAACGTAGAAACTTCATTCAAATTATGTTACGTAGGTCTTACTTAGGACATGGGTGCTTTGTATTTTTCAGCTTTGTAACTTTTATACTTTTTAAACTATTAATTAAAAACGAATCAAAATTTCCCCATTGACTTAACATTATGATTATGACATCACAATACGGCCGTTAAGCAATTAGAATCCTATGGCAGGTGTTCGGGCCACCTGCATCAACTGCCAGTCTCAGGCTTTAAGCATACAAACTGGCCCTATTAAGACTACACATCCTGTTCAACTGCTTCCTCTGCCAAAACCTGTTTCAAAATAAAAGTCCTCACTACAATATTTCACTGTTAAACAATTTAACCCTTTAAACTACTGAACTTTTTAACTGTTCAGCCATTGTAACTGTTACTTGTCATCAACTATGACTCCTACCCACTGTAGCTAGTTAGCTAAGTTAGCTAAGTAACTTGGTTAGCATAGTTAGCATGCTAGCATGTTAGCATGCTAGTTAGCATTTTTAGCAAAACTGCTAAAAACGATTAGCTAAGTTAGCTAAGTCACATGGTTAGCATAGTTAGCATGCTAGCATGTTAGCATGCTAGTTAGCATTTTTTGCAAAACTGCTAAAAATGATTAGCTAAGTTAGTTAAGTCACATGGTTAGCATAGTTAGCATGCTAGCATGTTAGCATGCTAGTTAGCATTTTTAGGAAAACTGCTAAAAATGATTAGCTAAGTTAGCTAAGTCACGTGGTTAGCATAGTTAGCATGCTAGCATGTTAGCATGCTAGTTAGCATTTTTAGGAAAACTGCTAAAAATGATTAGCTAAGTTAGCTAAGTAACGTGGTTAGCATAGTTAGCATGCTAGCATGTTAGCATGCTAGTTAGCATTTTTAGCAAAACTGCTAAAAATGATTAGTTAAGTTAGCTAAGTAACATGGTTAGCATAGTTAGCATGTTAGCATGCTAGTTAGAATAGTTAGCATAACTACTAAAAATGAAAACATTAGCTAAGTTAACTAAGTTAAGTAACTTAGTTAACATTATTATCTTTGATAACATAGTTAGCATAACTGCTAGCAAACATTAGAGCCATTCCAACTGTCAGTTATTGTCAACTATCTGCCTAAATAATTTAACAATTTCAATTATCAACCTATTTAACTGTTCAGTCATTCCAACTATATTAAACCTTATCTACCAAGCAAATAATTTAACCATATGAACTCATCATATTTTTGCATTTTCATGCACTGTATTTCCTTCAGGAAATGCTTTTCTAGTTATTATTATTATTATTATTCCGCCATTGAAGTCAATGGCAGCCTATAGAACCGTCTGGCAAAAAGTTCTGAAATTTGGCACACTGATTGGAGACAGTCCAATGATTCATTTCATCAAGTTTCATGTCGGCACCTCCAGCGCTCTAGCGCCACCAACAGGCCAAAGTTGGACTTGCGTTCACGCACGTAACTTCTGACCCGTATGGCCGATTGTCAAAAATGTGGTATCGTTGGATTCCTTGGGCCAAGCCGAGTTCAACGCACCCTATGACGTCATTTTCCGCCATGATGGATTTTCCGCCATTTTGGATTTTATCAAAAACACTAAAATGTCTTCTCTGGTCACAAATTTTGTCCAATCGACACCAAACTTCACACACATCATCTACAGAACACGCTACTTTCAGGAATTACTTTTTGTCTTCGGAAATACAACCGTTCGCCCGTAACAGCCAATCAAAATTTGTGGCGAAGCCGCCAAACAGGAAGTGAACTCATATCTCAACAACCCTTTCTTGTATCATAACCAAACGTAGTATATAGACTACTGACCCCATCAGGAGGACGCTCAAACATTTTGGTGACCTTTGGCCTCTAGGGGGCGCTGTAATTAAGAAATATGCCTTTTGGCCTGTAGCTGCTGTTGTGTTTAGAATTAAAACGCACTAGTGGTGTCTGACAATACTGTGGAAGGTCCTTTGGTCAACAGAGGACAACTTGTGACATCAACATAATTGATTTGGCCGCCATATTGGATTTAATCAAAAACACGAATAAGTATTCGCAAGTCACAAATTTCAGCTGATCCTCACCAAAATTGGCAGAGACCATCTTCAGACCATGCCTTATCAGTGTATTTTTTTCTGGAACAATCGATAGAAGCGTTCGCCTGTAACAGCCAATCGAAATTTGCGGCGAAGCCGCCAAACAGGAAGTGAGCTCATATCTCAGCAACGCTTTCATGTATCAAAACCAAACTTAGTACATGGTCCTCAGGACCCACCAGGAGGACGCTCAAGAAATTTGGTGACCTTTGACCTCTAGGGGGCTCTGTAATTGGCAAAAATGTATTTTGGCCTGTAGTTGCTGCATTATTCTGCAATGGAGGTCAATGGCAGCCCATAGAACAGTCTGGTTCATCCTGATGATGCACAAATAATTTGGTGATCTTTGACCTCTATGGGGCATTGAAATCACAGCAAGCACGATAATATCTCAATCGATCTTTTATTTTTGATGTGAAACTGATGACAGCGAATTCCATCAAGTTAATTCTAAAGCGTGCGTGCAAGGGTGGGGCAGGGTGGGACGGGCACGGCCGATTGCGGCGGTGGGTTGGCTGGGTGAGTGGGCGGCGACACTCAGCCCTGGTTCAGCCCCACAAAATCAGTTATGTTTTGATGTGAAACTTGACCTTGTAACTCAGCCAATCTTGGGTTGTTTGACATGGAACTTGCTGTGACTGCTTAATGCTATATGCCTGATGCCACGGCATTAAGTTGCATGGCAAATCTGGACTTCTGAACTGCCTGCTTGGCCCCCACATTGCTGCTTGCAGCTATATTTGGGGGCCAAGCAGCGAAGCTGCGAGGCAACCATTGTGTTTCTATGATTTCTTATTGGGGGCCAAGCAGCGAAGCTGCGAGGCAACCATAGTGATTGTTAGTTTTCTTATTGGGGGCCAAGCAGCGAAGCTGCGAGGCAACCATTGTGTTTCTATGATTTCTTATTATTATTAGAGTGCATGAAAATGCACTCTACTGTTATCCGAATTATTCTTCTTATTTTTCTTCTAACGCTTTTTGTGCGTTTAATACAGCTTCAACCGTTTAACTTAGAAACTTCATTCAAACTGTGTTGCGTAGGTCTTACTTATGTGACTTCAGCTATGTATTTTTCAACTTTTTAACTTTTATACTTTTTAAACTATTAATTAAAAACTACTAAAATTTCCCCATTGACTTAACATTAGATTATGACATCACAATAGCAATTAGAATCCTATGCCAGGTGTTCAGGCCACCTGGATCACCATATATGGCTCTGGCCAGGCCACCTGGATCAACTCTGAGTTTCTCAGGCTTTATGACATCATAGCAATTAGAATATTGTGCCAGGTGGCCAACTGTCAGTTTCTCAGGCTTTAAACATACAGTCTCATTCTATGCTATAAGCCTGAGAAACTGTTCAGTCATTCCAACTATATTAAACCTCATCTATCTAGCAAATAGTTTAACCTTTTAAAATATCCACCTAATTAACTGTTCAGTCATTCCAACTATATTAAACCTCATCTACCTAGCAAATAATTAAACCTTTTAAACTATCCACCTATTTAACTGTTCAGTCATTCCAACCTCATCTACCTAGTTCAGTCATTCCAACTACATTAAACCTCATCTACCTAGCAAATAATTAAACCTTTTAAACTATCCACCTATTTAACTGTTCAGTCATTCCAACCTCATCTACCTAGTTCAGTCATTCCAACTATATTAAACATCATCTACCTAGAAAATAATTTAACCTTTTAAACCATCCACCTATTTAACTGTTTAGTCATTCCAACTATATTAAACCTCATCTACCTAGTTCAGTCATCCAACTATATTAAACCTCATCTAGGCCTACCTAGCAAATAATTTAACCTTTTAAACCATTCACCTATTTTAACTGTTCAGTCATTCCAACTATATTAAAACTCATCTACCTAGCAAATAATTTAACCATTTAAACTATCCACCTATTTAACTTGTCAGTCATTCCAACTATATTAAACCTCATCTATCTAGCAAATAATTTAACCTTTTATACTATCCAACTTTTTAACTGTTCAACTGTTCAACTGTTGTAACTGTCATTCAACTATGACTCCCATCAACTGTATCCTCTGCCTTCAACTGTTTCAAAATAAAAGTCCTCACTAGCTAGTTAGGATCATTAGCATTCATTAAACTATCTGTCTATTAAACTATCTGTCTATTAACAACTGTTAAACTATGTACATTCAACTTTTAAACTGTCTACTTCTAAACTATCAACTTTTATTAAGCTATGCTATGTCTGTCCTAGCTTCATTTTCATGCACTCGTAATTCCCTGGAATTACATTCTCTAGTTATTATTATTATTTAACATCTTTCTTCCGCCATTGAAGTCAATGGCAGCCCATAGAACCGTCTGGTGAAAAGTTGTGAAATTTGGCACACTGATTGGGGACAGTCCAATGAATAATTTCACCAAGTTTCATGTTGGCACCTTGACTGCTGTAGCGCCACCAACAGGCCGAAGTTGGACGTGCGTTCACGCAAGTAACTTTTGACCCGTTAACCCGATTGTCAAAAATGAGGTATCGTTGGATTCCTTGGGCCAAGCCGAGTTCAACGCACCCTATGACGTCATTTTCCGCCATGATGGATTTTCCGCCATTTTGGATTTTATCAAAAACACTAAAACGTCTTCTCTGGTCACAAATTTTGTCCAATCGACACCAAACTTAACACACATCATCTACAGACCACGCTACATTATGAAATTACTTTTTGTCTTCGGAAATAAAACCGTTCGCCCGTAACAGCCAATCAAAATTTGTGGCGAAGCCGCCAAACAGGAAGTGAACTCATATCTCAGCAACCCTTTCTTGTATTATAACCAAACGTAGTATATAGACTACTGACCCCATCAGGAGGACGCCCAAACATTTTGGTGACCTTTGACCTCTAGGGGACGCTGCAATTAAGAAATATGCCTTTTGGCCTGTAGCTGCTGTTGTGTTTAGAATTAAAACGCACTAGTGGTGTCTGACAATACTGTGGAAGGTCCTTTGGTCAACAGAGGACAACTTGTGACATCAACATAATTGATTTGGCCGCCATATTTGATTTAATCAAAAACACGAATAAGTATTCGCAAGTCACAAATTTCAGCTGATCCTCACCAAAATTGGCAGAGACCATCTTCAGACCATGCCTTATCAGTGTATTTTTTTCTGGAACAATTGACAGAAGCATTCGCCTGTAACAGCCAATCGAAATTTGCGGCGAAGCCGCCAAACAGGAAGTGAGCTCATATCTCAGCAACGCTATCATGTATCAAAACCAAACTTAGTACATGGTCCTCAGGACCCATCAGGAGGACGCTCAAGAAATTTGGTGACCTTTGACCTCAAGGGGGTTCTGTAATTGGCAAAAATTTATTTTGGCCTGTAGTTGCTGCATTATTCTGCAATTGAGGTCAATGGCAGCCCATAGAACTGTCTGATTAATCCTGATGATGCACAAATAATTTGGTGACCTTTGACCTCTATGGGGGCATTGAAATCACAGCAAGCATGATCATATCTCAATCGATCTTTTATTTTTGATGTAAAACTGATGACAGCGAGTTCCATCCAGTTAATTCTAATGCGTGCGTGCAAGGGTGGGGCGGGGTGGGACGGGCAGGGGCGATTGCGGCGGTGGGTTGGCTGGGTGAGGGGGCGGCAACACTCAGCCCTGGTTCAGCCACACAAAATCAGTTATGTTTTGATGTGAAACTTGACCTTGTAAATCAGCCAATCTTTTGTTGTTTGACATGGAAATTGCTGTGACTGCTTAATGCTATATGCCTAATGCCACGGCATTGAGTTGCATGGCAAATCTGGCCTGCTGAACTGCCTGCTTGGCCCCCACATTGCTGCTTGCAGCTATATTTATTATTATTATTCCTCTGCCATTGAAGTCAATGGCAGCCCATAGAACCGTCTGGCAAAAAGTTCTGAAATTTGGCACACTGATTAGAGACAGTCCCATGATTAATGTCACCAAGTTTCATGATGGCACCTCAAGCACTCTAGCGCCACCAACAGGCCAAAGTTGGACGTGCGTTCACGCACGTAACTTTTGACCCGTATGGCCGATTGTCAAAAATGAGGTATCGTTGGAATCCTTGGACCAAGCCGAGTTCAACGCACCCTATGACGTCATTTTCCGCCATGATGGATTTTCCGCCATTTTGGATTTCATCAAAAACACTTAAAAATCTTCACAGGTCACAAATTTTGTCTGATTGACACCAAACCTCACACACTTGATCTTCACATCAAGCCGCACAAAAGTTATCCCTTTTCGTCTTCGGAACTCAAACCGTTTGCCCGTAACAGCCAATTGAAATATGTGGCGAAGCCGCCAAACAGGAAGTGAGCTCATATCTCAGCAACCCATTGATCTATCATAACCAAACTTTGTACATGGACTCAGGACCCAATCAGAGGGACGCTCAAGAAATCTGGTGACCTTTGACCTCTAGGGGGCGCTGTAATTAAGAAACATGCCTTTTTGACTGTAGCTGCAGTTGTGGTTAGAATTAAAATGCACTAGTGGTGTCTGGTAATACTGTTGGAGGTCCTTAGGCCGACCGAAGCCAACTTGTGATGTCATCGTAATTGATTCGACCGCCATATTGGATTTAATCAAAAACACGTACAAATTTTTGCAGGTCACAAATTTCATCTGTTCTTCACCAAAGTTGGCAGAGACCATCTTCAGACCATGCTTTATCAGTGCATTGCTTTCTGGAACAATTGACAGAAGCATTCAGCTGTAACAGCCAATCGAAATTTGCGGCGAAGCCGCCAAACAGGAAGTGATTTCATATCTCAGCAACGCTTTCATGTATCAAAACCAAATTTAGTACATGTACCTCAGACCCCATCGGGAGGACGCTCAAGAAATTTGGTGACATTTGACCTCTAGGGGGCACCATAATTGACAAAAATGCATTTTGGCCAGTAGTTGCTGATACGCATTATTTTGCAATGGAAGTCAATGGCAGCCTATAGAACCGTCTGGTAAAAAGTTATACAATTTTGCACACTAATTGGGGACAGTCCAATAATTCATTTCACCAAGTTTCATGCCGGCACATCAAGAGCTCTAGCGCCACCAACAGGCCAAATTTGGATGTGCGTTAACACACGTAACTTTTGAGCCGTATGGCCGATTGTCAAAAATTATGTATCGTTTGAATCCTTGGACCAAGCCGAGTTCAACGCACCCTATGCCGTCAATTTCCGCTATGATGGATTTTCCGCCATATTGGATTTCATCAGAAAAACTTAAATGTCTTCACAGGTCACAAATTTTGTCCAATTGATACCAAACTTCACAGATATCATCTACAGACCATGCCTCATTAATGCATTGCTTTTTGTCTTCGGAACTATAACAATTCGCGCGTAACAGCCAATCGAATTTTGCGGCGAAGCCGCCAAACAGGAAGTGAGCTCATATCTCAGCAACCCATTAATCTATCATAACCAAACTTAGTATATGGACTCAGGACCCAATCAGGGGGACGCTCAAGAAATCTGGTGACCTTTGACCTCTAGGGGGCGCTGTAATTAAGAAACATGCCTTTTGGCCTGTAGCTGCTGTTGTGCTTAGAATTAAAACGCACTAGTGGTGTCTGATAATACTGTTTGAGGTCCTTAGGCCGACACAAGCCAACTTGTGATGTCATCGTAATTTATTCGGCCGCCATATTGGATTTAATCAAAAACATCAAAAAGTTTTCGCAGGTCACAAATTTCAGCGGATCCTCACCAAAATTGGCGGAGACCATCTTCAGATCATGCCTTATCAGTGCCTTGTTTTTTGGAACAATTGACAAAAGCATTCGCCCGTAACAGCCAATCGAAATTGGTGGCGAAGCCGCCAAACAGGAAGTGAGCTCATATCTCAGCAACCCTGCCATGTATCAACCAAAGTTACTACATATATTCATGACCCCATTAGGAGGACGCTCAAAACATTTGGTGACATTTGACCTGTAGGGGGTGCTGCCATTAGCAATATTGCATTTTGATGTGTAGTTGCTGATGTGTTTTATCAATCTTTTTTTGATGTGAAACTGATGACAACATGTTCCATCCAGTTAATTCTAATGCGTGCGTGCAAAGGCAGGGCAGGGCAGGGCAGGACGGGGTGGGACGGGCTGGGGTGATTAGGTGGGGGGGGGGGGGGCTGGCTGGCGGAGGCGGTGGCAATACTCAGCCCTGTTGATCCCGGGTGTCTGCTGAGTTCTATCTTGTCGCCGTGGCTACTTCGGCCTATTCTGCTTGGCCCCCTCATTGCTGCTTGCAGCTATATTTGGGGGCCAAGCAGCGAAGCTGCGAAGGCACCCATTGTGTTTCTAGCTTTTCCTATTATTATTACACATCTTTCTTCCGCCATTGAAGTCTATGGCAGCCCATAGAACCGTCTGGTGAAAAGTTGTGAAATTTGGCACACTAATTAGGCTGAATCTCATGATTAATTTCACCAAGTTTCAAGTCTGCACCTCCCGCGCTCTAGCGCCACCAACAGGCCAAAGTTGGACATGCGTTCACGCACGTAACTTCTGACCCGTTGGCCCGATTTTGGAAAATGAGGTACCATTGGAATCCTTGGACCAAGCCGAGTTCAACGCACCCTATGACGTCATTTTCCGCCATGATGGATTTTCCGCCATATTGGATTTTAGTGAAAGTGAAACTAAAACTTCACAGGTCACAAATTTTGTCCGATCGTCACCAAACTTCACTCACATGATCTTCAGACCAAGCCTCACAAAAGTTGTGGTGTTTTGTCTTCGGAACTATAACCGTTCACCCGTAATATGCAATCGAAATTTGCGGCGAAGCCGCCAAACAGGAAGTGAGCTCATATCTCAGCAACCCATTCATCTATCATAACCAAACTAAGTACATAGACTCAGGACGCAATCAAGGGGACGCTCAAAAAATCTGGTGACCTTTGACCTCTAGGGGGTGCTGTAATTTAGGAACATGCCTTTTAGCCTGTAGCTGCTGTTGTGCTTAGAATTAAAACGCACTAGTGATGTCTGGTAATACTGTTGGAGTTCTTTAGGCCGACCCAAGCCAACTTGTGATGTCATCGTAATTGATTCGGCCGCCATATTGGATTTAATCAAAAACACGTACAAGTTTTCGCAGGTCACAAATTTCAGCGGATCCTGACCAAAATTGGCAGAGACCATCTTCAGACCATGCCTGATGAGTGCATTGATTTCTGGAACAATTGAAAGAAGCATTGGCCTGTACCAGCCAATCGAAATTTGCGGCGAAGCCGCCAAACAGGAAGTGATTTCATATCTCAGCAACGCTTTCATGTATCAAAACCAAACTTAGTACATGTACCTCCGACCCCATCGGAAGGACGCTCAAGAAATTTGGTGACATTTGACCTCTAGGGGGCTCCGTAATTGACAAAAATGCATTTTGGCCAGTAGTTGCTGATGCGCATTATTTTGCAATGGAAGTCAATGGCAGCCCATAGAACCGTCTGGTAAAAAGTTATACAATTTTGCACACTAATTGGGGACAGTCCAATAATTCATTTCACCAAGTTTCATGCCGGCACCTCAAGCGCTCTAGCGCCACCAACAGGCCAAAGTTGGATTTGTGTTCACGGACGTAACTTTTGACCTGTTGACCCGAATGGCAAAATGAGGTATCATTGGAATCCTTGGGCCAAGCCGAGTTCAACACACCCTATGACGTCAATTTTTGACCTCTCTGTTTAAATCACAGCAAGTGTGATCATATCTCAGTCAATCTTTTATTTTTGATGTGAAACTGATGACAGCAAGTTACATCCAGTTCATTCTAATGCGTGCGTGCAAGGGTGGGACGGGCAGGGGCGGTTGCGGCGGTGGGCTGGCTGGGGGAGGGGGAGGTGACACTCAGCCCTGGTTCAGCCACACAAAATCAGTTATGTTTTGATGTGAAACTTGACCTTGTAACTCAGCCAATCTTGGGTTGTATGGCATGGAACTTGCTGTGACTGCTTTAGGCTATATGTCTGATGCAACGGCATTGACTTACATGGCAAATCTGGCCTGCTGAACTGCCTGCTTGGCCCCCTCATTGCTGCTTGCAGCTATATTTGGGGGCCAAGCAGCGAAGCTGCGAAGGCACCCATTGTGTTTCTATGATTTCTTATTATTATTTAACATCTTTCCTCTGCCATTGGAGTCTATGGCAGCCTATAGAACCGTCTGGTAAAAAGTTGTGAAATTTGGCACACTGATTGGGGACAGTACCATGATTCATTTCACCAAGTTTCATGTTGGCACCTTGACCGCTCTAGCGCCACCAACAGGCCAAAGTTAGACGTGCGTTCACGCACGTAACTTTTGACCCGTATGTCCGATTGTCACAAATGAGGTATCGTTGGATTCCTTGGACCAAGCCGAGTTCAACGCACCCTATGACGTCATTTTCCGCCATGATGGATTTTCCGCCATATTGGATTTTAGTGAAAGTGAAACTAAAACTTCACAGGTCACAAATTTTGTCCGATCGTCACCAAACTTGACTCACATGATCTTCAGACCAAGCCTCACAAAAGTTGTGGTGTTTTGTCTTCGGAACTATAACCGTTCACCCTTAATATCCAATCGAAATTTGCGGCGAAGCCGCCAAACAGGAATTGAGCTCATATCTCAGCAACCCATTCATCTATCATAACCAAACTAAGTACATAGATTCAGGACCCAATCAAGGGGACATTCAAAAAATCTGGTGACCTTTGACCTCTAGGGGGCGCTGTAATTTAGGAACATGCCTTTTAGCCTGTAGCTGCTGTTGTGCTTAGAATTAAAACGCACTAGTGATGTCTGGTAATACTGTTGGAGTTCCTTAGGCCGACCCAAGCCAACTTGTGATGTCATCGTAATTGATTCGGCCGCCATATTGGATTTAATCAAAAACACGTACAAGTTTTCGCAGGTCACAAATTTCAGCGGATCCTCACCAAAATTGGCAGAGACCATCTTCAGACCATGCCTGATGAGTGCATTGCTTTCTGGAACAATTGACAAAAGCATTGGTCTGTAACAGCCTATCGAAATTTGTGGCGAAGCCGCCAAACAGGAAGTGAGCTCATATCTCAGCAACGTTTTCATGTATCAAAACCAAACTTAGTACATATACCTCAGAGCCCATCGGGAGGACGCTCAAGAAATTTGGTGACCTTTGACCTCCAGGGGACTCTGTAATTGGCAAAAATGCATTTTGGCCAGTAGTTGCAAATGTGCATTATTCTGCAATGGAAGTCAATGGCAGCCCATAGAACAGTCTGGTAAAAAGTTATACAATTTTGCACACTGATTGGGGACAGTCCAATAATTCATTTCACCAAGTTTCATGCCGGCACCTCAAGCGCTCTAGCGCCACCAACAGGCCAAAGTTGGATGTGCGTTCACGCACGTAACTTTTGACCCGTATGGCCGATTGTCAAAAATGATGTATCGTTGGAATCCTTGGACCAAGCCGAGTTCAACGCACCCTATGACGTCAATTTCCACTATGATGGATTTTCCGCCATATTGGATTTCATCAAAAAACCTTAAATGTCTTCACAGGTCACAAATTTTGTCCAATTGATACCAAACTTCACAGATATCATCTACAGACCATGCCTCATTAATGCATTGCTTTTTGTCTTCGGAACTATAACCATTCGCGCGTAACAGCCAATCGAATTGTGCTGCGAAGTCGCCAAACAGGAAGTGAGCTCATATCTCAGCAACCCATTAATCTATCATAACCAAACTTAGTATATGGACTCAGTACCCAATCAGGGGGACGCTCAAGAAATCTGGTGACCTTTGACCTGTAGGGAGTGCTGCAATTAGCAATATTGCATTTTGATCTGTAGTTGCTTGTGTTTTATCGATCTTTTATTTTTTGATGTGAAACTGGTGACAACATTTTCCATCCAGTTCATTGTAATGCGTGCGTGCGTGCAAGAGCGGGGCGGGGCAGAACGGGGTGGGACGGGCAGGGGTGATTAGGTGGGGGGGGCTGGCTGGCAATACTCAGCCCTGTTTCAGCCCTACAAAATCAGCAATGTTTTGATGTGACACTTGTTGAGTGTGTTGATCGCGGGTGTCTGCTGAGTTCTATATTGTCGCCGTGGCTACTCCGGCCTATTCTGCTTGGCCCCCTCATTGCTGCTTGCAGCTATATTTATTATTGGGGGCCAAGCAGCGAAGCTGCGAGGCAACCATAGTGATTGTTAGTTTTCTTATTATTATTATTATTATTATTATTCCGCCATTGAAGTCAATGGCAGCCTATAGAACCGTCTGGCAAAAAGTTCTGAAATTTGGCACACTGATTGGAGACAGTCCAATGATTCATTTCATCAAGTTTCATGTCGGCACCTCCAGCGCTCTAGCGCCACCAACAGGCCAAAGTTGGACTTGCGTTCACGCACGTAACTTCTGACCCGTATGGCCGATTGTCAAAAATGTGGTATCGTTGGATTCCTTGGGCCAAGCCGAGTTCAACGCACCCTATGACGTCATTTTCCGCCATGATGGATTTTCCGCCATTTTGGATTTTATCAAAAACACTAAAATGTCTTCTCTGGTCAGAAATTTTGTCCAATCGACACCAAACTTCACACACATCATCTACAGAACACGCTACTTTCAGGAATTACTTTTTGTCTTCGGAAATACAACCGTTCGCCCGTAACAGCCAATCAAAATTTGTGGCGAAGCCGCCAAACAGGAAGTGAACTCATATCTCAGCAACCCTTTCTTGTATCATAACCAAACGTAGTATATAGACTACTGACCCCATCAGGAGGACGCTCAAACATTTTGGTGACCTTTGGCCTCTAGGGGGCGCTGTAATTAAGAAATATGCCTTTTGGCCTGTAGCTGCTGTTGTGTTTAGAATTAAAACACACTAGTGGTGTCTGACAATACTGTGGAAGGTCCTTTGGTCAACAGAGGACAACTTGTGACATCACCATAATTGATTTGGCCGCCATATTGGATTTAATCAAAAACACGAATAAGTATTCGCAAGTCACAAATTTCAGCTGATCCTCACCAAAATTGGCAGAGACCATCTTCAGACCATGCCTTATCAGTGTATTTTTTTCTGGAACAATTGATAGAAGCGTTCGCCTGTAACAGCCAATCGAAATTTGCGGCGAAGCCGCCAAACAGGAAGTGAGCTCATATCTCAGCAACGCTTTCATGTATCAAAACCAAACTTAGTACATGGTCCTCAGGACCCACCAGGAGGACGCTCAAGAAATTTGGTGACCTTTGACCTCTAGGGGGCTCTGTAATTGGCAAAAATGTATTTTGGCCTGTAGTTGCTGCATTATTCTGCAATGGAGGTCAATGGCAGCCCATAGAACCGTATGGTTCATCCTGATGATGCACAAATAATTTGGTGACCTTTGACCTCTATGGGCATTGAAATCATAGCAAGCATGATCATATCTCAATCAATCTTTTATTTTTGATGTGAAACTGATGACGGCGAGTTCAATCCAGTTAATTCTAAAGCGTGCGTGCAAGGTTGGGGCAGGGTGGGACGGGCACGGGCGATTGCGGCGGTGGGTTGCCTGGCTGAGGGGGCGGCGACACTCAGCCCTGGTTCAGCCGCACAAAATCAGTTATGTTTTGATGTGAAACTTGACCTTGTAACTCAGCCAATCTTGGGTTGTTTGACATGGAACTTGCTGTGACTGCTTAATGCTATATGCCTGATGCCACGGCATTGAGTTGCATGGCAAATCTGGACTGCTGAGCTGTCTGCTTGGCCCCCACATTGCTGCTTGCAGCTATATTTATTATTATTATTATTATTCCTCTGCCATTGAAGTCAATGGCAGCCCATAGAACCGTCTGGCAAAAAGTTCTGAAATTTGGCACAGTGATTGGAGACAGTCCAATGATTCATTTCACCAAGTTTCATGTGGGCAGCTCTAGCGCTCTAGCGCCACCAACAGGCCAAAGTTGGACTTGCGTTCATGCACGTAACTTCTGACCCGTTGACCCTATTGTTAAAAATGAGGTATCGTTGGAATCCTTGGACCAAGCCGAGTTCAACGCACCCTATGACGTCATTTTCCGCCATGATGGATTTTCCGCCATTTTGGATTTTATCAAAAACACTTAAAAGTCTTCACAGGTCACAAATTTTGTCTGATCGACACCAAACCTGACACACTTGATCTTCAGACGAAGCCTCACAAAAGTTATTCCTTTTCGTCTTCGGAACTCAAACCGTTCGCCCATAACAGCCAATCGAAGTTTGCGGCGAAGCTGCCAAACAGGAAGTGACCACATATCTCAGCAACCCATTCACCTATCATAACCAAACTTAGTACATGGACTCAGGACCCAATCAGGGGGACGCTCAAGGAATTTGGTGACCTTTGACCTCTAGGGGGCGCTGTAATTAAGAAACATGCCTTTTGGCCTGTAGCTGCTCTTGTGCTTAGAATTAAAATGTACTAGTGGTGTCTGGTAATACTGTTGGAGGTCCTTAGGCCAACCCACGCCAACTTGTGATGTCATCGTAATTGATTCGGCCACCATGTTAGATTTAATCAAAAACATCAAAAAGTTATCACAGGTCACAAATTTCATCTGATCGATCTTCACCAACATTGGCACAGACCATTTTCAGACCATACCCTATCAATATATTGCTCTCTGGAACAATTGACAAAAGCATTCACCCATAACAGCCAATCGAAATTGGTGGCGAAGCCGCCAAACAGGAAGTGAGCTCATATCTCAGCAACCCTGCCATGTATCATAACCAAACTTACTACATATATTCATGACCCCATTAGGAGGACACTCAAAACATTTGGTGACCTTTGACCTGTAGGGGGTGCTGCAATTAACAATATTGCATTTTGATGTGTAGTTGCTGATGTGTTTTATCAATCTTTTATTTTTTGATGTGAAACTGATGACAACATGTTCCATCCAGTTAATTCTAATGCGTGCGTGCAAGGGCAGGGCAGGACGGGGTGGGACCGGCTGGGGTGATTAGGTGGGGGGGGGCTGGCTGGCGGAGGCGGTGGCAATACTCAGCCCTATTTCAGCCCTGTTGATCCCGGGTGTCTGCTGAGTTCTATTTTGTCACCGTGGCTACTCCGGCCTATACTGCTTGGCCCCCTCATTGCTGCTTGCAGCTATATTTATTATTATTATTATTCCGCCATTGAAGTCAATGGCAGCCTATAGAACCGTCTGGCAAAAAGTTCTGAAATTTGGCACACTGATTGGAGACAGTCCAATGATTCATTTCATCAAGTTTCATGTCGGCACCTCCAGCGCTCTAGCGCCACCAACAGGCCAAAGTTGGACTTGCGTTCACGCACGTAACTTCTGACCCGTATGGCCGATTGTCAAAAATGAGGTATCGTTGGATTCCTTGGGCCAAGCCGAGTTCAACGCACCCTATGACGTCATTTTCCGCCATGATGGATTTTCCGCCATTTTGGATTTTATCAAAAACACTAAAATGTCTTCTTTGGTCACAAATTTTGTCCAATCGACACCAAACTTCACACACATCGTCTACAGAAGACGCTACTTTCAGGAATTACTTTTTGTCTTCGGAAATACAACCGTTCGCCCATAACAGCCAATCAAAATTTGTGGCGAAGCCGCCAAACAGGAAGTGAACTCATATCTCAACAACCCTTTCTTGTATCATAACCAAACGTAGTATATAGACTACTGACCCCATCAGGAGGATGCTCAAACATTTTGGTGACCTTTGGCCTCTAGGGGGCGCTGTAATTAAGAAATATGCCTTTTGGCCTGTAGCTGCTGTTGTGTTTAGAATTAAAACGCACTAGTGGTGTCTCACAATACTGTGGAAGGTCCTTTGGTCAACAGAGGACAACTTGTGACATCAACATAATTGATTTGGCCGCCATATTGGATTTAATCAAAAACACGAATAAGTATTCGCAAGTCACAAATTTCAGCTGATCCTCACCAAAATTGGCAGAGACCATCATCAGACCATGCCTTATCAGTGTATTTTTTTCTGGAACAATTGACAAAAGCGTTCGCCTGTAACAGCCAATCGAAATTTGCGGCGAAGCCGCCAAACAGGAAGTGAGCTCATATCTCAGCAACGCTTTCATGTATCAAAACCAAACTTAGTACATGGTCCTCAGGACCCATCAGGAGGACGCTCAAGAAATTTGGTGACCTTTGACCTCAAGGGGGTTCTGTAATTGGCAAAAATGTATTTTGGCCTATAGTTTCTGCATTATTCTGCAATGGAGGTCAATGGCAGCCCATAGAACCGTCTGGTTCATCCTGATGATGCACAAATAATTTGGTGACCTTTGACCTATGGGGGCATTGAAATCACAGCAAGCATGACCATATCTCAATCGATCTTTTATTTTTGATGTGAAACTGATGACAGCGAGTTCCATCCAGTTAATTCGAATGCGTGCGTGCAAGGGTGGGGCAGGGTGGGACGGGGAGGGGCGATTGCGGCGGTGGGTTGGCTAGGTGAGGGGGCGGCGACACTCACCCCTGGTTCAGCCACACAAAATCAGTTATGTTTTGATGTGAAACTTGACCTTGTAACTCAGCCAATCTTGGGTTGTTTGTCATGGAACTTGCTGTGACTGCTTAATGCTATATGCCTAATGCCACGACATTGAGTTGCATGGCAAATCTGGACTGCTGAGCTGCCTGCTTGGCCCCCACATTGCTGCTTGCAGCTATATTTGGGGGCCAAGCAGCGAAGCTGCGAGGCAACCATTGTGTTTCTATGATTTCTTATTATTATTATTATTATTATTTAACATCTTTCTTCCGCCATTGAAGTCAATGGCAGCCCATAGAACCGTCTGGTGAAAAGTTGTGAAATTTGGCACACTGATTGGGGACAGTCCAATGATTAATTTCACCAAGTTTCATGTTGGCACCTTGACCGCTCTAGCGCCACCAACAGGCCGAAGTTGGACGTGCGTTCACGCAAGTAACTTTTGACCCGTTAACCCGATTGTCAAAAATGAGGTATCGTTGGATTCCTTGGGCCAAGCCGAGTTTAACGCACCCTATGACGTCATTTTCCGCCATGATGGATTTTCCGCCATTTTGGATTTTATCAAAAACACTAAAACGTCTTCTCTGGTCACAAATTTTGTCCAATCGACACCAAACTTAACACACATCATCTACAGAACACGCTACATTATGAAATTACTTTTTGTCTTCGGAAATAAAACCGTTCGCCCGTAACAGTCAATCAAAATTTGTGGCGAAGCCGCCAAACAGGAAGTGAACTCATATCTCAGCAACCCTTTCTTGTATTATAACCAAACGTAGTATATAGACTACTGACCCCATCAGGAGGACGCCCAAACATTTTAGTGACCTTTGACCTCTAGGGGACGCTGCAATTAAGAAATATGCCTTTTGGCCTGTAGCTGCTGTTGTGTTTAGAATTAAAACGCACTAGTGGTGTCTGACAATACTGTGGAAGGTCCTTTGGTCAACAGAGGACAACTTGTGACATCAACATAATTGATTTGGCCGCCATATTGGATTTAATCAAAAACACGAATAAGTATTCGCAAGTCACAAATTTCAGCTGATCCTCACCAAAATTGGCAGAGACCATCTTCAGACCATGCCTTATCAGTGTATTTTTTTCTGGAACAATTGACAGAAGCATTCGCCTGTAACAGCCAATCGAAATTTGCGGCGAAGCCGCCAAACAGGAAGTGAGCTCATATCTCAGCAACGCTATCATGTATCAAAACCAAACTTAGTACATGGTCCTCAGGACCCATCAGGAGGACGCTCAAGAAATTTGGTGACCTTTGACCTCAAGGGGGTTCTGTAATTGGCAAAAATTTATTTTGGCCTGTAGTTGCTGCATTATTCTGCAATTGAGGTCAATGGCAGCCCATAGAACTGTCTGATTAATCCTGATGATGCACAAATAATTTGGTGACCTTTGACCTCTATGGGGGCATTGAAATCACAGCAAGTGTGATCATATCTCAGTCAATCTTTTATTTTTGATGTGAAACTGATGACGGCAAGTTCCATCCAGTTCATTCTAAAGCGTGCGTGCAAAGGTGGGGCGGGGTGGGATGGGCAGGGGCGGTTGCGGTGGTGGGCTGGCTGGGGGAGGGGGTGGCGACACTCAGCCCTGGTTCAGCTCCACAAAATCAGTTATGTTTTGATGTGAAACTTGACCTTGTAACTCAGCCAATCTTGGGTTGTATGGCATGGAACTTGCTGTGACTGCTTAAGGCTATATGTCTGATGCAACGGCATTGACTTACATGGCAAATCTGGCCTGCTGAACTGCCTGCTTGGCCCCCACATTGCTGCTTGCAGCTATATTTATTATTATTATTTAACATCTTTCTTCCGCCATTGGAGTCTATGGCAGCCCATAGAACCGTCTGGTGAAAAGTTGTGAAATTTGGCACACTGATTGAGGACAGTCTCATGGTCAATTTCACCAAGTTTCATGTTGGCACCTTGACCGCTCTAGCGCCACCAACAGGCCAAAGTTGGACGTGCGTTCACGCACGTAACTTCTGACCCGTATGACCGATTGTCAAAAATGAGGTATCGTTGGATTCCTTGGGCCAAGACGAGTTCAACGCACCCTATGACGTCATTTTCCGCCATGATGGATTTTCCGCCATTTTGGATTTTATCAAAAACACTAAAACGGCTTCTCTGGTCACAAATTTTGTCCAATCGACACCAAACTTCACACACATCATCTACAGAACACGCTACTTTAGCGCATTACTTTTTGTCTTCGGAAATAAAACCGTTCGCCCGTAACAGCCAATCAAATTTTGTGGCGAAGCCGCCAAACAGGAAGTGAACTCATATCTCAGCAACCCTTTCATGTATCATAACCAAACGTAGTATATAGACTACTGACCCCATCAAGAGGACGCTCAAAAATTTTGGTAACCTTTGACCTCTAGGGGGCGCTGCAATTAAGACACATGCCTTTTGGCCTTTAGCTGCTGTTGTGCTTAGAATTAAAATGCACTAGTGGTATCTGACAATACTGTGGAAGGTCCTTAGGTCAACAGAGGACAACTTGTGACATCAACATAATTGATTTGGCCGCCATATTGGATTTAATCAAAAACATGAATAAGTATTCGCAAGTCACAAATTTCAGCTGATCCTCGCCAAAATTGGCAGAGACCATCTTCAGACCATGCCTTATCAGTGTATTTTTTTCTGGAACAATTGACTGAAGCGTTCGCCTGTAACAGCCAATCGAAATTTGCGGCAAAGCCGCCAAACAGGAAGTGAGCTCATATCTCAGCAACGCTTTCATGTATCAAAAACAAAACTTAGTACATGGTCCTCAGGACCCACCAGGAGGACGCTCAAGAAATTTGGTGACCTTTGACCTCTAGGGGGCTCTGTAATTTTATTTTTGATGTGAAACTGATGACACCGAGTTCCATCAAGTTCATTCTAATGCGTGCGTGCAAGGGTGGGGCGGGGTGGGACGGGTAGTGGCGGTGGGTTGGCTGGGTGAGGGGGCGGCGACTCTCAGCCCTGGTTCAGCCCCACAAAATCAGTTATGTTTTGATGTGAAACTTGACCTTGTAACTCAGCCATTCTTGGGTTGTTTGACATGGAACTTGCTGTGACTGCTTAATGCTATATGCCTGATGCCACGGCATTGAGTTGCATGGCAAATCTGGCCTGCTGAACAGTCTGCTTGGCCCCCACATTGCTGCTTGCAGCTATATTTGGGGGCCAAGCAGCGAAGCTGCGAAGGCACCCATTGTGTTTCTAGCTTTTCCTATTATTATTACACATCTTTCTTCCGCCATTGAAGTCTATGGCAGCCCATAGAACCGTCTGGTGAAAAGTTGTGAAATTTGGCACACTAATTAGGCTGAATCTCATGATTAATTTCACCAAGTTTCATGTCGGCACCTCCAGCGCTCTAGCGCCACCAACAGGCCAAAGTTGGACTTGCGTTCATGCACGTAACTTCTGACCCGTATGGCCGATTGTCAAAAATGAGGTATCGTTGGAATCCTTAGGCCAAGCCGAGTTCAACGCACCCTATGACGTCATTTTCCGCCATGATGGATTTTCCGCCATATTGGATTTTAGTGAAAGTGAAACTAAAACTTCACAGGTCACAAATTTTGTCCGATCGTCACCAAACTTGACACACATGATCTTCAGACCAAGCCGCATAAAAGTTGTGGTGTTTTGTCTTCGGAACTATAACTGTTCACCCGTATTATCCAATCGAAATTTGTGGCGAAGCCGCCAAACAGGAAGTGAGCTCATATCTCAGCAACCCATTCATCTATCATAACCAAACTTAGTCCATGGACTCAGGACCCAATCACAGGGACGCTCAAGAAATCTGGTGACCTTTGACCTCTAGGGGGCGCTGTAATTAAGAAACATGCCTTTTGGCCTGTAGCAGCAGTTGTGCTTAGAATTAAAACGCACTAGTGGTGTCTGGTACTATTGTTGAAGGTCCTTAGGCCAACCCAAGCCAACTTGTGATGTCATCATAATTGATTTGGCCGCCATATTGGATTTAATCAAAAACATCAAAAAGTTTTCGCAGGTCACAAATTTCAGCGGATCCTCACCAAAATTGGTGGAGACCATCTTCAGACCATGCCGTATCAGTGCCTTGCTTTTTGGAACAATTGACAGCAGCATTCGGCTGTAACAGCCAATCGAAATTTGCGGCGAAGCCGCCAAACAGGAAGTGAGCTCATATCTCAGCAACCCTTTCATGTATCATAACCAAACTTACTACATAGATTCATGACCCCATTAGGAGGACGCTGAAAAACTTTGGTGACCTTTGACCTGTAGGGAGTGCTGCAATTAGCAATATTGCATTTTGATCTGTAGTTGCTTGTGTTTTATCAATCTTTTATTTTTTGATGTGAAACTGGTGACATGTTCCATCCAGTTCATTCTAATGCGTGTGTGCGTGCAAGAGCGGGGCGGGGCAGAACGTGGTGGGACGGGCAGGGGTGATTAGGTGGGGGGGGCTGGCTGGCGGAGGCGGTGGCAATACTCAGCCCTATTTCAGCCCTGTTGATCCCGGGTGTCTGCTGAGTTCTATCTTGTCACCGTGGCTACTCCGGCCTATTCTGCTTGGCCCCCTCATTGCTGCTTGCAGCTATATTTGGGGGCCAAGCAGCGAAGCTGCGAAGGCACCCATTGTGTTTCTATTTTTTCTTATTATTATTATTATTATTGGGGGCCAAGCAGCGAAGCTGCGAAGGCACCCATTGTGTTTCTTAGTTTTCTTATTATTATAAATCCTCTGCCATTGAAGTCTATGGCAGCCCATAGAACCGTCTGGTGAAAAGTTGTGAAATTTGGCACACTAATTAGGCAGTACCCCATGATTAATTTCACCAAGTTTCAAGTCCGCAACCCGAGCGCTCTAGCGCCACCAACAGGCCAAAGTTGGACATGCTTTCACGCACGTAACTTCTGACCCGTTGGCTCGATTTTGAAAAATGAGCTATCCTTGGAATCCTTGGACCAAGCCGAGTTCAACGCACCCTATGACGTCATTTTCCGCCATGATGGATTTTCCGCCATTTTGGATTTTAGTGAAAGTGAAACTAACTTTTCACAGGTCACAAATTTGGTCCGATCGTCACCAAACTTGACACACATGATCTTCAGACCATGCCTCATTAATGCATTGCTTTTTGTCTTCGGAACTAAAACCGTTCGCGCGTAACAGCCAATCGAAGTTTGCGGCGAAGCCGCCAAACAGGAAGTAAGCTCATATCTCAGCAACCCATTCATGTATCATAACCAAACTTAGTACATGGACTCAGGACTCAATCAGAGGGACGCTCAATAAATCTGGTGACCTTTGACCTCTAGGGGGCGCTGTAATTAAGAAACATGCCTTTTGGCCTGTAGCTGCAGTTGTGGTTAGAATTAAAATGTACTAGTGGTGTCTGCTAATACTGTTGGAGGTCCTTAGGCCGACCCAAGCCAACTTGTGATGTCATCGTAATTGATTCGGCCGCCATATTGGATTTAATCAAAAACACGTACAAGTTTTCGCAGGTCACAAATTTCAGCGGATCCTGACCAAAATTGGCAGAGACCATCTTCAGACCATGCCTGATGAGTGCATTGATTTCTGGAACAATTGAAAGAAGCATTGGCCTGTACCAGCCAATCGAAATTTGCGGCGAAGCCGCCAAACAGGAAGTGATTTCATATCTCAGCAACGCTTTCATGTATCAAAACCAAACTTAGTACATGTACCTCTGACCCCATCGGGAGGACGCTCAAGAAATGTGGTGACATTTGACCTCTAGGGGGCTCCGTAATTGACAAAAATCCATTTTGGCCAGTAGTTGCTGCTGTGCATTATTTTGCAATGGAAGTCAATGGCAGCCCATAGAACCGTCTGGTAAAAAGTTATACAATTTTGCACACTAATTGGGGACAGTCCAATAATTCATTTCACCAAGTTTCATGCCGGCACCTCAAGCGCTCTAGCGCCACGAACAGGCCAAAGTTGGATTTGTGTTCACGGACGTAACTTTTGACCTGTTGACCCGAATGGCAAAATGAGGTATCATTGGAATCCTTGGGCCAAGCCGAGTTCAACACACCCTATGACGTCAATTTTTGACCTCTCTGTTTAAATCACAGCAAGTGTGATCATATCTCAGTAAATCTTTTATTTTTGATGTGAAACTGATGACAGCAAGTTCCATCCAGTTCATTCTAAAGCGTGCGTGCAAGGGTGGGGCGGGGTGGGATGGGCAGGGGCGGTTGCGGTGGTGGGCTGGCTGGGGGAGGGAGTGGCGACACTCAGCCCTGGTTCAGCTCCACAAAATCAGTTATGTCTTGATGTGAAACTTGACCTTGTAACTCAGCCAATCTTGGGTTGTATGGCATGGAACTTGCTGTGACTGCTTAAGGCTATATGTCTGATGCAACGGCATTGACTTACATGGCAAATCTGGCCTGCTGAATTGACTGCTTGGCCCCCACATTGCTGCTTGCAGCTATATTTGGGGGCCAAGCAGCGAAGCTGCGAAGGCACCCATTGTGTTTCTATTTTTTCTTATTATTATTATTATTATTATTATTATTCCTCTGCCATTGAAGTCAATGGCAGCCCATAGAACCGTCAGGCAAAAAGTTCTGAAATTTGGCACACTGATTAGGGACAGTCCCATGATTAATGTCACCAAGTTTCATGATGGCACCTTAAGCACTCTAGCGCCACCAACAGGCCAAAGTTGGACGTGCGTTCACGCACGTAACTTTTGACCCGTATGGCCGATTGTCAGAAATGAGGTATCGTTGGAATCCTTGGAGCAAGCCGAGTTCAACGCACCCTATGACGTCATTTTCCGCCATGATGGATTTTCCGCCATTTTGGATTTCATCAAAAAAACTTAAAATGTATCAGGGGTCACATACTTTCTCTGATTCCCACCAAATTTGACACAGATCATCTTCAGACCAAGCCTCACAAAAGTTATCACTTTTTGTCCTCGGAAGTATTACCGTTCGCCCGTAAAAGCCAATCAAAATTTGTGGCAAAGCCGCCAAACAGGAAGTGAGCTCATATCTCAGCAACCCTTGCATGTATCAAAACCAAACTTGGTACACTGACTCATGACCCCATCAGGAGGACCCTCAAGAAATTTGGTGACCTTTGACCTCTAGGGGGCGCTGTAATTCACAAACATGCCTTTTGGCCTGTAGCTGCTTCTGTGCTTAGAATTAAATTGTACTAGTGGTGTCTGGTAATACTGTGAAAGGTCCTTAGGTCAACTGAGGACAACTTGTCACATCAATATAATTTATTCGGCCGCCATATTTGATTTGATCAAAAACACCAACAATTTCGCACAGGTCACAAATTTCATCTGATCTTCACCAAAATTGGCACAGACCATCTTCAGACCATGCCTTGTCACTTCATTTATTTCTGTAACAATTGATAGAATCGTTCGCCCGTCACATCCAATCGAAATTTGTGGCGAAGCCGCCAAACAGGAAGTGAGCTCATATCTCAGCAATCGTTGCATGTATCAAAACCAAACTTGGTACATGGACTCATGACCCCATCAGGTGAATGCCGAAGAAATTGTGTGACCTTTGACCTCTAGGGTCACTGCAATGAGCAAAAATGCATTTTGCCTTGTAACTTTTGACGTGCTAGACGTGAAACTTGCTTTGACAGTTTATGGCCATACGTCTGATTGCAGCATTGAGCTAACAGCATTTCGTTGCCATGGTTACTCCGGCCTATCTGCTTGGCCCCCTCATTGCTGCTTGCAGCTATATTTATTATTGGGGGCCAAGCAGCGAAGCTGCGAGGCAACCCTTAGTGATTCTATGAATTCTTATTATTATTATTATTATTTAACATCTTTCCTCCGCCATGGGAGTCTATGGCAGCCCATAGAACCGTCTGGTCAAAAGTTGTGAAATTTGGCACACTGATTGGGGACACTCCAATATTTTATTTCACCAAGTTTCATGCCTCCCTGTCGAACCCTCTAGCGCCACCAACAGGCCAAAGTTGGACATGCGTTCACGCACGTAACTTTTGACCCGTTGACCCGATTGTCAATAATGTGGTATCGTTGGAATCCTTTGACCAAGCCGAGTTCAACGCACCCTATGACGTCAATTTCCGCCATGATGGATTTTCCGCCATTTTGGATTTTGTCAAAAACCTTTAAAAAGTTTCACGCCTCACATAGTTTGTCCGATTTTCACAAAACTTAGCACATAACATCTTCAGACCAAGCCGCACAAAAGTTATCGATTTTCATCTTCGGAACTAAAACGGTTTGCCCGTAACAGCCAAACGAAATATGCGGCGAAGCCGCCAAACAGGAAGTGAGCTCATATCTCACCAACCCTTTCATCTGCCATAACCAAACTTAGTACATGGACTTATATCCCCATCAGTAGGGCACTCGAAAAATCTGGTGACCTTTGACCTCTAGGGGGCGCTGTGATTAAGAAATATGCCTATTGGCCTGTAGCTGCTGTTGTGCTTAGAATTAAAACGCACTAGTGGTGTCTGACAATACTGGGGAAGGTCCTTAGGCCGACCCAAGCCAATTTGTGATGTCATCGTAATTGATTTGGTCGCCATATTGGATTTAATCAAAAACATGAATAATTATTCGCAAGTCACAAATTTCAGCTGATCCACACCAAAATTGGCAGAGACCATCTTCAGACCATGCCTTATCAGTGTATTTTTTTCTGGAACAATTGACAGAAGCGTTTGCCTGTAACAGCCAATCGCAATTTGCGGCGAAGCCGCCAAACAGGAAGTGAGCTCATATCTCAGCAACGCTTTCATGTATCAAAATCAAACTTAGTACATGGTCCTCTGGCCCCACCAGGAGGACGCTCAAGAAATTTGGTGACCTTTGACCTCTAGGGGGCTCTGTAATTGGCAAAAATGTATTTTGGCCTGTAGTTGCTGCATTATTCTGCAATGGAGGTCAATGGCAGCCCATAGAACCATCTGGTTCATCCTGATGATGCACAAATAATTTGGTGACCTTTGACCTCTATTGGGGCATTGAAATCACAGCAAGCATGATCATATCTCAATCGATCTTTTATTTTTGATGTGAAACTGTTGACAGCGAGTTCCATCCAGTTAATTCTAATGCGTGCGTGCAAGGGTGGGGCGGGGTGGGACGGGCAGGGGCGGGCAGGGGCGATTGCAGCGGTGGGTTGGCTGGGTGAGGGGGCGGCGACACTTAGCCCTGGTTCAGCCACACAAAATCAGTTATGTTTTGATGTGAAACTTGACCTTGTAACTCAGCCAATCTTGGGTTGTTTGACATGGAACTTGTTGTGACTGCTTAATGCTATATGCCTGATGCCACGGCATTGAGTTGCATGGCAAATCTGGACTTCTGGACTGCTGAACTGCCTGCTTGGCCCCCTCATTGCTGCTTGCAGCTATATTTATTATTTAACATCTTTCCTCTGCCATTGGAGTCTATGGCAGCCCATAGAACCGTCTGGTAAAAAGTTGTGAAATTTGGCACACTGATTGGGGACACGCCAATATTTTATTTCACCAAGTTTCATGCCTCCCTGTCGAACCCTCTAGCGCCACCAACAGGCCAAAGTTGGACGTGCGTTCACGCACGTAACTTTTGACCCGTTTGCCCGATAGTCAAAAATGTGGTATCGTTGGAATCCTTGGACCAAGCCGAGTTCAACGCACTCTATGACGTCAATTTCCGCCATGATGGATTTTCCGCCATTTTGGATTTTGTCAAAAACCTTTAAAAAGTTTCAAGCCTCACATAGTTTGTCCGATTTTCACGAAACTTAGCACATAACATCTTCAGACCAAGCCGCACAAAAGTTATCGATTTTCATCTTCGGAACTAAAACCGTTTTCCCGTAACAGCCAAACGAAATATGCGGCGAAGCCGCCAAACAGGAAGTGAGCTCATATCTCAGCAACCCTTTCATCTGTCATAACCAAACTTAGTACATGGACTTATAACCCCATCAGTAGGGCACTCAAAAAATCTGGTGACCTTTGACCTCTAGGGGGCGCTGTAATTAAGAAATATGGCTATTGGCCTGTAGCTGCTATTGTGCTTAGAATTAAAATGCACTAGTGGTGTCTGACAATACTGTGGAAGGTCCTTAGGCCGACCCAAGCCAACTTGTGATGTCATCGTAATTGATTCGGCCGCCATATTGGATTTAATAAAAAACATGAATAAATATTCACATGTCACAAATTTCAGCTGATCCTCACCAAAATTTGCAGAGACCATCTTCAGACCATGCCTTATCAGTGTATTTTTTTCTGGAACAATTGACCAAAGCGTTTGCCTGTAACAACCAATCGAAATTTGCGGCGAAGCCGCCAAACAGGAAGTGAGCTCATATCTCAGCAATGCTTTCATGTATCAAAACCAAACTTAGTACAGGGTCCTCAGGACCCACCAGGAGGACGCTCAAGAAATTTGGTGACCTTTGACCTCTAGGGGTCTCTGTAATTGGCAAAAATGTATTTTGGCCTGTAGTTGCTGCATTATTCTGCAATGGAGGTCAATGGCAGCCCATAGAACCGTCTGGTTCATCCTGATGATGCACAAATAAGTTGGTGACCTTTGACCTCTATGGGGGCATTGAAATTACAGCAAGCATGATCATATCTCAATCGATCTTTTATTTTTGATGTGAAACTGATGACAGCGAGTTCCATCAAGTTCATTCTAATGCGTGCGTGCAAGGGTGGGGCGGGGTGGGACGGGCAGTGGCGGTGGGTTGGCTGGGTGAGGGGGCGGCGACACTCAGCCCTGGTTCAACCCCACAAAATCAGTTATGTTTTGATGTGAAACTTGACCTTGTAACTCAGCCATTCTTGGGTTGTTTGACATGGAACTTGCTGTGACTGCTTGATGTTATATGCCTGATGCCACGGCATTGAGTTTCATGCCAAATCTGGACTGCTGACCTGTCTGCTTGGCCCCCACATTGCTGCTTGCAGCTATATTTATTATTATTATTATTACGCTTCCGTCATTGAAGTCAATGGCAGCCCATAGAACCGTCTGGTGAAAAGTTCTGAAATTTGGCACACTGAATAAGGACAGTCTCATGATTAATTTCACCAAGTTTCATACCGGCACCTTGAGCGCTCTAGCGCCACCAACAGGCCAAAGTTGGATGTGCGTTCACGCACGTAACTTTTGACCCGTTGATCCGATTGTCAAAAATTAGGTATTGTTAGAATCCTTGGACCAAGCCGAGTTCAACGCACCCTGTGACGTCATTTTCCGCCATGATGGATTTTCCGCCATTTTGGATTTCATCAAAAACACTTAAAAGTCTTCACAGGTCACAAATTTTGTCCGATCAAAACCAAACCTGACACACATAATCTTCAGACCAAGCCTCACAAAAGTTATTCCTTTTTGTCTTCGGAACTAAACCCGTTCTCCCGTAACAGCCAATCAAAGTTTGCGGCGAAGCCGCCAAACAGGAAGTGAGCTCATATCTCAACAACCCTTGCATGTATACAAGCCAAACTTGGTACATGGACTCAGGACCCAATCAGGGGGACGCTCAAGAAATCTGGTGACCTTTGACCTCTAGGGGGCGCTGTAATTAAGAAACATGCCTTTTGGCCTGTAGCTGCAGTTGTGCTTAGAATTAAAATGCACTAGTGGTGTCTGGTAATACTGTTGGAGGTCCTTAGGCCGACCCAAGCCAATTTGTGATGTCATCGTAATTGATTCGGCCGCCATATTGGATTTAATCACAAACACGTAAAAATTTTCGCAGGTCACAAATTTCAGTGGATCCTCACCAAAATTGGCAGACATCATCTTCAGACCATGCATTATCAGTGCTTTGCTTTCTGGAACAATTGACAGAAGCATTCGGCTGTAACAGCCAATCGAATCTTGCGGCGAAGCCGCCAAACAGGAAGTGAGCTTATATCTCAGCAACCCTTGCATGTATCAAAGCCAAACTTGGTGCATGGCCTCAGGACCCAATCAGGGAGACACTCAAGAAATCTGGTGACCTTTGACCTCTAGGGGGCGCTGTAATTAAGAAACATGCCTTTTGGCCTGTAGCTGCAGTTGTGGTTAGAATTAAAACGCACTAGTGGTGATTGGTAATACTGTTGGAGGTCCTTAGGCCGACCCAAGACAGCTTGTGATGTCATCGTAATTGATTCGGCCGCCATATTGGATTTAATCAAAAACACGTACAAGTTTTCGCAGGTCACAAATTTCAGCGGATCCTCACCAAAATTGGCAGAGACCATCTTCAGACCATGCCTTATCAGTGCCTTGCTTTCTGGAACAATTGACAGAAGCATCCGGCTGTAACAGCAACTCAAAATTTGCGGCGAAGCCGCCAAACAGGAAGTGAGCTCATATCTCAGCAACCTTTGCATGTATCAAAGCCAAACTGGGTGCATGGACTCAGGACCCAATCAGGGGGACACTAAATAAATCTGGTGACCTTTGACCTCTAGGGGGCGCTGTAATTAAGAAACATGCCTTTTGGCCTGTAGCTGCTGTTGTGTTTGGATTTAAAATTTACTAGTGGAGTCTGGTAATACTGTTGGAGGTCCTTAGGCCGACCCAGGCCAAGAAAAGCATTCGCCCGTAACAGCCAATCGAAATTGGTGGCGAAGCCGCCAAACAGGAAGTGAGCTCATATCTCAGCAACCCTGCCATGTATCTTAACCAAACTTACTACATATATTCATGACCCCATTAGGAGGACGCTCATAAAATTTGGTGACCTTTGACCTGTAGGGGGTGCTGCAATTAGCAATATTGCATTTTGATGTGTAGTTGCTGATGTGTTTTATCAATCTTTTATTTTTTGATATGAAACTGATGACAACATGTTCCATCCAGTTAATTCTAATGCTTGCGTGCAAGGGCAGGGCAGGGCAGGGCAGGGCAGGGCAGGACGGGGTCGGACGGGGTGGGGTGATTAGGTGGGGGGGGCTGGCTGGCGGAGGCGGTGGCAATACTCAGCCCTATTTCAGCCCTGTTGATCCCGGGTGTCTGCTGAGTTCTATCTTGTCGCCGTGGCTACTCCGGCCTATTCTGCTTGGCCCCCTCATTGCTGCTTGCAGCTATATTTTCTTCTTATTATTATTATTATTGGGGGCCAAGCAGCGAAGCTGCGCGGCAACCCATAGTGATTCTACGTATTCTTATTATTATTATTATTATTATAACGAAACGCTAATTTGCCATTAAACCATACAGTAAAAAGTTGGGATATTCGGCACATTGATTCGGTTCAGTCATATCTTTAATTTATCAAAGTTTCAAGTCTGCACTTTGAGTGCTCTAGCGCCACCAACATTTCAAATTTTTTATTACATCTATGCACATAACGTTTGAATGGTACACCACATTTTGAACATTAAGGTATATTTGGAATCCTTGGATGAGACCGAACTCAACGCAGATGTCAATTTATGGGGTAAACGTAATTGATCAGGCTGCCATATTGGATTTAATCAAAAACACCTAAAAGGCATCAAAGTTCGCAAAGTTTGTCCGATTTTCACGAAACTTGACGCAGATGATCTTCAGACCATGACTCATAAATGCATTGCTTTTTGGAGCCATATTCAAAACCCGTCGCCCGTGGTGACCAATCAAGTTTGGCGGCGAAGCCGCCAAACAGGAAGTGAAGTAATCTCAGCAAGGCTTTCGCGTATCAACACCAAACTCAGTACAGGGTCTCAGTACCCAATTAGGAGGAGGCTAAATAAATTTGATGACTTTTGACCTATAGGTGGCGCTATAATTAGCAAAATTACGTTTTAGCCTGTAACGGGTCATGTGTTTGGAATTAAAGCATATTAGTGATATCTGTTAATACCTTGAGAGGTCCTTAGGCCGACACATGCCAACATGTGACGTCAACATAATTGATTCGACCGCCATATTTGATTTCATCAAAAACACTTCAAAGGCATCAAAGGTCATAAAGTTTGTCCGATTTTCACGAAACTTGACGCAGATGATCGTCAGACCATGACTCATAAACGCATTGCTTTTTGGAGACATATTCCAAACCGCTTGCCTGTGACGACCAATCACGTTTGGCGGCAAAGCCGCCAAACAGGAAATGAAGTGATCTCAGCAAGGCTTTTGCGTATCAACACCAAACTCAGTAGAGGGCCTCAGGACCCAATTAGGAGGGGGCTCAATACATTTGATGACTTTTGACCTATAGGTGGCGCTATAATCACATGAAGTGGGCTCATGTTTCAGCAATGCTTTCACATATTGAAACCAAACTTAGTATATGGACTTGGGACCTCATCCTGAGGACAGACAATAATTTTAGCAACCTTTGACCACTAGGGGTGCTATAATTTGCAACACTTTCTCGTATCAACACCAAACTTGGTATATGGACTCGTGACTACAACCTGAGGACGCACAATAAATTTGGTGACTTTTGACCACTAGGGGTGCTATAATTATCAACACTTTCTCGTATCGACACCAAACTTGGTATATGGACTCGTGACTACAACCTGACTATGCACAATACATTTGGTGATGTTTGAGGTGTGCATATGTATGGGGGGTTATTGGGGTGTGTGGGAGAGGAAGTTTATCTGTGTATATGTGTGTGTGTGGGACGGGTGGTTAATTGGGTGTATGTATAATGTAGCAACATTGGGTTGCCATGACAACTCCTGCTCAACTGCTTGGCCCCCACATTGCTGCTTGCAGCTATATTTGGGGGCCAAGCAGCGAAGCTGCGCGGCAACCCATAGTGATTCTACGTATTCTTATTATTATTATTATTATTATTATTATTATAACGAAACGCTCATTTGCCATTCAACCGTACAGTAAAAAGTTGAGAAATTCGGCACATTGATTCGGTTCAGTCATATCTTTAATTTATCAAAGTTTCAAGTCTGCACTTTGAGTGCTCTAGCGCCACCAACATTTCAAATTTTTTATTACATCTATGCACATAACGTTTGAACGGTACACCACATTTTGAACATTAAGGTATATTTGGAATCCTTGGATGAGACCGAACTCAACGCAGATGTGAATTTATGAGGTAAACGTAATTGATCAGGCTGCCATATTGGATTTAATCAAAAACACCTAAAAGGCATCAAAGTTCGCAAAGTTTGTCCGATTTTCACGAAACTTGACGCAGATGATCTTCAGACTATGACTCACAAATGTTATTGCTTTTCGGAGCCATATTCAAAACCCATCGCCCGTCGTGACCAATCAAGTTTGGCGGCGAAGCCGCCAAACAGGAATTGAAGTGATCTCAGCAAGGCTTTCGCGTATCAACACCAAACTCAGTACAGGGTCTCAGGACTCAATTAGGAGGAGGCTAAATAAATTTGATGACTTTTGACCTATAGGTGGCGCTATAATTACCAAAATTACGTTTTGGCCTGTAACGAGTCATGTGTTTGGAATTAAAGCATATTAGTGATATCTGTTAATACCTTGAGAGGTCCTTAGGCCGACACATGCCAACATGTGACGTCAACATAATTGATTCGACCGCCATATTTGATTTCATCAAAAACACTTAAAAGGCATCAAAGGTCATAAAGTTTGTCCGATTTTCACGAAACTTGACGCAGATGATCGTCAGACCATGACTCATAAACGCATTGCTTTTTGGAGACATATTCCAAACCGCTTGCCTGTGACGACCAATCACGTTTGGCGGCAAAGCCGCCAAACAGGAAATGAAGTGATCTCAGCAAGGCTTTTGCGTATCAACACCAAACTCAGTAGAGGGCCTCAGGACCCAATTAGGAGGGGGCTCAATACATTTGATGACTTTTGACCTATAGGTGGCGCTATAATCACATGAAGTGGGCTCATATTTCAGCAATGCTTTCACATATTGAAACCAAACTTAGTATATGGACTTGGGACCTCATCCTGAGGACAGACAATAATTTTAGCAACCTTTGACCACTAGGGGTGCTATAATTTGCAACACTTTCTCGTATTAACACCAAACTTGGTATATGGACTCGTGACTACAACCTGAGGACGCACAATAAATGTGGTGACTTTTGACCACTAGGGGTGCTATAATTATCAACACTTTCTCGTATCGACACCAAACTTGGTATGTGGACTCGTGACTGCAACCTGACTATGCACAATACATTTGGTGATGTTTGAGGTATGCATATGTATGGGGGGTTATTGGGGTGTGTGGGAGAGGAAGTTTATCTTTGTATATGTGTGTGTGTGGGACGGGTGGTTAATTGGGTGTGTGTATAATGTAGCAACATTGGGTTGCCATGACAACTCCTGCTCAACTGCTTGGCCCCCACATTGCTGCTTGCAGCTATATTTGGGGGCCAAGCAGCGAAGCTGCGAAGGCACCCATTGTGTTTCTATGATTTCTTATTATTATTATTGGGGGCCAAGCAGCGAAGCTGCGAAGGCACCCATTGTGTTTCTATGTTTTCTTATTATTATTACGCTTCCGTCATTGAAGTCAATGGCAGCCCATAGAACCGTCTGGTGAAAAGTTGTGAAATTTGGCACACTGATTGGGGACAGTCTCATGATTAATTTCACCAAGTTTCATACCGGCACCTTGAGCGCTCTAGCGCCACCAACAGGCCAAAGTTGGACGTGCGTTCACGCACGTAACTTTTCACCCGTTGACCCGATTGTCAAATATGAGGTATCGTTGGTATCCTTGGACCAAGCCGAGTTCAACGGACTCTATGACGTCATTTTCCGCCATGATGGTTTTTCCGCCATTTTGGATTTAATCAAAAACACTTAAAAGTTTTCACAGGTCACACATTTTGTCCAATCGACACCAAACCTGACACACATGATCTTCAGACCAAGCCTCACAAAAGATACTCCTTTTCGTCTTCGGAACTAAAACCGTTCGCCCGTAACAGCCAATCAAAATTTGCGGCGAAGCCGCCAAACAGGAAGTGAGCTCATATCTCAGCAACCCATTCATCTATTATAACCAAACTTAATACATGGCCTCAGGACCCAATAAGGGGGAGGCTCAAGAAATCTGGTGACCTTTGACCTCTAGGGGGCGCTGTAATTGAGAAACATGCCTTTTGGCCTGTAGCTGCTGTTGTGCTTAGAATTAAAACGCACTAGTGGTGTCTGGTAATACTGTTGGAGGTCCTTAGGCCGACCCAAGCCAACTTGTGATGTCATCATAATTGATTCGGCCGCCATATTGGATTTAAGCAAAAACACGTACAAGTTTTCGCAGGTCACAAATTTCAGCGGATCCTCACCAAAATTGGCAGAGACCATCTTCAGACCATGCCTTATCATTGCATTGCTTTCTGGAACAATTGACAGAAGCATTCGGCTGTAATAGCCAATAGAATTTTCCGGCGAAGCCGTCAAACAGGAAGTGAGCTCATATCTCAGCAACCCTGCCATGTATCATAACCAAACTTACTACATATATTCATGACCCCATTAGGAGGACGCTCAAAAAATTTGGTGACCTTTGACCTGTACGGGGTGCTTAATTAGCAATATTGCATTTTGATGTGTAGTTGCTGATGTGTTTTATCAATCTTTTATTTTTTGATGTGAAACTGATGACAACATGTTCCATCCAGTTAATTCTAATGCGTGCGTGCAAGGGCAGGGCAGGGCAGGAAGGGGTGGGACGGGCTGGGGTGATTAGGTGGGGGGGGCTGGCTGGCGGAGGTGGTGGCAATACTCAGCCCTGTTGATCCCGGGTGTCTGCTGAGTTCTATCAAAGTCCTTTTAGGCAAGTCCCTCCACTCGGCGGCCATATACCAACGTTTTATGGGCACTCATCGGGCACAGTCTTTGGGTCGAACTGCGCGTGCGCAAGGCTTCACGACACCAATCTTGCTCCAGCGGCGAGATCACAACACATGATTGGCACGATGTCTTCACAACACACCATATGATTGGCTCAATGTATTCACATCACACCACATGATTGGCTCAATGTATTCACATGTCGACGTTTTGCCGAGGAAGGGGTGGGATATGTGTAGACAACGGCCATATTGGCGTGACAAACTAGCCCCATGCATTTCTATGGAGTATTTTTTGAGTGCTGTGTCTCTACATTAGAAAGTCTCTGGTTATATCTTGTCACCGCGGCTACTCCGGCCTATTCTGCTTGGCCCCCTCATTGCTGCTTGCAGCTATATTTATTATTATTATTTAACATCTTTCCTCCGCCATTGGAGTCTATGGCAGCCCATAGAACCGTCTGGTGAAAAGTTGTGAAATTTGGCACACTGATTGAGGACAGTCTCATGAATAATTTCACCAAGTTTCATACCGGCAACTTGAGCGCTCTAGCGCCACCAACAGGCCAAAGTTGGACATGCGCTCACGCACGTAACTTTTGACCCGTATGCCCGATTGTCAAAAATGAGGTATCGTTGGAATCCTTGGACCAAGCCGAGTTCAACGCACCCTATGACGTCATTTTCCGCCATGATGGATTTTCCGCCATTTTGGATTTAATCAAAAACACTAAAAAGTTTTCACAGGTCACAAAGTTTGTCCAATCGACACCAAATCTGACACACATGATCTTCAGACCAAGCCTCACAAAAGATACTCCTTTTCGTCTTCGGAACTAAAACCGTTCGCCCGTAACAGCCAATCAAAATTTGCGGCGAAGCCTTAAAACAGGAAGTGAGCTCATATCTCAGCAACCCATTGATCTATCATAACCAAACTTAGTACATGGACTCAGGACCCCATCAGGGGGACGCTCAAAAAATGTGGTGACCTTTGACCTCTAGGTGGCGCTGTAATTTAGAAACATGCCTTTTGGCCTGTAGCTGCTGTTGTGCTTAGAAATAAAACGCACTAGTGGTGTCTGGTAATACTGTTGGAGGTCCTTAGGCCGACCCAAGCCAACTTGTGATGTCATCATAATTGATTCGGCCGCCATATTGGATTTAATCAAAAACACGTACAAGTTCTCGCAGGTCACAAATTTTAGCGGATCCGCACCAAAATTGGCAGAGACCATCTTCAGACCATAACCTATCAATATATTGCTTTCTAGAACAATTGACAAAAGCATTCGCCCGTAACAGCCAATCGAAATTGGTGGCGAAGCCGCCAAACAGGAAGTGAGCTCATATCTCAGCAACCCTGCCATGTATCATAACCAAACTTACTACATGGATTCATGACCCCATTAGGAGGACGCTCAAAAACTTTGGTGACCTTTGACCTGTAGGGGGTGCTGCAATTAGCAATATTGCATTTTGATCTTTAGTTGCCAATGTGTTTTATTGATGTTTTACTTATTGATGTGAAACTGATGACAACATGTTCCATCCAGTTCATTCTAATGCGTGCGTGCATGCAAGGGCGGGGCAGGACGGGGTGGGACGGGCAGGGGTGATTAGGTAAGGGGGGCTGGCGGAGGCGGTGGCAGCCCTGTTTCAGCCCTACAAAATCAGCTATGTTTTGATGTGACACTAGTTGAAAGTGTTGATCGCGGGTGTCTGCCGAGTTCTATCTTGTTGCCGTGGCTACTCCGGCCTAATCTGCTTGGCCCCCTCATTGCTGCTTGCAGCTATATTTGGGGGCCAAGCAGCGAAGCTGCAGGGCAACCCTTAGTGATTCTATGAATTCTTATTGGGGGCCAAGCAGCGAAGCTGCGAGGCAACCATAGTGATTGTTAGTTTTCTTATTATTATTATTATTATTATTATTCCGCCATTGAAGTCAATGGCAGCCTATAGAACCGTCTGGCAAAAAGTTCTGAAATTTGGCACACTGATTGGAGACAGTCCAATGATTCATTTCATCAAGTTTCATGTCGGCACCTCCAGCGCTCTAGCGCCACCAACAGGCCAAAGTTGGACTTGCGTTCACGCACGTAACTTCTGACCCGTATGGCCGATTGTCAAAAATGAGGTATCGTTGGATTCCTTGGGCCAAGCCGAGTTCAACGCACCCTATGACGTCATTTTCCGCCATGATGGATTTTCCGCCATTTTGGATTTTATCAAAAACACTAAAATGTCTTCTTTGGTCACAAATTTTGTCCAATCGACACCAAACTTCACACACATCGTCTACAGAAGACGCTACTTTCAGGAATTACTTTTTGTCTTCGGAAATACAACCGTTCGCCCGTAACAGCCAATCAAAATTTGTGGCGAAGCCGCCAAACAGGAAGTGAACTCATATCTCAACAACCCTTTCTTGTATCATAACCAAACGTAGTATATAGACTACTGACCCCATCAGGAGGATGCTCAAACATTTTGGTGACCTTTGGCCTCTAGGGGGCGCTGTAATTAAGAAATATGCCTTTTGGCCTGTAGCTGCTGTTGTGTTTAGAATTAAAACGCACTAGTGGTGTCTCACAATACTGTGGAAGGTCCTTTGGTCAACAGAGGACAACTTGTGACATCAACATAATTGATTTGGCCGCCATATTGGATTTAATCAAAAACACGAATAAGTATTCGCAAGTCACAAATTTCAGCTGATCCTCACCAAAATTGGCAGAGACCATCATCAGACCATGCCTTATCAGTGTATTTTTTTCTGGAACAATTGACAAAAGCGTTCGCCTGTAACAGCCAATCGAAATTTGCGGCGAAGCCGCCAAACAGGAAGTGAGCTCATATCTCAGCAACGCTTTCATGTATCAAAACCAAACTTAGTACATGGTCCTCAGGACCCATCAGGAGGACGCTCAAGAAATTTGGTGACCTTTGACCTCAAGGGGGTTCTGTAATTGGCAAAAATGTATTTTGGCCTATAGTTTCTGCATTATTCTGCAATGGAGGTCAATGGCAGCCCATAGAACCGTCTGGTTCATCCTGATGATGCACAAATAATTTGGTGACCTTTGACCTATGGGGGCATTGAAATCACAGCAAGCATGACCATATCTCAATCGATCTTTTATTTTTGATGTGAAACTGATGACAGCGAGTTCCATCCAGTTAATTCGAATGCGTGCGTGCAAGGGTGGGGCAGGGTGGGACGGGGAGGGGCGATTGCGGCGGTGGGTTGGCTAGGTGAGGGGGCGGCGACACTCACCCCTGGTTCAGCCACACAAAATCAGTTATGTTTTGATGTGAAACTTGACCTTGTAACTCAGCCAATCTTGGGTTGTTTGTCATGGAACTTGCTGTGACTGCTTAATGCTATATGCCTAATGCCACGACATTGAGTTGCATGGCAAATCTGGACTGCTGAGCTGCCTGCTTGGCCCCCACATTGCTGCTTGCAGCTATATTTATTATTAGAGTGCATGAAAATGCACTCTACTGTTCTTCCTAGGCTTCTTCTTCTTCTTATTATTCTTCTTCTTCTAACGCAGTTAATGCAGCTTCAACCGTTTAACGTAGAAACTTCATTCAAACTATGTTGCGTAGGTCTTACTTAGGACATGTGGGCTATGTATTTTTCATCTTTGTAACTTTTATACTTTTTAAACTATTAATTAAAAACTGCTCAAAATTTCCCCATAGACTTAACATGGGCTGATGACATCACAATGGACTAATTAACTTGATTTGCACCTGGTATCATCTTCCAGCTGCTCATCTAGGCCCCATCAAAGAATCAGTTCAACTGATTGCACCTGTATCAACTGCTTTCTACTGAACTAGACCATTCTACAAGGATATAAGACACATTTCCTCCAACTTTCTATCCATTCATCCTCTTCAAACCATTCACTCATCCACCCATTAAACTATCCATCAACATCCATTAAACAATCTGCCTATCAACATCCATTTAACTTTCTGTCTATCAACATCCATTACACTATCTACATTTAATTTTTAAACTATATACTCTGTCTCAGGCTTTAAGCATACAATATGGCTCTATTAAGACTGCCGTTAAGCAATTAGAATCCTATGGCAGGTGTTCGGGCCAGCTGCATCAACTGCCAGTCTCAGGCTTTAAGCATACAAACTGGCCCTATTAAGACTACACATCCTGTCCAACTGCTTCCTCTGCCAAAAACTGTTTCAAAATAAAAGTCCTCACTACAATATTTCACTGTTAAACAATTTAACCCTTTAAACTACTGAACTTTTTAACTGTTCAGCCATTGTAACTGTTACTTGTCATCAACTATGACTCCTACCCACTGTAGCTAGTTAGCTAAGTTAACTAAGTAACTTGGTTAGCATAGTTAGCATGCTAGCATGTTAGCATGCTAGTTAACATGCTAGTTAGCATTTTTAGCAAAACTGCTAAAAATGATTAGCTAAGTTAGCTAAGTCACATGGTTAGCATAGTTAGCATGCTAACATGTTAGCATGCTAGTTAGCATGCTAGTTATCATTTTTAGCAAAACTGCTAAAAATAATTAGCTAAGTTAGCTAAGTCACATGGTTAGCATAGTTAGCATGCTAGCATGTTAGCATGCTAGTTAGCATTTTTAGCAAAACTGCTAAAAATGATTAGCTAAGTTAGCTAAGTCACATGGTTAGCATAGTTAGCATGTTAGCATTGCTAACATGCTAGTTAGCATAACTACTAAAAATTAAAACATTAGCTAAGTTAACTAAGTTAAGTATTATCCACCTATTTAACCATTCAATCATTCAAACTATATTAAACCTTATCTACCAAGCAAATCATTTAACCATATAAACTATCCACCTATTTAACTGTTCAGTCACTCCAACTATATTAAACCTCATCTACCTAGCAACCAATATAGTTTGTTTTTACTCTGTATGATATTTTACATCATATTTGTTGCATTTTCATGCACTGTATTTCCTTCAGGAAATGCTTTTCTAGTTATTATTATTATTCCGCCATTGAAGTCAATGGCAGCCTATAGAACCGTCTGGCAAAAAGTTCTGAAATTTGGCACACTGATTGGAGACAGTCCAATGATTCATTTCATCAAGTTTCATGTCGGCACCTCCAGCGCTCTAGCGCCACCAACAGGCCAAAGTTGGACTTGCGTTCACGCACGTAACTTCTGACCCGTATGGCCGATTGTCAAAAATGAGGTATCGTTGGATTCCTTGGGCCAAGCCGAGTTCAACGCACCCTATGACGTCATTTTCCGCCATGATGGATTTTCCGCCATTTTGGATTTTATCAAAAACACTAAAATGTCTTCTTTGGTCACAAATTTTGTCCAATCGACACCAAACTTCACACACATCATCTACAGAACACGCTACTTACAGGAATTACTTTTTGTCTTCGGAAATACGACCGTTCGCCCGTAACAGCCAATCAAAATTTGTGGCGAAGCCGCCAAACAGGAAGTGAACTCATATCTCAGCAACCCTTTCTTGTATCATAACCAAACGTAGTATATAGACTACTGACCCCATCAGGAGGATGCTCAAACATTTTGGTGACCTTTGGCCTCTAGGGGGCGCTGTAATTAAGAAATATGCCTTTTGGCCTGTAGCTGCTGTTGTGTTTAGAATTAAAACGCACTAGTGGTGTCTCACAATACTGTGGAAGGTCCTTTGGTCAACAGAGGACAACTTGTGACATCAACATAATTGATTTGGCCGCCATATTGGATTTAATCAAAAACACGAATAAGTATTCGCAAGTCACAAATTTCAGCTGATCCTCACCAAAATTGGCAGAGACCATCATCAGACCATGCCTTATCAGTGTATTTTTTTCTGGAACAATTGACAAAAGCGTTCGCCTGTAACAGCCAATCGAAATTTGCGGCGAAGCCGCCAAACAGGAAGTGAGCTCATATCTCAGCAACGCTTTCATGTATCAAAACCAAACTTAGTACATGGTCCTCAGGACCCATCAGGAGGACGCTCAAGAAATTTGGTGACCTTTGACCTCAAGGGGGTTCTGTAATTGGCAAAAATGTATTTTGGCCTATAGTTTCTGCATTATTCTGCAATGGAGGTCAATGGCAGCCCATAGAACCGTCTGGTTCATCCTGATGATGCACAAATAATTTGGTGACCTTTGACCTATGGGGGCATTGAAATCACAGCAAGCATGACCATATCTCAATCGATCTTTTATTTTTGATGTGAAACTGATGACAGCGAGTTCCATCCAGTTAATTCGAATGCGTGCGTGCAAGGGTGGGGCAGGGTGGGACGGGGAGGGGCGATTGCGGCGGTGGGTTGGCTAGGTGAGGGGGCGGCGACACTCACCCCTGGTTCAGCCACACAAAATCAGTTATGTTTTGATGTGAAACTTGACCTTGTAACTCAGCCAATCTTGGGTTGTTTGTCATGGAACTTGCTGTGACTGCTTAATGCTATATGCCTAATGCCACGACATTGAGTTGCATGGCAAATCTGGACTGCTGAGCTGCCTGCTTGGCCCCCACATTGCTGCTTGCAGCTATATTTGGGGGCCAAGCAGCGAAGCTGCGAGGCAACCCATAGTGATTCTACGTATTCTTATTATTATTATTATTATAACGAAACGCTAATTTGCCATTAAACCATACAGTAAAAAGTTGGGATATTCGGCACATTGATTCGGTTCAGTCATATCTTTAATTTATCAAAGTTTCAAGTCTGCACTTTGAGTGCTCTAGCGCCACCAACATTTCAAATTTTTTATTACATCTATGCACATAACGTTTGAATGGTACACCACATTTTGAACATTAAGGTATATTTGGAATCCTTGGATGAGACCGAACTCAACGCAGATGTCAATTTATGGGGTAAACGTAATTGATCAGGCTGCCATATTGGATTTAATCAAAAACACCTAAAAGGCATCAAAGTTCGCAAAGTTTGTCCGATTTTCACGAAACTTGACGCAGATGATCTTCAGACTATGACTCACAAATGTTATTGCTTTTCGGAGCCATATTCAAAACCCATCGCCCGTCGTGACCAATCAAGTTTGGCGGCGAAGCCGCCAAACAGGAATTGAAGTGATCTCAGCAAGGCTTTCGCGTATCAACACCAAACTCAGTACAGGGTCTCAGGACCCAATTAGGAGGAGGCTCAATAAATTTGGTGACTTTTGACCTATAGGTGGCGCTATAATTACCAAAATTACGTTTTAGCCTGTAACGGGTCATGTGTTTGGAATTAAAGCATATTAGTGATATCTGTTAATACCTTGAGAGGTCCTTAGGCCGCCACATGCCAACATGTGACGTCAACATAAATGATCCAACCGCCATATTGGATGTCATCAAAAACACTTAAAAGGCATCAAAGGTCACAAAGTTTCTCCGATTTTCACGAAACTTGACGCAGATGATCGTCAGACCATGTCTCATAAATGCATTGCTTTCTGGAACCATATTCAAAACCTGTTGCCCGTGACAACCAATCAAGTTTGGCGGCGAAGCCGCCAAACAGGAAGTGAAGTGATATCTCAGCAATGCTTTCACATATCAAAACCAAACTAGGTATATAGGTTCAGGACTCAATCAGGAGGACACTCAAGAAATGTGGTAAATTTTGACCACTATGTGGCGCTATAATCACAGGAAGTGGGCTCATATTTCTGCAATGCTTTCACGTATCGAAACCAAACTTGGCTCATTGACTCGGGACCACATCCTGAGGACATACAATAATTTTAGCGACCTTTGACCACTAGGGGTGCTATAATTTGCAACACTTTCTCGTATCAACACCAAACTTGGTATATGGACTCGTGACTACAACCTGAGGACGCACAATAAATGTGGTGACTTTTGACCACTAGGGGTGCTATAATTATCAACACTTTCTCGTATCGACACCAAACTTGGTATGTGGACTTGTGACTACAACCTGACTATGCACAATACATTTGGTGATGTTTGAGGTATGCATATGTATGGGGGGTTATTGGGGTGTGTGGGAGAGGAAGTTTATCTTTGTATATGTGTGTGTGTGGGACGGGTGGTTAATTGGGTGTGTGTATAATGTAGCAACATTGGGTTGCCATGACAACTCCTGCTCAACTGCTTGGCCCCCACATTGCTGCTTGCAGCTATATTTGGGGGCCAAGCAGCGAAGCTGCAGGGCAACCCTTAGTGATTATTCTATGTTTTCTTCCCTATTATTATTATTATTATTACGCTTCCGCCATTGAAGTCTATGGCAGCCCATAGAACCGACTGGTCAAAAGTTCTGAAATTTGGCACGCTTATTGGGGACAGTCCAACTATTAATTTCACCAAGTTTCCTGTCGGCAACTCGAACCCTCTAGCGCCACCAACAGGCCAAATTTGGACATGCGTTCACGCACGTAACTTTTGACCCGTTGACCCGATTGTCAAAAATGTGGTATCGTTGGAATCCTTTGACCAAGCCGAGTTCAACGCACCCTATGACGTCAATTTCCGCCATGATGGATTTTCCGCCATTTTGGATTTTGTCAAAAACCTTTAAAAAGTTTCACGCCTCACATAGTTTGTCCGATTTTCACGAAACTTAGCACATAACATCTTCAGACCAAGCCGCACAAAAGTTATCGATTTTCATCTTCGGAACTAAAACTGTTTGCCTGTAACAGCCAAACGAAATATGCGGCGAAGCCGCCAAACAGGAAGTGAGCTCATATCTCAGCAACCCTTTCATCTGTCATAACCAAACTTAGTACATGGACTTACAACCCCATCAGTAGGGCACTCAAAAAATCTGGTGACCTTTGACCTCTAGGGGGCGCTGTAATTAAGAAATATGCCTATTGGCCTGTAGCTGCTATTGTGCTTAGAATTAAAACGCACTAGTGGTGTCTGACAATACTGTGGAAGGTCCTTAGGCCGACCCAAGCCAACTTTTGATGTCATCGTAATTGATTCGGCCGCCATATTGGATTTAATCAAAAACACGTACAAGTTTTCGCAGGTCACAAATTTCAGCGAATCCTCACCAAAATTGGCATAGACCATCTTCAGACCATGCCTTATCAGTGTATTTTTTTCTGGAACAATTGACAGAAGCGTTCTCCTGTAACAGCCAATCGAAATTTGCGGCGAAGTCGCCAAACAGGAAGTTAGATCATATCTCAGCAACGCTTTCATGTATCAAAACCAAACTTAGTACATGGCTCTCAGGACCAACCAGGAGGACACTCAATAAATTTGGTGACCTTTGACCTCGAAGGGGGCTCTGTAATTGGCATAAATGTGAAACTGATGACAGCGAGTTCCATCCAGTTAATTCTAATGCGTGCGTGCAAGGGTGGGGCGGGGTGGGACGGGCAGGGGCGATTGCGGCGGTGGGTTGGCTGGGTTTGGGGGTGGCAACACTCAGCCCTGGTTTAGCCACACAAAATCAGTTATGTTTTGAGGTTAAACTTGACCTTGTAACTCAGCCAATCTTGGGTTGTTTGGCATGGAACTTGCTGTGACTGCTTAATGCTATATGCCTGATGGCAAAGCATTGAGTTTCATGCCAAATCTGGACTGCTGAACTGCCTGCTTGGCCCCCACATTGCTGCTTGCAGCTATATTTATTATTAGTGGGTTTGATCCAGCAAGCCCACAGCATGGCAAGCACAGCTTTGCCATGCTGTGGGCTTGCGGAGCAAGCCCACTATTGTTCTTCTTAAGTTTTCTTATTATTATTTATTATTCCTGTTCACCCACTTTTTGGCCGAACTACTGCTCCTAGACCGTTTGAGCTATCGACGCGGTTCGAACTCCAAAAATTCAGGCCCGAACCGGTGTAACTTGCTTGTTGATTTCGTGTCACTGGCCCTTGTCGTTTTCGCGGTATTCCCGTTTTTCTGCGTTTTTTGGGCCCATTGAAATGCATGGCGGAATGTTCAGAATTCAAATTTCGATTGTGACATCACAGCTCTAATTGCTTAAGCTTGCACCTGGAAGAGTTCTAAGCCACCTGGCAGAGCTCTGATGGGCTGGGCTGGGCTGTCTGTGTATATGAAGGTGTGTGCATGTAACTTTTGACCAGTATGTCCGATTTTCATGAATGAGGTACCGTTGGAATCCTTGAATGAAGCCCAGTTCAATGCCTTGCCAGCACTAAGTGTAAAGGTAATGTAAAAAAAGATGAGACAGCGCGAAGCGCTGTCTCATCTTTTTTTTAAAGCCAAACCATGTTGATACAGGTCATTAAAAAAAATATATATATATATTTTCCAAATCCATTCAGCCCAGTTCAATGCCTTGCCAGCACTAAGTGTAAAGGTCATGTAAAAAAAGAGGAGACAGCGCGAAGCGCTGTCTCCTCTTTTTTTTAAAGCCAAACCATGTTCATATAGGTCATTAAAAAAATAAATAAATAAAGTATTTCACCAATCCATTCAGACCAGTCCTATACCCAGCTAGCTCCATTTGAACTTAGTCATGTGTACAGTTCTATAGATTATTACAGTGAGAAACACACTTTCATACAGATTTCATACATATCCACGCAGCATTACTAATCAAGTTACTCATCGTTGCCCAGCAAGAAGTCCTCAATCAATTCAATTGTCTTGCCACGATCTGTGGAGCTTACAGACAACGTTATATTACTATTGGTTCTGTATGCTATTTAAAGCCGACCTAACGCTGAGTCCCTTCTAGACGGTGTGTTGCAATGCATTCTGGGTGCTGTGCTGTGATTCGACGGCTCGTCACCTGACCCACCAAACAACAACTCTCTGGGATGTGGCAAATATCGCGTAAAAACCTTGTTGCCGGAACAACAGGGAAAAGGCAACAGGATAGCAGCATGAAAGATACACAGGATACACACGGAATTTTGATGGACGTCCTTATCAGTCTATGGTCTAACTTATAAACGTGTCGGGTCAACGTCAACGATAAGTAAGTTAGGCTAACGTAAACGTTAGCTATTTGCTGTTGTCATATGCTAGTGCTATATGCTTTAGGCTACGTGATGGCCATTTATCACACTGATTTTAGGTACTACTTTTACGAGGTCTGTAGTTCTGTCAAAATGTATCTTATCGTTGAACAGACTACAGTTTTATCTTCCTTAGACTTCGTAGATGTAGTTACTACAATTTGGAAGCGAATTTCGAAGTGTAAATATGGTTTTAGTGTGTAAACAGACCAACCGCGATTTTGCAATGAAGTTAATGGAGCCTTTTATGTAGGGCTACTAGGCTACTTTCACGAAGTCTGTAGTTCTGTCAAAATGTATCTTATCTATGAACAGACTACATGATTATCTTCCTTAGACTTCGTAGATGTAGTTACTACAATTTGGAAGCGAATTTCGAAGTGTAAATATGGTTTTAGTGTGTAAACAGACCAACCGCGATTTTGCAATGAAGTTAATTGAGCCTTTTATGTAGGGCTACTAGGCTACTTTCACGAAGTCTGTAGTTCTGTCAAAATGTATCTTAACCATGTAGTATGTTTATAGATATCTTCCTTAGACTTCGTAGATGTAGTTACTACAATTTGGAAGCGAATTTCGAAGTGTAAATATGGTTTTAGTGTGTAAACAGACCAACCGCGATTTTGCAATGAAGTTAATGGAGCCTTTTATGTAGGGCTACTAGGCTACTTTCACGAAGTCTGTAGTTCTGTCAAAATGTATCTTATCTATGAACAGACTACATGATTATCTTCCTTAGACTTCGTAGATGTAGTTACTACAATTTGGAAGCGAATTTCGAAGTGTAAATATGGTTTTAGTGTGTAAACAGACCAACCGCGATTTTGCAATGAAGTTAATTGAGCCTTTTATGTAGGGCTACTAGGCTACTTTCACGAAGTCTGTAGTTCTGTCAAAATGTATCTTAACCATGTAGTATGTTCATAGATATCTTCCTTAGACTTCGTAGATGTAGTTACTACAATTTGGAAGCGAATTTCGAAGTGCAAATATGGTTTAAATGTGTAAACAAGACGCCTGATGTTTAATGTTAATGAATGGGCACAGTATTATTGTGTACAGTAATGGGCTATCAGTAGTATGTAAACAGTTCATGTGTTATGTGATTTACATAAACTTGTAAACAACATAAATGTTAAAAGCTGGTATTGTGTTTCCTGAATTCTTACATTCAGGCATTCAAATGAAATGTAATTAAATAGCATATCAATCATGCAACAATGCAAAAACAATGAAACTAGTGTAGGCCTAATTATATTTTACATTAGTAAAGCAGTACTCTGATGTGCATGCTTTCACAAACTTTTGTGAACAATCTTAGCACTTTAAACATTGACTGTTTTGAAGTGCATGTATAGCAATATAGTATAAAAAAAATAATAATTGTGATGATATTACAATTTGATGGGGGGTGGGAGGAGGGGGTGGGTTCATGTAGGTGGGCCCTATGACCCCAAAGTATGCCTTGACTGGGCCTCAGGTCAAAGAAGTTTGAGAAAGGCTGATGTAGACGACAAAGCAGCAAGGAGGCGTCGTGTGATCATTTAAACAAGTTTTATGACAAGGTCGATGAGGGTGGGAAAAATCGTACATTTCTGTGCAAACTTTGCCCGCACTTCAGTCACACTGTCTTTTAAGAAAATGCAGTCCATTTTTCGGTTTCAGCAGTCAACAACCTCAGAACTGACCCTTCAGGCCTCTCAGGAGGCACTGGCCTTCTAACCTATCGACCACCTGAGCAACCAGCATGATTGCCCTAGCAACCAGCATAGCAACCACGTTATTTATGTGTTTTAGCTTATTGGATGTTGCGTTGATGCAGATAACTTTTGATCCGTGTGCCCGATTTTCATAAATGAGGTACCGTTGGAATCCTTGGATGAGGCCGAGTTCCGTGCCCCAGATCAAACCCACTCTTGCAGTTCCTCGGAACCGCAATTCTAGTTATTATTTAACATCTTTCCTCCGCCATGGGAGTCTATGGCAGCCCATAGAACCGTCTGGTAAAAAGTTGTGAAATTTGGCACACTGATTGGGGACACGCCAATATTTTATTTCACCAAGTTTCATGCCTCCCTGTCGAACCCTCTAGCGCCACCAACAGGCCAAAGTTGGACGTGCGTTCACGCACGTAACTTTTGACCCGTTTGTCCGATTGTCAAAAATGTGGTATCGTTGGAATCCTTGGACCAAGCGGAGTTCAACGCACCCTATGACGTCAATTTCCGCCATGATGGATTTTCCGCCATTTTGGATTTTGTAAAAAACCTTTAAAAAGTTTCACGCCTCACATAGTTTGTCAGATTTTCACGAAACTTAGCACATAACATCTTCAGACCAAGCCGCACAAAAGTTATCGATTTTCATCTTCGGAACTAAAACCGTTTTCCCGTAACAGCCAAACGAAATATGCGGCGAAGCCGCCAAACAGGAAGTGAGCTCATATCTCACCAACCCTTTCATCTGCCATAACCAAACTTAGTACATGGACTTATATCCGCATCAGTAGGGCACTCGAAAAATCTGGTGACCTTTGACCTCTAGGGGGCGCTGTAATTAAGTAATATGCCTATTGGCCTGTAGCTTCTGTTATGCTTAGAATTAAAACGCACTAGTGGTGTCTGACAATACTGTGGAAGGTCCTTAGGGCGAACCTAGCCAACTTGTGATGTCATCGTAATTGATTTGGTCGCCATATTGAATTTAATCAAAAACATGAATAAGTATTCGCAAGTCACAAATTTCAGCTGATCCTCACCAAAATTGGCAGAGACCATCTTCAGACCATGCCTTATCATTGTATTTTTTTCTGGAACAATTGATAGAAGCGTTTGCCTGTAACAGCCAATCGAAATTTGCGGCGAAGTCGCCAAACAGGAAGTGAGCTCATATCTCAGCAGCGCTTTCATGTATCAAAACCATACTTAGTACATGGTCCTCAGGACCCACCAGGAGGACGCTCAAGAAATTTGGTGACCTTTGACTTCTAGGGGGCTCTGTAATTGGCAAAAATGTATTTTGGCCTGTAGTTGCTGCATTATTCTGCAATGGAGGTCAATGGCAGCCCATAGAACCGTCTGGTTCATCCTGATGATTCACAAATAAGTTGGTGACCTTTGACCTCTATGGGGGCATTGAAATTACAGCAAGCATGATCATATCTCAATCGATCTTTTATTTTTGATGTGAAACTGATGACAGCGAGTTCCATCAAGTTCATTCTAATGCGTGCGTGCAAGGGTGGGGCGGGGTGGGACGGGCAGTGGCGGTGGGTTGGCTGGGTGAGGGGGCGGCGACTCTCAGCCCTGGTTCAGCCCCACAAAATCAGTTATGTTTTGATGTGAAACTTGACCTTGTAACTCAGCCATTCTTGGGTTGTTTGAAATGGAACTTCCTGTGACTGCTTAATGCTATATGCCTGATGCCACGGCATTGAGTTGCATGGCAAATCTGGCCTGCTGAACTGCCTGCTTGGCCCCCACATTGCTGCTTGCAGCTATATTTATTATTATTATTCCTCTGCCATTGAAGTCAATGGCAGCCCATAGAACCGTCTGGCAAAAAGTTCTGAAATTTGGCACAGTGATTGGAGACAGTCCAATGATTCATTTCACCAAGTTTCATGTGGGCAGCTCTAGCGCTCTAGCGCCACCAACAGGCCAAAGTTGGACTTGCGTTCATGCACGTAACTTCTGACCCGTTGACCCTATTGTTAAAAATGAGGTATCGTTGGAATCCTTGGACCAAGCCGAGTTCAACGCACCCTATGACGTCATTTTCCGCCATGATGGATTTTCCGCCATTTTGGATTTTATCAAAAACACTTAAAAGTCTTCACAGGTCACAAATTTTGTCTGATCGACACCAAACCTGACACACTTGATCTTCAGACGAAGCCTCACAAAAGTTATTCCTTTTTGTCTTCGGAACTCAAACCGTTCGCCCATAACAGCCAAGCGAAGTTTGCGGCGAAGCCGCCAAACAGGAAGTGACCACATATCTCAGCAACCCATTCACCTATCATAACCAAACTTAGTACATGGACTCAGGACCCAATCAGGGGGACGCTCAAGAAATCTGGTGACCTTTGACCTCTAGGGGGCGCTGTAATTAAGAAACATGCCTTTTGGCCTGTAGCTGCTGTTGTGCTTAGAATTAAAACGCACTAGTGGTGTCTGGTAATACTGTTGGAGGTCCTTAGGCCGACCCATGTAGACTTGTGATGTCATCATAATTGATTCGGCCGCCATATTGGATTTAATCAAAAACACGTTCAAGTTTTCGCAGGTCACAAATTTCAGCGGATCCTCACCAAAATTGGCAGAGACCATCTTCAGTCCATGCCTTATCAGTGCATTGCTTTCTGGAACAATTGATAGAAGCATTCGGCTGTAACAGCCAATCGAAATTTGCGGCGAAGCCGCCAAACAGGAAGTGAGCTCATATCTCAGCAACCCATTCATCTTTCATAACCAAACTTAGTACATGTACTCAAGACCCCATCAGGGGGACACTCAATACATCTGGTGACCTTTGACCTCTAGGGGGCGCTGTAATTAAGAAACATGCCTTTTGGCCTGTAGCTGCTGTTGTGTTTGGAATTAAAATGTACTAGTGGTGTCTGGTAATACTGTTGGAGATCCTTAGGCCGACCCAGGCCAACTTGTGATGTCTTCGTAATTGATTCGGCCGCCATGTTGGATTTAATCAAAAACATCAAAAAGTTTTCACAGGTCGCAAATTTTATTTGTTCACCAAAATTGGCAGAGACCATCTTCAGACCATAACCTATCAATATCTTGCTTTCTGGAACAATTGACAAAAGCATTCGCCCGTAACAGGCAATCGAATTTGGTGGCGAAGCCACCAAACAGGAAGTGAGCTCATATCTCAGCAACCCTGCCATGTATCATAACCAAACTTACTACATATATTCATGACCCCATTAGGAGGACGCTCAAAACATTTGGTGACCTTTGACCTGTAGGGGGTGCTGCAATTAGCAATATTGCATTTTGATGTGTAGTTGCTGATGTGTTTTATCAATCTTTTATTTTTTGATGTGAAACTGATGACAACATGTTCTATCCAGTTAATTTTTAATGCGTGCGTGCAAGAGCAGGGCAGGGCAGGACGGGGTGGGACAGGCTGGGGTGATTAGATGGGGCAGGGGCTGGCTGGCGAAGGCGGAAGCAATACTCAGCCCTGTTTCAGCTCTACAAAGTCAGTTATGTTTTGATGTGACAGTTGTTGAAAGGGTTGATCGCGGGTGTCTGCTGAGTTCTATCTTGTCGCCATGGCTACTCCGGCCTATTCTGCTTGGCCCCCTCATTGCTGCTTGCAGCTATATTTATTATTATTATTATTATTATTATTATAACAAAACGCTCATTTGCCATTCAACCGTACAGTAAAAAGTTGAGAAATTCGGCACATTGATTCGGTTCAGTCATATCTTTAATTTATCAAAGTTTCAAGTCTGCACTTTGAGTGCTCTAGCGCCACCAACATTTCAAATTTTTTATTACATCTATGCACATAACGTTTGAACGGTACACCACATTTTGGACATTAAGGTATATTTGGAATCCTTGGATGAGACCGAACTCAACGCAGATGTGAATTTATGAGGTAAACGTAATTGATCAGGCTGCCATATTGGATTTAATCAAAAACACCTAAAAGGCATCAAAGTTCGCAAAGTTTGTCCGATTTTCACGAAACTTGACGCAGATGATCTTCAGACCATGACCAGTGTTGCCAACTCTCGCGAGACAAATAAGCAACTCTCACCTCAAAAAGAAGCCCAAAAGAAGCCCAATTCCGCTTTAACCTGCCACAGCCTTAACAGCGCCTATTTGTATAATGATTGAAACAATTACTTTCCAAAGCCAAAACTATCATTTATTTGTATTGTATTAAAACATTTGCCCCCCAAAAATTAGGCTAAATTAAACTCATTGCAAATGTAACAACATAGGCTACACATTCGCACACGTGTGTGTGTGTGAGAGAGGTGTGTATTCCTTCCTGTGTGGTTTATTACGAATATGAATCAAACCGTAACAATAAAAAAAAATCAACAATAAAAAAGTGGACCAATAGGCCTAGCCCACATGGCAATTATTACCCTGGCCTTTATTTGTTTGAATAAACGAACCTGGCTATTATCAGAGGCCCGGCTATAGAGAATATAATCTCGGCCATAATTTGAGGATTTACTGTATGGCCATAGGATCTGCTGAGTATTCAGGGTATAACCTACATTGAAGACAGGTATTTTCTACTCCTGCATTTGTGAAAATAATTCCGTTTACACCTGATGATGAAAACAGCCATAGACCTGAACTCATTGATCAGACAGGTGACCAAATTCCAAACCAACAAGGGAACAGCGTGAAGCAATGCAAAACGCCGCAAAAGCCTTGGACAGCTGTAGCGATAGTCTGGAAAAAGAATAATAGTTTTAGATGTGCAAACTGTTACACGGGAAGTATATAGGCCTAGGCCTACGCAAATTTTCATTCAGCTTTGCGCAAGAAAGGCTGGTGAAACACGGAGTTCTCAGGTCTCGCCTGTTTTCTCGCATTGTCCTGACCCTTGTTCTGACTTAGACCTACCCTTAAATTGATTATTATGACTTAATTTGAGCAAAGTAAGAGTCTGCAAATGGCACCCTCAAATATCATGCTAGAAAAGTTCCATCAGCGCTGGCGCTCGTTTGGCATGGTAGATGCCCGCAAAGGTTTGGCCCGACCGGCATTTCAGAATGTCATTTCAAGACAGCTCGTTTACCTGGAAAAGTCGGAATACTATGACGTCTTTTGCCGGGATGGAGAACAACTCCAGTCCACGCACAGCAGAACAAGGATGTGCCTACATATATGTGTTAGCTATAAGAACTCTTATTAGCCCGCGCTGCCATTCTTAGACTGACCGGCTGTGCGCAATGTACAGCCAATTGCATGGGCCGCCCCTTTGACAGCACGTCAGTCCATAATTCTTTGAATTCGCCTTACTGTCGCTTAATGTCACGATGTAGGCAAACGACCATGCATGGAAAAAAATAGGTTAGACAGTCCAACAGGTTGTTCAAATGAAAATTTTAGGCTATGGTATATGAGCGATTGATTAGGATAGGCCTATGCGCAAATCGGAATAGCTGTTAATTTAACCTATGAAGCGTTTTACCAATAAAAAATAAAACATCCAGAAACAGATTTTCTATTAACTCTGCGCTCATGATGAGTATGATAGAAATTTCATACAAACTAAATTGGAGTCGTTTAAGCAAAGTTATTGCAGAGTTAAGGACATCATTGGCAGTGAAGCACAACACGATGATGAAACGTCTCGAAAATCGCATCTGATTATCACACACATCACAGTCTACCCTGATAGCATAGGCCATATAGGCAAAATCTTAGGTGAATGAGGGATATAGTCGGCGCAGCAGGCTGCATTGTCTCACTGGATTCGCTCACACAGGCTCAGACGAAACATGCGTCGTCCTCTCCCGGCCCAGTTCGCGCGTTGTAGGCCTATGTGCAATCTGGAAGTCAGGGAGAGGACCAAGCAAACAGCTTCGAAAACCTCACAAACAAACTATGCCTGGAATTAATGTTCCAGTCAATTGAAATGTAAAAAAACCGAGTCGCGTATTATTTTTATTTTTAAGCAACCACGTTTTCAAAAGCAAGCCCAAAAAACCGCAACCCGCGACTCCACATTTTTCCAAGCGACTTTCTGTAAAAACAAGCCCAAAGTCGCGTATTATAAGCGGACTTGGCAACTATGGTGCTGTAGTGCATATGCCAGACCAGTCGATGGCGCCGATGTGCAGAAGCTTCACGATATTTTCGCGTGAATCGTGTAGAAGAAAACATTGTTGAAACAGTTTGTTAAGCCAGAGAATGTCTAATAAGTGCTCTGGTTAAGCAGTCGCATGAAATAAGGAGACTACAGACAATTCGGTTTTCAATTCAACTGTTAAACTGTTAATAAAGTTAATTTTCAAGGTATGTGACTGCTATGTGAAATTTCAAATGCTTAGCCTACGCATTGCATTAGGTCTGAGCACCACTGGAGAAAACACTAACATGCAGTAAGCTAATGTTTAACTAGGTTAAGCTAACGTGTGCTTCTAACTTAGCCACTAAAGGCTGATAGGCTACATTGTGCATATAAATCATGACGGGAAAGAAAAACATTTTAATATGATAAATAAATGGTTCGGTTTGTTTTGACAAGCAACATGTCAGGTCGAGTGCCTTGGCTGGGTTAGGGGTGGGGCTGGCTATGTCGTCATAGGATTGCCGGCTTCACACGTCTACACGGCACGGTCTAGCCGGCGGTTTCAGAAGTTCCCACTTCGGAAGCCGGTGTCAAAAGCTATCGGTTTCAGTCTCCTAAACTGCCGGCGTCGTGTACGTGCAAGGCGTAACCGTTAACAAAACCTCACCGGTTTCACAAAAACCGGCGTCGTGTGCACGGCCCCCTAGACAGGCTTTCATTGAATTCTAATCATTCAAGGATAAACAATGGATACACTGCATACAGACCAAAGACACACACGGGGTACACATGGGTACAAAAATCACAGATGACCATAAGAAGTACGCAGTATGTACAGTAGTACATTTACAGAAATGAGGGTGATTCACAACACTTTCATGGCCGATGCCCATCTTTATGCAAATGATTCCGTTGAACGCGAGGCCACTATCCAATGAAAGGACGAGGTTGTAGGTCCTTTGTTCTACCACAACGGTGCCTGTGAAACTTTGGTTCCGCTTACAAGATAATGTTTTAACGATCTCTTCCACGACCACCTAGTAGTCCATAAAACAAACGAAACTAGGATTTGGATGAATATATTGACTGTTGGTGTTTCTGGTGAGGATTTGAGATTGCATTGAGTAGTTTAAATAAAACAAGTAGTGCTGGGCGGTATGACCAAAAATGTATATCACAGTATTTTTCAAAATTATAACGGTTTCACGGTATATGGCGGTATTTTTTCCACCATGCATAATCAGGTGTTCACAGCATTTTCTACTGGTTGAGAAAGGAACTACTGCAGTAGATTGACTTAGGTCTAATGTACTGTCATCAGGATGAGTGATTATTGTACAATAATTCCACACTAGTACTAATACAGGTTTGTATGGCCCCAGAAAATTATGCTGTTTACAAAGAAGAGCCACTCATGATTCTAATGAAGTGAGGAATCAGAATGCAAAGACAATTGCAGTCAAAATACCAACTTTTACTGTGCAAATTTCAAACATCTTTTATAAAACAAATACAAAAAAGTAGTGCAACTTGCAATAATTATACATTTGCATTAATATGGGCTTTGAGGTATATTCACATTCAAATAATTAATAAAACAAAGTGAACTGAACAGCATGCAAAGGCAACTTACATAATAAATGCAAAAAGGTGTTCAACTTGCATTAGTTCAAGCCCAGGTACATTACACATGTATTCAAGTAAATCTAAAAATAAAACTTGCGTTGCTTTGAGGTCTGTATACACATTCAAACAAATAAAATTAACAAAATTGTGCAATTTGCATTAGTTTATGCTTCCTTCAAAAGTATTGCTTCGAAACCAGTACTGAACATAAAAGAAATATAAAGTGCAACTTGGCTCACAGGATTATCCTGTATAACAGAAGCAATAATCACACATTTCACAATCAAACATTTACAAATTTTGAGCCAGGAAAACCAGACGGTCCACTGCATCTGGTTTGAGTGCGGCCCTGTGGCAAGTGACAATGTTGCCACCAGTGCTGAATGCTCTCTCGGATGGAGCACTGGTGGCAGGGATGCATAAATACTGCCGAGCTAGCTTGGCAATGCGATGGAAATTTGTCTGATGGCATCTCTGCTGCTGCACAAGCAGTCCCTGAGAGAGTGTCCTGTTGAGCCTTTATTAGTGACACTATCTCTTCAACTGCTCTGGATAGAACCTGCTCCACCTTTTCTTTATCTATATACTTGGTTCTAAACCGTGGATCAAGAAGAGACGCAATGTCAAGCAGGTCATCTGTGACATCCACATCTTGCCAGCTAAGGACCAAGTGCCTTGATTTCTTGTCAGCTTTTAGAACCTGACTAATGGCCCTCTCTTGCTCAAGTACTCGTTGAATCATAATTTGACGTGATCCCCACCTGGTAGGCGTCTCAGTTGTGAGCACATGCTTTGGAAGACCCAGGTCGCTCTGAACACTGGCCAGGTCCCTCCTTTTCCTCCAAGAGTATGAGAAGGCTGACACAATTTTTTTGCAGACACCTACTGCACGTTGTATGCGGTCATCTTTTACACCTCTCTGTAAAAATAACAAATTATTATATTAGTTCACTTATAGTAATGTAAATTAAAACATTGATTTTAGCACCAAACCAAATGATTTATAATAAACCCACATGCAGCAAGTTGAAAATAATCCTATATCAGGCATTGATGATGATAATAATAACTAGAAAAGCATTTCCTGAAGGAAATACAGTGCATGAAAATGCAAAAAATATTATGCAAAATATCATACAGAGTAAAAACAAACTATATTGGTTGCTAGGTAGATGAGGTTTAATATAGTTAGAATGACTGAACAGTTAAATGGTTATGGTTATGGTTATGGATTTAGCAGACGCCTTTGTCCAAAGCGACACATAAATACACAACAACATAATAATATTTAAAATTGAACAGGGAACAGATTAAAATGTAGGTCAAATATAGTAAGGAGAATAGTTGTAGTACACAATAATATCAATTCAATCAATAGCCTAATAAAAAGCAATGTAAAAAAGGGGAAAGGCAATAATAAAACAATGTCAATTCAATCAAAAATATAAAAACAGTGACATGCTAAGACTACATTAAGGAGAATATCAATAATAAACAATAATGTCAATAATTTAATAATAATAATAATGTTAATAATTAATTAACAGCCCAATTAAAATAAAACAACATTATATAAACCATAACATATAAGCGCTTAAACATCTAAGTATATGTTGAATAGGAATGTCTTTAGACCCCTCTTAAACGACCCAAAACTACCACAGGAACGGAGAGCACTGGGCAGTTCATTCCACCAACATGGAACCACTGAAGAAAAGAGTCTGGAATTAGACCCAGTTTTCATGACTGGTCGACACAACATACGCTCACCAGAAGACCGCAGTGGGCGGTTGGGGATGTAAGGCTTGATTATTGAATTAAAATAACTAGGAGCAGATCTAGTTAGTGTCCTATAGGCCAAAGTGAGAGATTTAAATTTAATTCTGGCTACTATAGGGAGCCAATGGAGAGTAACTAGGAGAGGAGTTACATGTGTCCTCTTTGGCTGATTGAAGACCAGGCGTGCTCCAGCATTTTGAATCAGCTGTAATGATCGATCTTGTTACACAAGCGGGTAAGCCAGCTAATAGTGAATTACAATAGTCCAGCTTAGAGATGACCATGGTCTGAACAAGAAGTTGTGTGGAATCTTGTGTCAGATAAGGTCTGATCTTCCTAATGTTGTAAAGCATAAACCGACATGATTTTGCAATAGAAGCTATATGCTCAGAGAAGTTAAGTCGGTCATCAATTACAACGCCCAAGTTTCGTGCCGATCTAGTTGGGGTCAGTGAAGTTGAGTCAAGCTGAATGTTAATCTGTTGGGGAATAGCTGTTTTAACTGGAAACACCAAAAACTCTGTTTTTGAGAGATTAAGCTGAAGGTGCCGATCTTTCATCCAGGCTGAGTCATCAGGTGGGAAAGACAGGTAAAGTTGAGTGTCGTCTGCATAACAGTGATAGTCAAATCCATGGGAGCGAATGGTATCACCTAAGGAAGTGGTGTAAATAGAGAAAAGCAAGGGTCCTAATACTGATCCCTGAGGCACACCTGTGGTGAGGTCATGAGACTTACATACCTGTCCCTGCCAAGACACGTTGAAAGAACGCCCTTTAAGGTAAGATTCAAACCAGTCAAGAGCTTTTCCAGAAATTCCCAGTTCAGATAGTATAGATAGGAGAATGTCATGGTTAACAGTATCAAAGGCTGCAGATAAATCTAGTAGAATTAATACTGATGACTGAGCAGAGGACTCTCAATGCTTCAGTCACAGACAGAAGAGCAGTTTCAGTAGAATGACCACTCTTGAAACCAGACTGCATAGGGTCTAGTAGATTATTCTGATGAAGAAAGTCACAAACTTGCTTGAAGACCACTTTCTCCAAAACCTTTGACAAGAAAGGAAGAAGGGAGACAGGTCTGTAGTTCTTCACCTCAGTTGGATTAAGTGTACTTTTCTTTAGCATAGGTGTAACCCTAGCCTGTTTAAAAGAATAAGGAACTATTCCAGAACTGAGTGAAGAATTAAATACATGTGTGACTGCTGGTAGAACAGCGGGTGAGATAGACTGTAGAAGAGTGGACGGGACAGGATCTAATGGGCATGTTGTTGGACGACATCGCTGAAGCAATTGAGAGACTGCTTCCTCATCAAGAGGAGAGAAAGAGTCAAATGATGCGGTCATACTAACACAAGGCAAAGCCCTCCTTATAGGAGCATCAAACTGAGCACTTATTTTAGCAACTTTTTCAGTGAAAAATGTTGCAAAGTCATTTGCTGACAGTGAAGTAGTTGATGGTGGTGGTGGAGGATTGAGAAGAGATTTGAAAGTAGAAAAAAGTTTTCTACTGTCAGTGGCGCTCTCAATCTTGCTTTGATAGAATGCCTTTTTTGCAAGTGTAACAGTGGATGAAAAGGATGACAGCAAAGACTGGTAGTTACTAAGATCATTTCCATCTCTGGATTTACGCCATTTCCTCTCAGCAGCTCTAAGTTCCTTTCGTACTGAGACTATACTGTTCGTCAGCCATGGATGGCGAGGTTTAGAACGAGTAGATCTTGAGGAAAGAGGACATGCTGCATTCAGACAAGATGCCAGTGTAGAGCAGAGAGTCTCTGTAGCGTCATTAACATCAAGTGCCAAGAATGAGCTAGGAGTAGGTAAAGCAGATGTTACTACTGTTGCAAAATGGTCGCTTGAGAGGCTTCTGAGATTACGCCGGAACGAAATTATCGGAGGAGGAGCTGCTGGGTTATCCAGGAGACGCACAGAGAATCTGATAAAGTGATGATCCGATACATGTAATGGATTAACCAAAACGTTGTCTGTATTACAGTTACGTACCAGAATTAAATCAAGATCTTTACCAGCCTTGTGAGTAGGAGGACTGTGGACACGTGTGATATTAAATGAGGAGAGTAAGGACAGGAAGTCAATTGAAGACGAGTTATCCAAATGAATATTAAAATCGCCAAGGATTAATAATGGGCATGCATCCATTGGAATAGCAGACAGTAGAATGTCCAACTCGTTCACAAAGTTCCCAAGTTGTCCTGGAGGGCGATAAATAACCACCAAGTATAATTTGTATGGTTCAGTTATCATGATGGCATGATATTCAAACGAGTTGTGGACCTGAGCAGGCAGCAACTGTGTAAACCTCCAATCATCAGAGACGAGAAAGCCTGTCCCGCCTCCTCTACCAGACGAACGACTGGTATGCGAAAAAGCATAACTGGTCGACAACGCTGCAGGCGTGGCAGTATTCTCCGGCCTAATCCACGTCTCTGTAAGCGCAAGCAATTGAAGCGATAACTGTGAGGCCAGAGCAGGAATGAAGTCCGCTTTATTCACTGCAGATTGGCAATTCCACAACCCTACAGAAAAAGTAGGACAAGCCTGCTGAACTGATTGTTGCCTTTCAACACCAGTACGCTTATTAACCTGACCGGATACAGGGATATGTTGAAGGCACATTATTAGAAGGATTGTCAGCTAACAAGACAAGGTGAGACAAGAGTGAAACTTATCTGAGAGGTGCCTTGCTTGTGTCCTTGCTCGGTGGACTCGTCGCAGGTAGACTCGATTCGTCTTGACACGAGTAAGTCTTCACACGAGGACGGCTGCACACGAGCGCTGACGCTCCAGCACAATAACCACTTTAAATGCTAGTCCTAATTGATCACGCGGAAAACCACCCCCTCTAAAAACTCACGACACCAAGGCCAGTCTAAGCGCAATTAAACAGACAGCCGTAATGAAAACAATATCAACTACCACTACGGCTAATAACTAGTTTACCAACTTGTAACTATGACAACTACATAAACAAATCCCTTAACAACACGAGACTCCCATACAATTAAAACTTACAGCAAGTGCGGACGCAGCTCCAGAAAAAACGAGTTGAGTTCAGTAAAGCTAACGTTAAGAATCTACTTAGTCCAGCTACACTTAAAAACACCACCCCCTCTAAAAACTCACGACACCAAGGCCAGTCTAAGCGCCATTAAACAGACAGCCGTAATGAAAACAATATCAACTAACAATATAAATAGGTGGATAGTTTAAATGGTTAAATTATTTGCTAGGTAGATGAGGTTTAATATAGTTGGAATGACTGAACAGTTAAATAGGTGGATAGTTTAAATGGTTAAATTATTTGCGAGGTAGATGAGGTTTAATATAGTTGGAATGACTGAACAGTTAAATAGGTGAATAGTTTAAATGGGTAAATTATTTGCTAGGTAGATGAGGTTTAATATAGGTGGATAGTTTAAGTGGTTAAATTATTTGCTAGGTAGATGAGGTTTAATATAGTTGGAATGACTGAACAGTTGAACAGGATGTGTAGCCTAGTCTTAAGAGAATGAGACTGTATGCTTAAAGCCTGAGAAACTGACAGTGTATGCAGGTGGCTTGGCCACCTGGCACACGATTCTAATTGCTGTGATGTCATAACGGCCAATATAGTTTTGAATTATAGTTTAAACAATCAATCAATCAGTTTAACTGGCTCTTTGATGGGGCTTAGTTGAGCAGCTGGAAGTTGATACAGGTGCAAATCAAGTTAATTAGCCCATTGTGATGTCATCAGCCCAATGTTAAAGGAACACGCCACCCAAAATCAGTAGTAATATATGTTCTTACCTTAACTTTCACGAGTTGAGTCATACCTCTCCCGCGCCGGTAGGTGCACTCAAACGCTCTGTCGCGCGGCGCGAATGTGTTAGCATGTTGCTATGCTAGCGGGCTCTGCCGTGGCCGTAGAGAGAGGAACATACCAGTAATCAAACACCTCCACGTTTTGCCTACTTAAATACAGTTGCACGAGTAGTTGATAAAAATGTGTACGTCACACAACATGAAACGTGGCGATTTTCCAAGCGAATAAACAGGAGAACTACAATGTGTGGCGCAATAGCACTTGGGAGTACTTCGACCTAGCGTGGTAATATTATTAACACCTAATTGTAGATCCTATCCACCACAGAGTTTAGAATCCATGCTGGATCGACCCTCAGCCTCTCCCTCCCCTCTGAGCTAGAGAGAGGCACACACACTAGAGATGCGCTGATGGGCTATTATTTCAACCATAACTGCATAGCAAAACTTATCATCCATCAGCCATCCATCAGCACCAAAGTTTGTTGACCAATTTTCAAAACCGCACCAGCGGCCCGCCCACCATCCGTTGGTTGTTTTAATGTAGGTTATATGGGTGATGCAGCGCTGCTGACGTGAGGCTAGAAAGCCCTTGCCTGTTCTAGAAAGACTGATCTAATGCAGCAAATATATTAAAAGGCTAAAGTCGTACATTGGCCATGTTGTAGCCTATCCCCAGAATATCAGCAGCAAACTCAGTCTCTGTCGCGCAAAACAGTCTCCAAATAAAACGCACATCGGCCTGTTGCCTATTCTGCCAGCTTGTGACAATATATTGTCCAAAATGCTTGATTGCATTGTATTCTCCACATTTTTAGCTAAATTTTCATGTACCACATCAGCATTTTTGTTCAGTGAATCTTTTGTAAATTGCTTTACAATTACCGTCGGGCCCTTGTCAGCAGCCTTCGGCTTGCCTCTTGCCACTATTCACTCCTTGTCTTCCGATGTCATTTCTGGGTCATCGATGTTTACACACACATTCACCTCCCTAAATGACTTCAACCTGTGTTATATCCTAGATGAGACTGCCTGGGTTATTTTGTTTAGATATTAGCCTATAGGCCTATATAAAACACATACCTAGCCTAATTGTAGCCTACCATTCAGGGAATAGGCATTTAAAAGAGAGACAGAGAGTGATATGACTCAGAAATGACATCGGGCGATGGCAGTGCGAGATGTTCAGAGAGCTAAAACTTCTACAAACTCAATAACATCCACAGCGGAAAAAGAAGGTAAGAAAAATAGTCGGAAAACTTAGATGTGTATAAGGCAAGCAAGCAAGTTTGGCGGTTGTTACTAAAAATGTGAACATGCACGTTGCACTGTTGTGCGGTGGACTTTCAGAATGAATGGAGTCGGAGTTTCTTTAATATCGAGGCGTCATATTTGTCCGATGGCCTGCTATAAAATGAATTGCGATGTCTGTCTGAAAGACGCGCTCGTGCAGTCAAAATGAATGGGAGTCTTCAGAACAGGCTTGTCAGTCAACCTGACATAACAGTGTGTAAAGTAGCCTATAATATCAATGACTTGTTATTTTATCAAGGATTTTTCTTTTTGCAAAACATAAAGTACAATAGGCATTAATTAGTAGGCCAGGAGCATGCTGAAATTATGTGGCAAATTGCGTTTTTTATTACAATGATAAAATTGTAAAAGGACGTGACCGAAGCTGAGGCAAGCCAGGCAATCGGCCTATAGGCCCGACGGTAATTGTAAAGCAATTTACAAAAGATTCACTGAACAAAAATGCTGATGTGGTACATGAAAATGTAGCTAAAAATGTGGAGAATGCAATGCAATCAAGCATTTTGGACGATATAGTGTCACAAGCTGGCAGAATAGGCAACAGGCCGATGTGCGTTTTATTTTGTTTGAGTTTGCTGCTGATATTCTGGGGATAGGCTACAACATGGCCAATGTACGACTTTAGCCTTTTAATATATTTGCTGCATTAGATCAGTCTTTCTAGAACAGGCAAGGGCTTTCTAGCCTCACGTCAGCAGCGCTGCATCACCCATATAGCCTACATTAAAACAACCAACGGATGGTGGGCGGGCCGCGGGTGCGGTTTTGAAAATTGGTCAACAAACTTTGGTGCTGATGGATGGCTGATGGATGATAAGTTTTGCTATGCAGTTATGGTTGGAATAATAGCCCATCAGCGCATCTCTAGTGTGTGTGCCTCTCTCTCGCTCAGAGGGGAGGGAGAGGCTGAGGGTCGATCCAGCAAGTACTCCCAAGTGCTATTGCGCCACACATTGTAGTTCTCCTGTTTATTCGCTTGGAAAATTGCCACGTTTCATGTTGTGTGACGTACACATTTTTATCAACTACTCGTGCAACTGTATTTAAGTAGGCAAAACGTGGAGGTGTTTGATTACTGGTATGTTCCTCTCTCTACGGCCACGGCAGAGTCCGCTAGCATAGCAACATGCTAACACATTCGCGCCGCGCGACAGAGCGTTTGAGTGCACCTACCGGCGCGGGAGAGGTATGACTCAACTTGTGAAAGTTAAGGTAAGAACATATATTACTACTGATTTTGCGTGGCGTGTTCCTTTAAGTCTATGGGGAAATTTTGAGTAGTTTTTAATAAATAGTTTAAAAAGTATAAAAGTTTCAAAGATGAAAAATACAAAGCCCAGATGTCCTAAGTAAGACCTATGTAACATAGTTTGAATGAAGTTTCTACGTTAAACGGTTGAAGCTGCATTAATTGCGTTAGAAGAAGAACTAGAAAAGCATTTCCTGAAGGAAATACAGTGCATGAAAATGCGAAAAATATGATGTAAAATATCATACAGAGTAAAAACAAACTATATTGGTTGCTAGGTAGATGAGGTTTAATATTGTTAGAATGACTGAAAAGTTAAATAGGTGGATAGTTTAAATGGTTAAATTATTTGCTAGGTAGATGAGGTTTAATATAGTTGGAATGACTGAACAGTTAAATAGGTGGATAGTTTAAATGGTTAAATTATTTGTGAGGTAGATGAGGTTTAATATAGTTGGAATGACAAACAGTTGTGGGCAGAAGAAACAGTTGAACAGGATATATAGTCTTAACAGAGCAAGTTTGTATGCTTAAAGCCTGAGACAGAGTATATAGTTTAAAAGTTAAATGTAGATAGTGTAATGGATGTTGAGACAGAAAGTTGAATGGATGTAGATAGGCAGATTATTTAATGGATGTTGATGGATAGTTTAATGGGTGGATGAGTGAATGGTTTGAAGAGGATGAATGGATAGAAAGTTGGATGGAATGTGCCTTATATCCTTGTAGAATGGAGAGACACAGAGAGAGATAGCCTAGTTCAACAGAAAGCAGTTCATACAGGTGCAATCAGTTTAACTGGCTTTTTGATGGGGTTAGGGTTAGTTGAGCAGCTGGACGTTGATACAGGTGCAAATCAAGTTAATTAGCCCATTGTGATGTCATCAGCCTAATGTTAAGTCTATGGGGAAATTTTGAGTAGTTTTTAATAAATAGTTTAAAAAGTATAAAAGTTACAAAGATGAAAAATACAAAGCCTACATGTCCTAAGTAAGACCTACGTAACATAGTTTGAAGGAAGTTTCTACGTTAAATGGTTGAAGCTGCATTAGCTACGTTAGAAGAAGAAGAATAACTAGAAAAGCATTTCCTGAAGGAAATACAGTGCATGAAAATGCAAAACATATGATGTAAAATATCATACAGAGTAAAAACAAACTATATTGGTTGCTAGGTAGATGAGGTTTAATATAGTTGGAGTGACTCAACAGTTAAATAGGTGGATAGTTTATATGGTTAAATGATTTGCTTGGTAGATAAGGTTTAATATAGTTGGAATGATTGAACAGTTAAATAGGTGGATAATACTTAACTTAGTTAACTTAGCTAATGTTTTCATTTTTAGTAGTTATGCTAACTAGCATGTTAGCAATGCTAACATGGTAACTATGTTAACCAAGTGACTTAGCTAACCTAATCATTTTTAGTAGTTTTGCTAACTATGCTAACTAGCATGCTAACATGTTAGCACGCTAACTATGCTAACCATTTTACTTAGCTAATCATTTTTAACAGTTTTGCTAAAAATGTAAACTAGCATGCTAACATGCTAGCATGCTAACTATGCTAACCATGTGACTTAGCTAACTTAGCTAATCATTTTTAGCAGTTTTGTTAAAAATGCTAACTAGCATGCTAACATGTTAGCATGCTAACTATGCTAACCATGTGACTTAGCTAACTTAGCTAATCATTTTTAGCAGTTTTGCTAAAAATGCTAACTAGCATGTTAACATGCTAACTATGCTAACCATGTGACTTAGCTAACTTAGCTAATCGTTTTTAGCAGTTTTGCTAAAAATGCTAACTAGCATGCTAACATGCTAGCATGCTAACTATGCTAACCAAGTTACTTAGCTAACTTAGCTAACTAGCTACAGTGGGTAGGAGTCATAGTTGATGACAAGTAACAGTTACAATGGCTGAACAGTTAAAAAGTTCAGTAGTTTAAAGGGTTAAATTGTTTAACAGTGAAATATTGTAGTGAGGACTTTTATTTTGAAACAGTTTTTGGCAGAGGAAGCAGTTGAACAGGATGTGTAGTCTTAATAGGGCCAGTTTGTATGCTTAAAGCCTGAGAATGGCAGTTGAGATCCAGGTGGCCTGAACACCTGCCATAGGATTCAAATGGTTAAATTATTTGCTAGGTAGATGAGGTTTAATATAGTTGGAATGACAACTAGGTAGATGAGGTTTAATATAGTTGGAATGACTGAACTAGGTAGATGAGGTTTAATATAGTTGGAATGACTGAACGGTTAAATAGGTGGATAGTGTAAAAGGTTAAATTATTTGCTAGGTAGATGAGGTTTAATATAGTTGGAATGACTGAACTAGGTAGATGGGGTTTAATATAGTTGGACTGACTGAACAGTCAAATAGGTGGATAGTGTAAAAGGTTAGCCTGAGAAACTGATAGGGTGCAGGTGGCCTGGCCACCTGGCCTAGGATTCTAATTGCTTAACGGCAGTCTTAATAGAGCCATATTGTATGCTTAAAGCCTGAGACAGAGTATATAGTTTAAAAGTTAAATGTAGATAGTGTAATGGATGTTGATAGACTGGATGTTGATAGGCAGATTGTTTAATGGATGTTGATGGATAGTTTAATGGGTGAATGGTTTGAAGAGGATGAATGGATAGAAAGTTGGAGGAAATGTGTCTTATATCCTTGTAGAATGGAGAGACAGAGAGAGTTGGTCTAGTTCAGTAGAAAGCAGTTGATACAGGTGCAATCAGTTGAACAGATTCTTTGATGGGGCCTAGCTGAGCAGCTGGAAGATGATACCAGGTGCAAATCAAGTTAATTAGTCCATTGTGATGTCATCAGCCCATGTTAAGTCTATGGGGAAATTTTGAGCAGTTTTTAATTAATAGTTTAAAAAGTATAAAAGTTACAAAGATGAAAAATACAAAGCCCACATGTCATAAGTAAGACCTACGCAACGCAGTTTGAATGAAGTTTCTACGTTAAACGGTTGAAGCTGCATTAACTGCGTTAGAAGAAGAAGAATAACTAGAAAACGCAATTCCAGGGAATTACTAGTGCATGAAAATGCAAAACATATGGTGTGAATTATATTGTTAAAACAGATGATGTGCTAATTGGCAACCAACATGATGAGGTTTAATATAGTTGAAATGACTGAACTAGGTAGATGAGGTTTAATATAGTTGGAATGACTGAACAGATATGTGGATAGTTTAAAAGGTTAAATTATTTGCTAGGTAGATGAGATTTAATATAGTTGGAATGACTGAACTACGTAGATGAGGTTTAATATAGTTGGAATGACTGAACAGTTAAATAGGTGGATAGTGTAAAAGGTTAAATTATTTGCTAGGTAGATGAGGTTTAATATAGTTGGAATGACTGAACTAGGTAGATACGGTTTAATATAGCCTGGCCACCTGGCCTAGGATTCTAATTGCTTAACAGCAGTCTTATTAGAGCCATATTGTATGCTTAAGGCCTGAGACAGAGTATATAGTTTAAAAAATGTAGATAGTGTAATGGATGTTGATAGACAGAAAGTTGAATGGATGTTGATAGACAGTTTAATGTTTAATGGAAGTTGATGGATAGTTTAATGGGTGGATGAATGAATGGTTTGAAGAGGATGAATGGATAGAAAGTTGGATGAAATGTGCCTTGAGAGAGACAGAGAGAGTTGGCCTAGTTCAACAGAAAGCAGTTGATACAGGTGCAATCAGTTGAACTGATTCTTTGATGGGGCCTAGATGAGCAGCTGGAAGATGATACAGGTGCAAATCAAGTTAATTAGTCCATTGTGATGTCATAATCTAATGTTAAGTCTATGGGGATTTTATAAAAGTTAATAATTAATAGTTTAAAAAGTATAAAAGTTACAAAGATGAAAAATACAAAGCCTACATGTCCTAAATAAGACCTACGTAACATAGTTTGAATAAAGTTTATACGTTAAATGGTTGAAGCTGCATTAGCTGCGTTAGAAGAAGAATAATAAGAACTAGAAAAGCATTTCCTGAAGGAAATACAGTGCATGAAAATGCAAAAATATGATGAGTTCATATGGTTAAATTATTTGCTTGGTAGATAAGGTTTACTATAGTTGGAATGACTGAACAGTTAAATAGGTTGATAATTGAAATGGTTAAATTATTTAGGCAGATAGTTGATGATAACTAACAATTGGAATGGCTCCAATGTTTGCTAGTAGTTATGCTAACTATGTTAAAGATAATAATGTTAACCAAGTAACTACGCTAACTAGCATGCTAACAATATTAAAATGTTAACTATGCTAACCATATGACTTAGCTAACCTAGCTAATAATTTGTATTAGTTATGTTAACTATGCTAATTAGCATGCTAACATGCTAATTATGTTAACCATGTGACTTAGCTAACTTCGCTAATCATTTTTAATAGTAATGCTAACTAGCATGTTAACATGCTAGCATGTTAACTATGCTAACCATGTGACTTAGCTAACTTAGCTAATCATTTTTAGCAGTTTTATAAAAAATGCTAACTAGCATGCTAACATGCTAGCATGCTAACTATGCTAACCATGTGACTTAGCTAACTTAGCTAATCATTTTTAGCAGTTTTATAAAAAATGCTAACTAGCATGCTAACATGTTAGCATGCTAACTATGCTAACCATGTGACTTAGCTAACTTAACTAATGATTTTTAGCAGTTTTGCAAAAAATGCTAACTAGCATGCTAACTATGCTAACCTGCTAACTATGCTAACCATGTGACTTAGCTAACTTAGCTAATCATTTTTAGCAGTTTTTAAAAAAATGCTAACTAGCATGCTAACGTGTTAGCATGCTAACATGCTAACTATGTTAACCATGCTAACTAGCTACAGTGGGTAGAAGTCATAGTTGATGACAAGTAACAGTTACAATGGCTAAACAGTTAAAAAGTTCAGTCGTTTAAAGGGTTAAATTGTTTAACAGTGAAATATTGTAGTGAGGACTTTTATTTTGAAACAGTTTTTGGCAGAGGAAGCAGTTGGACAGGATGTGTAGTCTTAATAGGGCCAGTTTGTATGCTTAAAGCCTGAGACTGGCAGTTGATGCAGCTGGCCCGAACACCTGCCATAGGATTCTAATTGCTTAACGGCAGTCTTAATAGAGCCATATTGTATGCTTAAAGCCTGAGACAGAGTATATAGTTTAAAAGTTAAATGTAGATAGTGTAATGGATGTTGATAGACAGAAAGTTGAATGGATGTTGATAGGCAGATTGTTTAATGGATGTTGATGGATAGTTTAATGGGTGGATGAGTGAATGGTTTGAAGAGGATGAATGGATAGAAAGTTGGATGAAATTTGTCTTATATCCTTGTAGAATGGAGAGACACAGAAAGAGTTGGTCTAGTTCAGTAGAAAGCAGTTGATACAGGTGCAATAAGTTGAACTGATTCTTTGATGGGGCCTAGATGAGCAGCTGGAAGATTATACAGGTGCAAATCAAGTTAATTAGTCCATTGTGATGTCATCAGCCCATGTTAAGTCTATGGGGAAATGTTGAATAGTTTTTTATTAATAGTTTAAAAAGTATAAAAGTTACAAAGATGAAATATACAAAGCCCCCATGTCCTAAGTAAGACCTACGCAACATAGTTTGAATGAAGTTTCTACGTTAAACGGTTGAAGCTGCATTAACTGCGTTAGAAGAAGAATAATAACTAGAAAAGCATTTCCTGAAGGAAATACAGTGCATGAAAATGCAAAAAATATGATGTAAAATATCATACAGAGTAAAAACAAACTATATTGGTTGCGAGGTAGATGAGGTTTAATATAGTTGGAGTGACCGAACAGTTAAATAGGTGGATAGTTTATATGGTTAAATGATTTGCTTGGTAGATGAGGTTTAATATAGTTGGAATGATTGAACGGTTAAATAGGTGGATAATGCTTAACTTAGTTAACTTAGCTAATTTTTTCATTTTTAGTAGTTATGCTAACTAGCATGTTAGCAATGTGAACTATGTTAACCGTGTGACTTAGCTAACCTAGCTAATCATTTTTAGCAGTTTTGCTAACTATGCTAACTAGCATGCTAACATGCTAGCATATTAACTATGCTAACCATGTGACTTAGCTAACTTAGCTAATCATTTTTAGCAGTTTTGCTAAAAATGCTAACTAGCATGCTAACATGCTAGCATGCTAACTATGCTAACCACGTGACATTCAAGGAGAAACTACTGGATCATCTGAGGTAAAAACAAGTCTTTTTATGTTATTACTACTTGTTATCCATGTTATTACTTCAAAGTCGTTTTTAAAAGTTATTTTTGCTGGTAATTACACCTTGTATGCATGGCCGTAACATAATGCGTGTGTGTGTTCACTTCAGCTGATATGACAGCTGATATTTTAGCACACCGTAATCTTTAGTAAACTCGTTATTTTCAGTCATTTCTGAGGGGTTACTATATGTCAACCAAGATTACAGACCTACTAGGACTGACATTTTAACGATTTGTTCTATTTTGAACGATGTTCCTTGCTTGTCAGCTGATACAGAAAACTAGCTAAGTTAGGTAACGTTAGCATCAGAAGAGGCTGCAACAAGTCCCTGACGCGTAGTCGCGATAAAGTTCACTCCCGTGCTTCATGACTGCCAACTTTATGTCAAGTACACCTAATCGGTATTTTATTGTCAAATAAACCTTTCATTCCTTCGTAATATGTATAGCACAATTTACAGTTGTTTGTAGCCAAGTTGCTTAGCTTACTTAGATAGAAACATCTGACATGAATGACAACGTTAATTTTACGTTACCGACATGAAGACTGTGTTGATCACCGATGGTGTAACGTAAGGATTTTATTCATTGACTGTTGTTTTCATGAATACATGACTGAAGATTTGTTATAAATGTGTCTTAGTATTGTTTAGCTTTTAGGCTGTAAGGTTGGCTGCTACGATTATGAGGTTTTTGGGTGGCTAACTATGATGGGAGCTCATACACCCAAGCCTACTCGTCGACACATTATTTTCTAAGGGGGTGTTTTGTCTTTACGCAACTGCTGTAGCCTATGCACGGTGTGTATGTGTATGCATACGCTGTTTAGATGTTTTCTGTCATATCTCCTGACTCATGTTCATGAATCAATGTTTGCTTGTAAGCTGGTATGCTATGTATGGTTTAGCCAAGGCAATAACACCTAGTGAGCTCTGAGACTAATGTTACCTCTCCAAACAATATTGGAGTCCTCCAGTGACAATAATACTTTTAGTGAAAAGAGTCATGGTTGGTGGTGATTAAGATTATGTGGAAGTAATGTAAAATAAAACTAAACAACCTATTTACTAACAGACCTGTGATTTTTTGTTATTTTAGATGGAGGGAGAGAAGTATGTGCAACTGAGGTGAAAGCAGCCGACTGCTGATGGCAAACATGACCCCAAGGACCACGGTGGCATGGACATGGGACATGGATGGGTAGTTTCTGGATGAAGAGGAAGACAATGATGTGGTAGAGGAGGAGAGTAATCTCCCATCATCCTCAGCTGGGTAAGCATGTTTGTGTGTGTGTGTGTGTGTGTGTGTGTGTTCGCCCAACTGGGCGTATGCACATTTCTGGTTGTGATAAGAGTGTTGCTTATAACAATAATGACAGGGATTATAGTGATAATAGTTTGGTTAGATTTGTAATTCAATTTCTAATTTTCTTATCTGACAATTTCTTTATTTTGAGCTTGGTCAAGTCCCATGTTAGGTAGAAAGCATACACTTTGCCTATCCTTCTAACACAGACAGGGACACCAACTCCAGTAGCATTTACACCTCATCGTCTGCTAGGCTTAGATGGACACACACACACACACACACACACACACACACACACACACACACACACACACACGGATCTGGTGTGAATGCAGCGTTAGTGTATCACCTTATGTGTAGGGCAAATGATATCGATAATTATATATTGTATCAAATTATATGCTGTATGGTTGTTAAATGTATTGAATTTCTTCTAATGTTTAATTAATTAACACTTATTAGTGTGAATGTTAATATGAATTGATGCTTTGTTCATCATGTTAAAGTATTTTGTTGATCTTTGTTATACTGTTGTCTTGTCATTCTTGTAGTTCTAATAGTTACTGCTTGTTTGTAAACATATGTTTTGTTATTTACCTGAAGTTGTTGTTCCTGATTATTTAATGAAATTGTTAAAGACTTATCTAAATAAAATGATTTATTTCTTCTTTCGTAAACCTAACACATGTGCCAGTGTCTCTTATTCTTGTTTTCATAGTAGAATGAAGCACATGGAGAAGCAGTTACCATCTGGATAGTCTTTATTTCAGCCTTTATCTTTCCTCCCCACAATTGATTTAGCCTCTTCAGAGTACAGTAAGACATCCTATATTTAGCTATGCATCTTGTTTTGATGGTAAAACATCTTATATTTGTTACATGACCATTATATCTGTGTATTTTTGGTCAGATGTCAAACCAGGAAAGGAAAACATCCTACTCTTTAAAAATTCTACATGTTACTGCGACTTGCAGTTATGAGTAAATTAATCATAACTTCTGAACCAAAGTTGATAAATTGATTCTGTTTTTTTCACTGAGGAGATCACAACACTGTCTATCTTTCACACACTATATCTACAATAGACATTAGGTGAAAAGCAAGATTCATCTTTACAAATTGATATTTTCGTGTTTTTTGATGTTGAATTTTGAAGGTATTGTTTAAAAACAATGTGTGTTACATTCAAACTTATTAACTATGATATGTACCATTTTAAAGGGCTAGTTCTCCTGATTACAATGGTGGGTATATCTTATCTCTGCCATGTAGCATGGCCACACAATAAGCCTTTTTGTCTCACAAGGGCATCAAGTATGAAAAATCGGAATGTTTTGTGCCGTCTGCAAAGGTCTAATACATTTATCATAACTTTTGAACAAAAGGTGATACATTGATTCTGTTTTCATCACTGAGTAGAGGACAAAATTGTGAATCTCCCATACACTCTAAGTTTTTCTCTATCTACAACAGAAATTGGGGGGAAAATGAGATTAATCTTGACAAACTGATAGTTTTGTGTTTTTTGGGGTTGAATTTTAAAGATATTTTTTAAAAAATATGTGTGTTCTCCTCAAAATTATTAATTATATTTTATACCATTTGAAAGGGCTATTTCTCCTGATTATAATGGTGGGTAAATCATATCTCTGTCATGTAGCATAATCACACAATAAGCCTTTTTGTGCCATAAGGCCATCGAGTATGAAAAAATGGAATGTTCGGCGCGGTCTGCAAAGGGTTAAAGGGTTAAATTGTTTAACAGTGAAATATTGTAGTGAGGACTTTTATTTTGAAACAGTTTTTGGCAGAGGAAGCAGTTGGACAGGATGTGTAGTCTTAATAGGGCCAGTTTGTATGCTTAAAGCCTGAGACTGGCAGTTGATGCAGCTGGCCCGAACACCTGCCATAGGATTCTAATTGCTTAACGGCAGTCTTAATAGAGCCATATTGTATGCTTAAAGCCTGAGACAGAGTATATAGTTTAAAAGTTAAATGTAGATAGTGTAATGGATGTTGATAGACAGAAAGTTGAATGGATGTTGATAGGCAGATTGTTTAATGGATGTTGATGGATAGTTTAATGGGTGGATGAGTGAATGGTTTGAAGAGGATGAATGGATAGAAAGTTGGAGGAAATGTGTCTTATATGCAGTTGGACAGGATGTGTAGTCTTAATAGGGCCAGTTTGTATGCTTAAAGCCTGAGACTGGCAGTTGATGCAGCTGGCCCGAACACCTGCCATAGGATTCTAATTGCTTAACGGCAGTCTTAATAGAGCCATATTGTATGCTTAAAGCCTGAGACAGAGTATATAGTTTAAAAGTTAAATGTAGATAGTGTAATGGATGTTGATAGACAGAAAGTTGAATGGATGTTGATAGGCAGATTGTTTAATGGATGTTGATGGATAGTTTAATGGGTGGATGAGTGAATGGTTTGAAGAGGATGAATGGATAGAAAGTTGGAGGAAATGTGTCTTATATCCTTGTAGAATGGAGAGACAGAGGGAGTTGGTCTAGTTCAGTAGAAAGCAGTTGATACAGGTGCAATCAGTTGAACTGATTCTTTGATGGGGCCTAGATGAGCAGCTGGAAGATGATACCAGGTGCAAATCAAGTTAATTACAGTGCATGAAAATGCACTGTACTGTTCTTCCTAGGCATTTTAATTAGAGTGCATGAAAATGCACTCTACTGTTATCCGAATTATTAGAGTGCATGAAAATGCACTCTATTGTTATCCGAATTATTCTTAATATTAATATTATTAGAGTGCATGAAAATGCACTCTACTGTTATCCGAATTATTCTTAATATTAATTACAGTGCATGAAAATGCACTGTACTGTTATTCCAAGGCTTTTTCTTCTTATTCTTCTGATCATAGTGCATGAAAATGCACTATACTGTTCTTCCTAGGCTTCTTATTACAGTGCATGAAAATGCACTGTACTGTTCTTCCTAGGCTTCTTATTACAGTGCATGAAAATGCACTGTACTGTTCTTCCTAGGCTTCTTCTTATTACAGTGCATGAAAATGCACTGTACTGTTCTTCCTAGGCTTCTTATTATAGTGCATGAAAATGCACTATACTGTTCTTCCTAGGCTTCTTATTACAGTGCATGAAAATGCACTGTACTGTTCTTCCTAGGCTTCTTCTTATTATAGTGCATGAAAATGCACTATACTGTTATTCCAAGGCTTCTTCTTATTACAGTGCATGAAAATGCACTGTACTGTTCTTCCTAGGCTTCTTCTTATTCTTCTTCTTCTTCTAACGCATTTAATGCAGCTTCAACCATTTAACGTAGAAACTTCATTCAAACTTTGTTACGTAGGTCTTACTTGGGATAAGAGTGCTATGTATTTTTCATCTTTGTAACTTTTATACTTTTTAAACTATTAATTAAAAACTATCAAAATTTCCCCATTGACTTAACATTGCCCTTTATGACATCACAGCAATTAGAATCCTGTGGCAGGTGTTCGGGCCACCTGGATCAACTGCCACTTTCAGGCTTTAAGCATACAAACTGGCCCTATTAAGACTACACATCCTGTTCAACTGCTTCCTCTGCCAAAAACTGTTTCAAAATAAAAGTCCTCACTACAATATTTCACTGTTAAACAATTTAAGCCTTTAAACTACTGAACTTTTTAACTGTTCAGCCATTGTAACTGTTACTTGTCATCAACTATGACTCCTACCCACTGTAGCTAGTTAACATGGTTAGCATAGTTAGCATGTTAGCATGTTAGCATGCTAGTTAGCATTTTTTACAAAACTGCTAAAAATGATTAGCTAAGTTAGCTAAGTCACATGGTTAGCATAGTTAGCATGCTAACATGTTAGCATGCTACTTAGCATTTTTTACAAAACTATTAAAAATGATTAGCTAAGTTAGCTAAGTCACAGGGTTAGCATAGTTAGCATGCTAACATGTTAGCATGCTAGTTAGCATTTTTTATAAAAATGCTAAAAATGATTAGCTAAGTTAGCTAAGTCACATGGTTAGCATAGTTAGAATGCTAGCATGTTAGCATGCTAGTTAGCATTTTTTGCAAAACTGCTAAAAATGATTAGCTAAGTCTCATGGTTAGCATAGTTAGCATGCTAACATGTTAGCATGCTAGTTAGCATTTTTTGCAAAACTGCTAAAAATGATTAGCTAAGTTAGCTAAGTCACATGGTTAGCATAGTTAGCGTGCTAGCATGTTAGCATGCTAGTTAGCATTTTGATTAAAACTGCAAAAAATGATTAACTAAGTTAGCTAAGTCACATGGTTAGCATAGTTAGCATGTTAATTAGCATAGTTATCATTACTAATAAAAATGATTAGCTAGGTTAGCTAAGTCATATGGTTAGCATAGTTAACATTTTAACATTGTTAGCATGCTAGTTAGCATAGTAACTTGGTTAATATTATTATCTTTATTAACATAGTTAGCATAACTACTAGCAAACATTGGAGCCATTCCAACTGTTAGTTATCGTCAACTATCTGCCTAAATAATTTAACCATTTCAATTATCAACCTATTTAACTGTTCAGTCATTCTAACTATATTAAACCTTATCTACCAAGCAAATAATTTAACATTTTAAACCATCCACCTATTTAACTGTTCAGTCATTTCAACTATATTAAACATCATCTACCTAGTTCAGTCATTCCAACTACATTAAACCTCATCTATCTAGCAAATAATTTAACCTTTTAAACTATCCAACTTTTTAACTGTTCAACTGTTCAACTGTTGTAACTGTCAGTCAACTATGACTCCCATCAACTGTATCCTCTGCATTCAACTGTTTCGAAATAAAAGTCCTCACTAGCTAGTTAGCATCATTAGCATTCATTAAACTATCTGTCTATTAACAACTGTTAAACTATGTACATTCAACTTTTAAACCGTCTACTTCTAAACTATCAACTTTTATTAAGCAATGCTATGTCTGTCCTAGCTTCATTTTCATGCACTCGTAATTCCCTGGAATTACATTCTCTAGTTCTTCTTATTCTTCTTCTTCTAACGCGTTTAATGCAGCTTCAACCGTTTAACGTAGAAACTTCATTCAAACTTTGTTACGTAGGTCTTACTTAGGACAAGAGTGCTATGTATTTTTCATCTTTGTAACTTTTATACTTTTTAAACTATTAATTAAAAACTATCAAAATTTCCCCATTGACTTAACATTGCCCTTTATGACATCACAGCAATTAGAATCCTGTGGCAGGTGTTCGGGCCACCTGTTTCAACTGCCATTCTCAGGCTTTAAGCATACAAACTGGCCCTATTAAGACTACACATCCTGTTCAACTGCTTCCTCTGCCAAAAACTGTTTCAAAATAAAAGTCCTCACCACAATATTTCACTGTTAAACAATTTAACCCTTTAAACTACTGAACTTTTTAACTGTTCAGCCATTGTAACTGTTACTTGTCATCAACTATGACTCCTACCCACTGTAGCTAGTTAGCATGGTTAGCATAATTAGCATGCTAGCATGTTAGCATGCTAGTTAGCATTTTTAACAAAACTGCTAAAAATGATTAGCTAAGTTAGCTAAGTAACGTGGTTAGCATAGTTAGCATGCTAGCATGTTAGCATGCTAGTTAGCATTTTTAGCAAAACTGCTAAAAATGATTAGCTAAGTTAGCTAAGTCACATGGTTAGCATAGTTAGCATGCTAACATGTTAGCATGCTAGTTAGCATTTTTAGCAAAACTGCTAAAAATGATTAGCTAAGTTAGCTAAGTCACATGGTTAGCATAGTTAGCATGCTAACATGTTAGCATGCTAGTTAGCATAGTTAGCATAACTGCTAAAAATGATTAGCGAAGTTAGCTAAGTCACATGGTTAACATAATTAGCATATTATCATGCTAATTAGCATAGTTATCATAACTAATAAAAATGATTAGCTAGGTTAGCTAAGTCATATGGTTAGCATAGTTAACATTTTAACATTGTTAACATGCTAGTTAGCATAGTAACTTGGTTAACATTATTATCTTTGTTAACATAGTTAGCATAACTGCTAGCAAACATTGGAGCCATTCCAACTGTTAGTTATCGTCAACTATCTGCCTAAATAAGTTAACCATTTCAATTATCAACTTATTTAACTGTTCAGTCATTCCAACTATATTAAACCTTATCTACCAAGCAAATAATTTAACCATATGAACGCATCATATTTTTGCATTTTCATGCACTGTATTTCCTTCAGGAAATGCTTTTCTAGTTCTTATTCTTCTTCTTCTTCTAACGCGCTTAATACAGCTTCAACCGTTTAACGTAGAAACTTCATTCAAACTGCGTTGCGTAGGTCTTACTTATGACATGGGTGCTATGTATTTTTCATCTTTGTAACTTTTATACTTTTTAAACTATTAATTAAAAACTAATCAAAATTTCCCCATTGACTTAACATTATGATTATGACATCACAATACGGCCATTAAGCAATTAGAATCCTATGGCAGGTGTTCGGGCCACCTGCATCAACTGCCAGTCTCAGGCTTTAAGCATACAAACTGGCCCTATTAAGACTACACATCCTGTTCAACTGCTTCCTCTGCCAGAAACTGTTTCAAAATAAAAGTCCTCACTACAATATTTCACTGTTAAACAATTTAACCCTTTAAACTACTGAACTTTTTAACTGTTCAGCCATTGTAACTGTTACTTGTCATCAACTATGACTCCTACCCACTGTAGCTAGTTAGCATGGTTAGCATAGTTAGCATACTAGCATGCTAGCATGTTAGCATGCTAGTTAGCATTTTTAGCAAAACTGCTAAAAATGATTAGCAAAGTTAGCTAAGTCACATGGTTAGCATAGTTAGCATGCTAGCATGTTAGCATGCTAGTTAGCATTTTTTACAAAACTGCTAAAAATGATTAGCTAAGTTAGCTAAGTCACATGGTTAGCATAGTTAGCATGCTAACATGTTAGTTAGCATTTTTAGCAAAACTACTAAAAATGATTAGCTAAGTTAGCTAAGTCACATGGTTAGCATGCTAGCATGTTAACATGCTAGTTAGCATTATTAGCAAAACTGCTAAAAATGATTAGCTAAGTTAGCTAAGTTACATGGTTAGCATAGTTAGCATGCTAATTAGCATAGTTATCATAACTAATAAAAATGATTAGCTAGGTTAGCTAAGTCATATGATTAGCATAGTTAACATTTTAACATTGGTAGTATGCTAGTTAGCATAGTAACTTGGTTAACATTATTATCTTTGTTAACATAGTTAACATAACTACTAGAAAACATTGGAGCCTATCCAACTGTTAGTTATCATCAACTATCTGCCTAAATAATTTAACCATTTCAATTATCAACCTATTTCACTGTTTAGTCATTCCAACTATATTAAACCTTATCTACCAAGCAAATAATTTAACCATATGAACTCATCATATTTTTGCATTTTCATGCACTGTATTTCCTTCAGGAAATGCTTTTCTAGTTCTTATTCTTCTTCTTCTTCTAACGCGCTTAATACAGCTTCAACCGTTTAACGTAGAAACTTCATTCAAACTGCGTTGCGTAGGTCTTACTTATGACATGGGTGCTATGTATTTTTCATCTTTGTAACTTTTATACTTTTTAAACTATTAATTAAAAACTAATCAAATTTTCCCCATTGACTTAACATTATGATTATGACATCACAATACGGCCGTTAAGCAATTAGAATCCTATGGCAGGTGTTCGGGCCACCTGTTTCAACTGCCAGTCTCAGGCTTTAAGCATACAAACTGGCCCTATTAAGACTACACATCCTGTTCAACTGCTTCCTCTGCCAAAAACTGTTTCAAAATAAAAGTCCTCACTACAATATTTCACTGTTAAACAATTTAACCCTTTAAACTACTGAACTTTTTAACTGTTCAGCCATTGTAACTGTTACTTGTCATCAACTATGACTCCTACCCACTGTAGCTAGTTAGCATGGTTAGCATAGCTAGCATGCTAGCATGTTAGCATGCTAGCATGTTAGCATGCTAACATGTTAGCATGCTAGTTAGCATTTTTAGCAAAACTGCTAAAAATGATTAGCTAAGTTAGCTAAGTCACATGGTTAGCATAGTTAGCATGCTAACATGTTAGCATGCTAGTTAGCATTTTTTACAAAACTGCTAAAAATGATTAGCTAAGTTAGCTAAGTCACATGGTTAGCATAGTTAGCATGCTAGCATGTTAGCATGCTAGTTAGCATTTTTTGCAAAACTGCTAAAAATCATTAGCTAAGTTAGCTAAGTCACATGGTTAGCATAGTTAGCATGCTAACATGTTAGCATGCTAGTTAGCATTACTGTTAAAAATTATTAGCAAAGTTAGCTAAGTCACATGGTTAACATAATTAGCATGTTAGCATGCTAATTAGCATAGTTATCATAACTAATAAAAATTATTAGCTAGGTTAGGTAAGTCATATGATTAGCATAGTTAACATTTTAATATTGTTAGCATGCTAGTTAGCATAGTTACTTGGTTACCATTATTATCTTTAACATAGTTAGCATAACTACTAGCAAACATTGGAGCCATTCCAACTGTTAGTTATCGTCAACTATCTGCCTAAATAATTTAACCATTTCAATTATCAACCTATTTAACTGTTCAGTCATTCCAACTATAGTAAACCTTATCTACCAAGCAAATAATTTAACTATATAAACTATCCACCTATTTAACTGTTTAGTCATTCCAACTATATTAAACCTCATCTACCTAGCAACCAATATAGTTTGTTTTTACTCTGTATGATATTTTACATCATATTTTTTGCATTTTCATGCACTGTATTTCCTTCAGGAAATGCTTTTCTAGTTATTATTATTCTTCTTCTAACGCAGCTAATGGAGCTTCAACCGTTTAACGTAGAAACTTCATTCAAACTATGTTACGTAGGTCTTACTTAGGACATGTGAGCTTTGTATTTTTCAACTTTGTAACTTTTATACTTTTTAAACTATTAATTAAAAACTAATCAAAATGTCCCCATTGACTTAACATTAGATTATGACATCACAATACGGCCGTTAAGCAATTAGAATCCTACGGCAGGTGTTCGGGCCACCTGGATCAACTGCCAGTCTCAGGCTTTAAGCATACAAACTGGCCCTATTAAGACTACACATCCTGTTCAACTGCTTCCTCTGCCAAAAACTGTTTCAAAATAAAAGTCCTCACTACAATATTTCACTGTTAAACAATTTAACCCTTTAAACTACTGAACTTTTTAACTGTTCAGCCATTGTAACTGTTACTTGTCATCAACTATGACTCCTACCCACTGTAGCTAGTTAGCATGGTTAGCATAGTTAGCATGCTAGCATGTTAGCATGCTAGTTAGCATTTTTAGCAAAACTGCTAAAAATGATTAGCTAAGTTAGCTAAGTCACATGGTTAGCATAGTTAGCATGCTAGCATGTTAACATGCTAGTTAGCATTTTTTACAAAACTGCTAAAAATGATTAGCTAAGTTAGCTAAGTCACATGGTTAGCATAGTTTGCATGCTAACATGTTAACATGCTAGTTAGCATTTTTAGTAAAACTGCAAAAAATGATTAGCTAAGTTAGCTAAGTCACATGGTTAGCATAGTTAGCATGTTAATTAGCATAGTTATCATAACTAATAAAAATGATTAGCTAGGTTAGCTAAGTCATATGGTTAGCATAGTTAACATTTTAACATTGTTAGCATGCTAGTTAGCATAGTAACTTGGTTAACATTATTATCTTTATTAACATAGTTAGCATAACTACTAGCAAACATTGGAGCCATTCCAACTGTTAGTTATCGTCAACTATCTGCCTAAATAATTTAACCATTTCAATTATCAACCTATTTAACTGTTCAGTCATTCTAACTATATTAAACCTTATCTACCAAGCAAATAATTTAACCATATGAACTCATCATATTTTTGCATTTTCATGCACTGTATTTCCTTCAGGAAATGCTTTTCTAGTTCTTATTCTTCTTCTTCTTCTAACGCGCTTAATACAGCTTCAACCGTTTAACGTAGAAACTTCATTCAAACTGCGTTGCGTAGGTCTTACTTATGACATGGGTGCTATGTATTTTTCATCTTTGTAACTTTTATACTTTTTAAACTATTAATTAAAAACTAATCAAATTTTCCCCATTGACTTAACATTATGATTATGACATCACAATACGGCCATTAAGCAATTAGAATCCTATGGCAGGTGTTCGGGCCACCTGCATCAACTGCCAGTCTCAGGCTTTAAGCATACAAACTGGCCCTATTAAGACTACACATCCTGTTCAACTGCTTCCTCTGCCAGAAACTGTTTCAAAATAAAAGTCCTCACTACAATATTTCACTGTTAAACAATTTAACCCTTTAAACTACTGAACTTTTTAACTGTTCAGCCATTGTAACTGTTACTTGTCATCAACTATGACTCCTACCCACTGTAGCTAGTTAGCATGGTTAGCATAGTTAGCATACTAGCATGCTAGCATGTTAGCATGCTAGTTAGCATTTTTAGCAAAACTGCTAAAAATGATTAGCAAAGTTAGCTAAGTCACATGGTTAGCATAGTTAGCATGCTAGCATGTTAGCATGCTAGTTAGCATTTTTTACAAAACTGCTAAAAATGATTAGCTAAGTTAGCTAAGTCACATGGTTAGCATAGTTAGCATGCTAACATGTTAGCATGCTAGTTAGCATTTTTTACAAAACTGCTAAAAATGATTAGCTAAGTTAGCTAAGTCACATGGTTAGCATAGTTAGCATGCTAACATGTTAGTTAGCATTTTTAGCAAAACTACTAAAAATGATTAGCTAAGTTAGCTAAGTCACATGGTTAGCATGCTAGCATGTTAACATGCTAGTTAGCATTATTAGCAAAACTGCTAAAAATGATTAGCTAAGTTAGCTAAGTTACATGGTTAGCATAGTTAGCATGCTAATTAGCATAGTTATCATAACTAATAAAAATGATTAGCTAGGTTAGCTAAGTCATATGATTAGCATAGTTAACATTTTAACATTGGTAGTATGCTAGTTAGCATAGTAACTTGGTTAACATTATTATCTTTGTTAACATAGTTAACATAACTACTAGAAAACATTGGAGCCTATCCAACTGTTAGTTATCATCAACTATCTGCCTAAATAATTTAACCATTTCAATTATCAACCTATTTCACTGTTTAGTCATTCCAACTATATTAAACCTTATCTACCAAGCAAATAATTTAACCATATGAACTCATCATATTTTTGCATTTTCATGCACTGTATTTCCTTCAGGAAATGCTTTTCTAGTTCTTATTCTTCTTCTTCTTCTAACGCGCTTAATACAGCTTCAACCGTTTAACGTAGAAACTTCATTCAAACTGCGTTGCGTAGGTCTTACTTATGACATGGGTGCTATGTATTTTTCATCTTTGTAACTTTTATACTTTTTAAACTATTAATTAAAAACTAATCAAATTTTCCCCATTGACTTAACATTATGATTATGACATCACAATACGGCCGTTAAGCAATTAGAATCCTATGGCAGGTGTTCGGGCCACCTGTTTCAACTGCCAGTCTCAGGCTTTAAGCATACAAACTGGCCCTATTAAGACTACACATCCTGTTCAACTGCTTCCTCTGCCAAAAACTGTTTCAAAATAAAAGTCCTCACTACAATATTTCACTGTTAAACAATTTAACCCTTTAAACTACTGAACTTTTTAACTGTTCAGCCATTGTAACTGTTACTTGTCATCAACTATGACTCCTACCCACTGTAGCTAGTTAGCATGGTTAGCATAGCTAGCATGCTAGCATGTTAGCATGCTAGCATGTTAGCATGCTAACATGTTAGCATGCTAGTTAGCATTTTTAGCAAAACTGCTAAAAATGATTAGCTAAGTTAGCTAAGTCACATGGTTAGCATAGTTAGCATGCTAACATGTTAGCATGCTAGTTAGCATTTTTTACAAAACTGCTAAAAATGATTAGCTAAGTTAGCTAAGTCACATGGTTAGCATAGTTAGCATGCTAGCATGTTAGCATGCTAGTTAGCATTTTTTGCAAAACTGCTAAAAATCATTAGCTAAGTTAGCTAAGTCACATGGTTAGCATAGTTAGCATGCTAACATGTTAGCATGCTAGTTAGCATTACTGTTAAAAATTATTAGCAAAGTTAGCTAAGTCACATGGTTAACATAATTAGCATGTTAGCATGCTAATTAGCATAGTTATCATAACTAATAAAAATTATTAGCTAGGTTAGGTAAGTCATATGATTAGCATAGTTAACATTTTAATATTGTTAGCATGCTAGTTAGCATAGTTACTTGGTTACCATTATTATCTTTAACATAGTTAGCATAACTACTAGCAAACATTGGAGCCATTCCAACTGTTAGTTATCGTCAACTATCTGCCTAAATAATTTAACCATTTCAATTATCAACCTATTTAACTGTTCAGTCATTCCAACTATAGTAAACCTTATCTACCAAGCAAATAATTTAACTATATAAACTATCCACCTATTTAACTGTTTAGTCATTCCAACTATATTAAACCTCATCTACCTAGCAACCAATATAGTTTGTTTTTACTCTGTATGATATTTTACATCATATTTTTTGCATTTTCATGCACTGTATTTCCTTCAGGAAATGCTTTTCTAGTTATTATTATTCTTCTTCTAACGCAGCTAATGGAGCTTCAACCGTTTAACGTAGAAACTTCATTCAAACTATGTTACGTAGGTCTTACTTAGGACATGTGAGCTTTGTATTTTTCAACTTTGTAACTTTTATACTTTTTAAACTATTAATTAAAAACTAATCAAAATGTCCCCATTGACTTAACATTAGATTATGACATCACAATACGGCCGTTAAGCAATTAGAATCCTACGGCAGGTGTTCGGGCCACCTGGATCAACTGCCAGTCTCAGGCTTTAAGCATACAAACTGGCCCTATTAAGACTACACATCCTGTTCAACTGCTTCCTCTGCCAAAAACTGTTTCAAAATAAAAGTCCTCACTACAATATTTCACTGTTAAACAATTTAACCCTTTAAACTACTGAACTTTTTAACTGTTCAGCCATTGTAACTGTTACTTGTCATCAACTATGACTCCTACCCACTGTAGCTAGTTAGCATGGTTAGCATAGTTAGCATGCTAGCATGTTAGCATGCTAGTTAGCATTTTTAGCAAAACTGCTAAAAATGATTAGCTAAGTTAGCTAAGTCACATGGTTAGCATAGTTAGCATGCTAGCATGTTAGCATGCTAGTTAGCATTTTTTGCAAAACTGCTAAAAATGATTAGCTAAGTTAGCTAAGTCACATGGTTAGCATAGTTAGCATGCTAGCATGTTAGCATGCTAGTTAGCATTTTTTGCAAAACTGCTAAAAATGATTAGCTAAGTTAGCTAAGTCACATGGTTAGCATAGTTAGCATGCTAGCATGTTAACATGCTAGTTAACATTTTTTGCAAAACTGCTAAAAATGATTAGCTAAGTTAGCTAAGTCACATGGTTAGCATAGTTAGCATGCTAGCATGTTAACATGCTAGTTAGCATTTTTTACAAAACTGCTAAAAATGATTAGCTAAGTTAGCTAAGTCACATGGTTAGCATAGTTTGCATGCTAACATGTTAACATGCTAGTTAGCATTTTTAGTAAAACTGCAAAAAATGATTAGCTAAGTTAGCTAAGTCACATGGTTAGCATAGTTAGCATGTTAATTAGCATAGTTATCATAACTAATAAAAATGATTAGCTAGGTTAGCTAAGTCATATGGTTAGCATAGTTAACATTTTAACATTGTTAGCATGCTAGTTAGCATAGTAACTTGGTTAACATTATTATCTTTATTAACATAGTTAGCATAACTACTAGCAAACATTGGAGCCATTCCAACTGTTAGTTATCGTCAACTATCTGCCTAAATAATTTAACCATTTCAATTATCAACCTATTTAACTGTTCAGTCATTCTAACTATATTAAACCTTATCTACCAAGCAAATAATTTAACCATATGAACGCATCATATTTTTGCATTTTCATGCACTGTATTTCCTTCAGGAAATGCTTTTCTAGTTCTTCTTCTTCTAACGCAATTAATGCAGCTTCAACCGCTTAACGTAGAAACTTCATTCAAACTATGTTACGTAGGTCTTACTTAGGACATGGGTGCTTTGTATTTTTCAGCTTTGTAACTTTTATACTTTTTAAACTATTAATTAAAAACTGTTCAAAATTTCCCCATAGACTTAACATGGGCTGATGACATCACAATAGAGCCGTTAAGCAATTAGAATCCTATGGCAGGTGTTCGGGCCAGCTGCATCAACTGCCAGTCTCAGGCTTTAAGCATACAAACTGGCCCTATTAAGACTACACATCCTGTTCAACTGCTTCCTCTGCCAAAAACTGTTTCAAAATAAAAGTCCTCACTACAATATTTCACTGTTAAACAATTTAACCCTTTAAACTACTGAACTTTTATCTGTTCAGCCATTGTAACTGTTACTTGTCATCAACTATGACTCCTACCCACTGTAGCTAGTTAGCTAAGATAGCTAAGTAACTTGGTTAGCATGTTAGCATGCTAGTTAGCATTTTTAGCAAAACTGCTAAAAATGATTAGCTAAGTCATGTGGTTAGCATAGTTAGCATGCTAACATGTTAGCATGCTAGTTAGCATTTTTTGCAAAACTGCTGAAAATGATTAGCTAAGTTAGCTAAGTCACATGGTTAGCATAGTTAGCATGCTAGCATGTTAGCATGCTAGTTAGCATTTTTTGCAAAACTGCTGAAAATGATTAGCTAAGTTAGCTAAGTCACATGGTTAGCATAGTTAGCATGCTAACATGCTAGTTAGCATTTTTTGTAAAACTGCTAAAAATGATTAGCTAAATTAGCTAAGTCACATGGTTAGCATAGTTAGCATGCTAGCATGTTAACATGTTAGTTAGCATAGTTAGCATTACTGTTAAAAATGATTAGCGAAGTTAGCTAAGTCACATGGTTAACATAATTAGCATGTTAGCATGCTAATTAGCATAGTTATCATAACTAATAAAAATGATTAGCTAGGTTAGCTAAGTCATATGGTTAGCATAGTTAACATTTTAACATTGTTAGCATCCTAGTTAGCATAGTTACTTGGTTAACATTATTATCTTTAACATAGTTAGCATAACTACTAGCAAACATTGGAGCCATTCCAACTGTTAGTTATCGTCAACTATCTGCTTAAATAATTTAACCATTTCAATTATCAACCTATTTAACTGTTCAGTCATTCCAACTATAGTAAACCTTATCTACCAAGCAAATAATTTAACCATATGAACTCATCATATTTTTTGCATTTTCATGCACTGTATTTCCTTCAGGAAATGCTTTTCTAGTTCTTATTATAGTGCATGAAAATGCACTATACTGTTCTTCCTAGGCTTCTTATTCTTATTCTTATTCTTCTTCTAACGCGCTTAATACAGCTTCAACCGTTTAACGTAGAAACTTCATTCAAACTATGTTACGTAGGTCTTACTTAGGACAAGAGTGCTATGTATTTTTCATCTTTGTAACTTTTATACTTTTTAAACTATTAATTAAAAACTATCAAAATTTCCCCATTGACTTAACATTGCCCTTTATGACATCACAGCAATCAGAATCCTGTGGCAGGTGTTCGGGCCACCTGTTTCAACTGCCATTCTCAGGCTTTAAGCATACAAGCTGGCCCTATTAAGACTACACATCCTGTTCAACTGCTTCCTCTGCCAAAAACTGTTTCAAAATAAAAGTCCTCACTACAATATTTCACTGTTAAACAATTTAACCCTTTAAACTACTGAACTTTTTAACAGTTCAGCCATTGTAACTGTTACTTGTCATCAACTATGACTCCTACCCACTGTAGCTAGTTAGCATGGTTAGCATAGTTAGCATGTTAGCATGCTAGTTAGCATTTTTAGCAAAACTGCTAAAAATGATTAGCTAAGTTAGCTAAGTCACATGGTTAGCATAGTTAGCATGCTAGCATGTTAGCATGCTAGTTAGCATTTTTTGCAAAACTGCTAAAAATGATTAGCTAAGTTAGCTAAGTCACATGGTTAGCATAGTTAGCATGCTAACATGTTAGCATGCTAGTTAGCATTTTTTATAAAACTGCTAAAAAGGATTAGCTAAGTCACATGGTTAGCATAGTTAGCATGCTAGCATGTTAGCATGCTAGTTAGCATTTTTTGTAAAACTGCTAAAAATGATTAGCTAAGTTAGCTAAGTCACATGGTTAGCATAGTTAGCATGCTAGCATGTTAGCATGCTAGTTAGCATTACTGTTAAAAATGATTAGCGAAGTTAGCTAAGTCACATGGTTAACATAATTAGCATGTTAGCATGCTAATTAACATAGTTATCATAACTAATAAAAAGTATTAGCTAGGTTAGCTAAGTCATATGGTTAGCATAGTTAACATTTTAATATTGTTAGCATGCTAGTTAGCATATTTACTTGGTTAACATTATTATCTTTAACATAGTTAGCATAACTACTAGCAAACATTGGAGCCATTCCAACTGTTAGTTATCGTCAACTATCTGCCTAAATAATTTAACCATTTCAATTATCAACCTATTTAACTGTTCAGTCATTCCAACTATAGTAAACCTTATCTACCAAGCAAATAATTTAACCATATGAACTCATCATATTTTTGCATTTTCATGCACTGTATTTCCTTCAGGAAATGCTTTTCTAGTTCTTCTTCTTCTTCTAACGCGCTTAATACAGCTTCAACCGTTTAACGTAGAAACTTCATTCAAACTGCGTTGCGTAGGTCTTACTTATGACATGGGTGCTATGTATTTTTCATCTTTGTAACTTTTATACTTTTTAAACTATTAATTAAAAACTAATCAAATTTTCCCCATTGACTTAACATTATGATTATGACATCACAATACGGCCGTTAAGCAATTAGAATCCTATGGCAGGTGTTCGGGCCACCTGTTTCAACTGCCAGTCTCAGGCTTTAAGCATACAAACTGGCCCTATTAAGACTACACATCCTGTTCAACTGCTTCCTCTGCCAAAAACTGTTTCAAAATAAAAGTCCTCACTACAATATTTCACTGTTAAACAATTTAACCCTTTAAACTACTGAACTTTTTAACTGTTCAGCCATTGTAACTGTTACTTGTCATCAACTATGACTCCTACCCACTGTAGCTAGTTAGCTAAGTTAGCTAAGTAACATGGTTAGCATGCTAACATGTTAGCATGCTAGTTAGCATTTTTAGCAAAACTGCTAAAAATGATTAGCTAAGTTAGCTAAGTCACATGGTTAGCATAGTTAGCATGCTAACATGTTAGCATGCTAGTTAGCATTTTTAGCAAAACTGTTAAAAATGATTAGCTAAGTTAGCTAAGTAACGTGGTTAGCATAGTTAGCATGCTAGCATGTTAACATGCTAGTTAGCATTTTTAGCAAAACTGCTAAAAATGATTAGCTAAGTTAGCTAAGTAACATGGTTAATATAGTTAGCATGTTAGCATGCTAGTTAGAATAGTTAGCATAACTACTAAAAATTAAAACATTAGCTAAGTTAACTAAGTTAAGTAACTTGGTTAACATTATTATATTTGATAATATAGTTAGCATAACTGCTAGCAAACATTAGAGCCATTCCAACTGTCAGTTATCGTCAATTATCTACCTAAATTATTTAACCATTTAAATGATCCACCTATTTAACCGTTCAATCATTCCAACTATATTAAACCTCATCTACCTAGCAACCAATATAGTTTGTTTTTACTCTGTATGAAATTTTGTTGCATTTTCATGCACTGTATTTCCTTCAGGAAATGCTTTTCTAGTGTTTCTTATTCTTCTTCTAACGCATTTAATGCAGCTTCAACCGTTTAACGTAGAAACTTCATTCAAACTATGTTACGTAGGTCTTACTTAGGACATGGGTGCTATGTATTTTTCAGCTTTGTAACTTTTATACTTTTTAAACTATTAATTAAAAACTATCAAAATTTCCCCATTGACTTAACATTGCCCTTTATGACATCACAGCAATTAGAATCCTGTGGCAGGTGTTTCGGCCACCTGTTTCAACTGCCAGTCTCAGGCTTTAACCCTCTATACCCCAGTGGAATTCTATAACAATGCCCCAGATTCCTGGGAATTCTAAGAGAAAAGGGCAATTTGAGAAACATTTCAAATAACCAAGAATAACTAAAAAACTAATGAAAAGTGTCAATTGTAAGTTTCTTTCAGTTTAAAGATTAGAAATGGCTCTTTCAAATGATATATGATCCATTAAGAATTGTATATTCATGTTTCCCATAGAAGGCCATAGGCCTACTCACTTACAGTCTCAAAGTTTTTCACTAACAAAAAGTTATAAATATGGTTCACATATTTCTGTATTAGAAGCAGGGAAACAAGATACTATATGAGTACTGATTTCATTGAAATAGACTGGCATATCTTGCACTTATTTGGGATTTAGCTGGACAGTGAGCCTTACAGCTAAAAAATGATGAGGATATGAACTAACGTGGCCAGAAGCATAGCGCATGAAAATCGTGACTCATTTGATAAGCATGTCACCAAGAACAGGGACTGTTAAACCTGACATGGATTTACGTTTTGTTTTATATGCACATCATGTTATATAATTTATCTAAACTTGATCAGTTGATGATAATGAACCTGTTGCACTCGTTCACTAACCTTCAACCTATCCTGTGCTAACATTACGAGTCTCAGACTAACGTTACATCAGTGAAGGTAGCAAATTAGCAGGCTTTTTTGTAATCATAAAGATGACGAGACATTGGCCTACTTGTATACAAATCGATACAAATACATTTTCCTGACATCCATAAGCAGAAAACACAACGGTTCCCGCTTTGGTTAGTCAACAAAAACTCATTTAGAGAGACATACAAAAGTAGTAGTTTGCAATAACAAGTGGGATAACTATAATGTTAGCTTTACTGTACATGCCAGAAAGGGGTAATGTTAATGTTATGTGTTAAGATATAACTGCAAATAAACCTGGCATGGGTTTATCATAAACTTTATTGTTAATTAGGCCATGAACCATCACTGAATTATGCCTATATTTTGCTGGTGCTAGCTAAACTCAAACTGATTTTTACAGTGACAGCCATACGATTTTTTTTATGCCAGAGAGGCAGCTAATTAGACATGACAAACGGGAGGATACTAACGTTAAATATATTACACTTTCATGTTTTTATTTTGTCATTTTCTTACATCAATATGATCGTCACTTACATCAAAACATGGTGGATGCACATCAATACTATCTCATCTAATGAGAAAAGACGCGGACGCTTGTTAGAAGCCATAACTCCAGAGGCACCGTAAGTCCTCAGCCGGTCAGTCAACAGGCTAAACTCAAAATTACCGGAGAAATGTCAATAGCGACCTAGCCATTTAAGTGTGTCAAAATAAAAGTCTGGTGTTTATGTATCCACTAACGCTGTATTATTTCATGTATGAAGGTTATACTGTAGCAGATGTCTCTTTAAGAATTGCGGCCGGCCGCGGCCGTTACAGGAGAATATAGAACGGCCGTCGATGGCCGTTACGGGGTAAAGAGGGTTAAGCATACAAACTGGCCCTATTAAGACTACACATCCTGTTCAACTGCTTCCTCTGCCAAAAACTGTTTCAAAATAAAAGTCCTCACTACAATATTTCACTGTTAAACAATTTAACCCTTTAAACTACTGAACTTTTTAACTGTTCAGCCATTGTAACTGTTACTTGTCATCAACTATGACTCCTACCCACTGTAGCTAGTTAGCATGGTTAGCATAGTTAGCATGCTAGCATGTTAGCATGCTAGTTAGCATTTTTAGCAAAACTACTAAAAACGATTAGCTAAGTTAGCTAAGTCACATGGTTAGCATAATTAGCATGCTAGCATGCTAGTTAGCATTTTAGCAAAACTGTTAAAAACGATTAGTTAAGTTAGCTAAGTCACATGGTTAGCATAGTTAGCATGCTAGCATGTTAGCATGCTAGTTAGCATTTTTAGCAAAACTACTAAAATAGCTAAGTCACATGGTTAGCATAATTAGCATGCTAGCATGCTAGTTAGCATTTTTAGCAAAACTGTTAAAAATGATTAGCTAAGTTAGCTAAGTCACATGGTTAGCATAGTTAGCATGCTAGCATGTTAGTATACTAACATGTTAGCATGCTAGTTAGCATTTTTAGCAAAACTGCTAAAAATGATTAGCTAAGTTAGCTAAGTCACATGGTTAGCATAGTTAACATGCTAACATGTTAGCATGCTAGTTAGCATAGTTAGCATAACTGTTAAAAATGTTTAGCGAAGTTAGCTAAGTCACATGGTTAGCATAGTTAGCATGCTAACATGCTAGTTAGCATTTTTAGTAAAACTGTTAAAAATGATTAGCTAAGTTAGCTAAGTAAAATGGTTAGCATAGTTAGCATGCTAGCATGTTAACATGCTAGTTAGCATAGTTAGCAAAACTGCTAAAAATGATTAGCTAGGTTAGCTAAGTCACATGGTTAACATAGTTAGCATGTTAGCATTGCTAACATGCTAGTTAGCATAACTACTAAAAATGAAAACATTAGCTAAGTTAACTAAGTTAAGTATTATCCACCTATTTAACTGTTCAATCATTCCAACTATATTAAACCTTATCTACCAAGCAAATCATTTAACTATATAAACTATCCACCTATTTAACTGTTCAGTCACTCCAACTATATTAAACCTCATCTACCTAGCAACCAATATAGTTTGTTTTCACTCTGTATGATATTTTACATCATATTTTTTGCATTTTCATGCACTGTATTTCCTTCAGGAAATGCTTTTCTAGTTATAGTGCATGAAAATGCACTATACTGTTATTCCAAGGCTTCTTCTTATTACAGTGCATGAAAATGCACTGTACTGTTCTTCCTAGGCTTCTTATTCTTATTCTTCCTTCTAACGCACTTAATGCAGCTTCAACCGTTTAACGTAGAAACCTCATTCAAACTATGTTACGTAGGTCTTACTTAGGACATGGGTGCTTTGTATTTTTCAGCTTTGTAACTTTTATACTTTTTAAACTATTAATTAAAAACTGTTCAAAATTTCCCCATAGACTTAACATGGGCTGATGACATCACAATAGAGCCGTTAAGCAATTAGAATCCTATGGCAGGTGTTCGGGCCAGCTGCATCAACTGCCAGTCTCAGGCTTTAAGCATAAAAACTGGCCCTATTAAGACTACACATCCTGTTCAACTGCTTCCTCTGCCAAAGACTGTTTCAAAATAAAAGTCCTCACTACAATATTTCATTGTTAAACAATTTAACCCTTTAAACTACTGAACTTTTTAACTGTTCAGCCATTGTAACGGTTACTTGTCATCAACTATGACTCCTACCCACTGCAGCTAGTTAGCTAAGTTAGCTAAGTAACTTGGCTAGCATAGTTAGCATGCTAGCATGCTAGTTAGCATTTTTAGCAAAACTACTAAAAATGATTAGCTAAGTTAGCTAAGTCACGTAGTTAGCATAGTTAGCATGCTAACATGTTAGCATGCTAATTAGCATTTTTAGCAAAACTGCTAAAAATGATTAGCTAAGTTAGCTAAGTAACGTGGTTAGCATAGTTAGCATGCTAGCGTGTTAACATGCTAGTTAGCATTTTTAGCAAAACTACTAAAAATGATTAGCTAAGTTAGCTAAGTAGCATGGTTAGCATAGTTAGCATGCTAGCATGTTAGCATGCTAATTAGCATTTTTTACAAAACTGCTAAAATAATTAGCTAAGTTAGCTAAGTAACATGGTTAACATAGTTAGCATGTTAGCATGCTAGTTAGCATTTTTAACAATACTACTAAAAATGATTAGCTAAGTCACATGGTTAGCATAGTTAGCATGCTATCATGCTAGTTAGCATAGTTAGCATAACTACTAAAAATGAAAACATTAGCTAAGTTAAGTAACTTGGTTAACATTATTATCTTTGATAACATAGTTAGCATAACTGCTAGCAAACATTAGAGCCATTCCAACTGTCAGTTATCGTCAATTATCTACCTAAATAATTTAACCATTTAAATTATCCACCTATTTAACCGTTCAATTATTCCAACAATATTAAACCTTATCTACCAAGCAAATAATTTAACTATATAAACTATCCACCTATTTAACTGTTCAGTCATTCCAACTATATTAAACCTCATCTACCTAGTTCAGTCATTCCAACTATAGTAAACCTTATCTACCAAGCAAATAATTTAACCATATGAACTCATCATATTTTTGCATTTTCATGCACTGTATTTCCTTCAGGAAATGCTTTTCTAGTTCTTCTTATTCTTCTTCTTCTAACGCGTTTAATGCAGCTTCAACCGTTTAACGTAGAAACTTCATTCAAACTTTGTTACGTAGGTCTTACTTAGGACAAGAGTGCTATGTATTTTTTATCTTTGTAACTTTTATACTTTTTAAACTATTAATTAAAAACTATCAAAATTTCCCCATTGACTTAACATTGCCCTTTATGACATCACAGCAATTAGAATCCTGTGGCAGGTGTTTCGGCCACCTGTTTCAACTGCCAGTCTCAGGCTTTAAGCATACAAACTGGCCCTATTAAGACTACACATCCTGTTCAACTGCTTCCTCTGCCAAAAACTGTTTCAAAATAAAAGTCCTCACTACAATATTTCACTGTTAAACAATTTAACCCTTTAAACTACTGAACTTTTTAACTGTTCAGCCATTGTAACTGTTACTTGTCATCAACTATGACTCCTACCCACTGTAGCTAGTTAGCATAGTTTAGCATACTAGCATGTTAGCATGCTAACATGTTAGCATGCTAATTAGCATTTTTAGCAAAACTGCTAAAAATGATTAGCTAAGTTAGCTAAGTCACATGGTTAGCATAGTTAGCATGCTAACATGTTAGCATGCTAGTTAGCATAGTTAACATAACTATTAAAAATGATTAGTGAAGTTAGCTAAGTCACATGGTTAGCATAATTAACATATTAGCATGCTAATTAGCATAGTTATCATAACTAATAAAAATGATTAGCTAGGTTAGCTAAGTCATATGGTTAGCATAGTTAACATTTTAACATTGTTAGCATGCTAGTTAGCATAGTAACTTGGTTAACATTATTATCTTTGTTAACTTAGTTAGCATAACTGCTAGCAAACATTGGAGCCATTCCAACTGTTAGTTATCGTCAACTATCTGCCTAAATAAGTTAACCATTTCAATTATCAACCTATTTAACTGTTCAGTCATTCCAACTATATTAAACCTTATCTACCAAGCAAATAATTTAACCATATGAACGCATCATATTTTTGCATTTTCATGCACTATATTTCCTTCAGGAAATGTTTTTCTAGTTATTATTCTTCTTCTAACACACTTAATGCAGCTTCAACCGTTTAACGTAGAAACTTCATTCAAACTATGTTACGTAGGTCTTACTTAGGACATGGGTGCTATGTATTTTTCATCTTTGTAACTTTTATACTTTTTAAACTATTAATTAAAAACTAATCAAAATTTCCCCATAGACTTAACATGGGCTGATGACATCACAATAGAGCCGTTAAGCAATTAGAATCCTATGGCAGGTGTTCGGGCCACCTGCATCAACTGCCAGTCTCAGGCTTTAAAGCATACAAACTGGCCCTATTAAGACTACACATCCTGTTCAACTGCTTCCTCTGCCAAAAACTGTTTCAAAATAAAAGTCCTCACTACAATATTTCACTGTTAAACAATTTAACCCTTTAAACTACTGAACTTTTTAACTGTTCAGCCATTGTAACTGTTACTTGTTATCAACTATGACTCCTACCCACTGTAGCTAGTTAGCTAAGTTAGCTAAGTAACATGGTTAGCATAGTTAGCATGTTAGCATGCTAGTTAGCATGCTAGTTAGCATGCTAGTTAGCATTTTTAGCAAAACTGCTAAAAATGATTAGCTAAGTTAGCTAAGTCACATGGTTAGCATAGTTAGCATGCTAACATGTTAGCATGCTAGTTAGCATGTTTTGCAAAACTGCTAGAAATGATTAGCTAAGTTAGCTAAGTCACATGGTTAGCATAGTTAGCATGCTAACATTTTAGCATGCTAGTTAGCATTTTTTGCAAAACTGCTAAAAATAATTAGCTAAGTTAGCTAAGTCACATGGTTAGCATAGTTAGCATGTTAGCATGTTAGCATGCTAGTTAGCATAACTGTTAAAAATGTTTAGTGAAGTTAGCTAAGTCACATGGTTAATATAATTAGCATGTTAGCATGCTAATTAACATAGTTATCATAACTAATAACAATGATTAGCTAGGTTAGCTAAGTCATATGGTTAGCATAGTTAACATTTTAACATTGTTAGCATGCTAGTTAGCATGGTTACTTGGTTAACATTATTATCTTTGTTAACATAGTTAGCATAACTACTAGCAAACATTGGAGCCATTCCAACTGTTAGTTATCGTCAACTATCTGCCTAAATAATTTAACCATTTCAATTATCAACCTATTTAACTGTTCAGTCATTCCAACTATAGTAAACCTTATCTACCAAGCAAATAATTTAACCATATGAACTCATCATATTTTTGCGTTTTCATGCACTGTATTTCCTTCAGGAAATGCTTTTCTAGTTATAGTGCATGAAAATGCACTATACTGTTATTCCAAGGCTTCTTATTAGAGTGCATGAAAATGCACTCTATTGTTATCCGATTTATTCTTATTATTCTGCTTCTTCTTCAACACTTTTTGTGCGCTTAATGCGGCTTCAACCGTTTAACGTAGAAACTTCATTCAAACTGCGTTGCGTAGGTCTTACTTATGTGACTTCAGCTATGTATTTTTCAACTTTGTAACTTTTATACTTTTTAAACTATTAATGAAAAACTACTCAAATTTCCCCATTGACTTAACATTAGATTATGACATCACAATACGGCCGTTAAGCAATTAGAATCCTATGGCAGGTGTTCGGGCCACCTGCATCAACTGCCAGTCTCAGGCTTTAAGCATACAATCTGGCCTTATTAAGACTACACATCCTGTTCAACTGCTTCCTCTGCCAAAAACTGTTTCAAAATAAAAGTCCTCACTACAATATTTCACTGTTAAACAATTTAACTCTTTAAACTACTGAACTTTTTAACTGTTCAGCCATTGTAACTGTTACTTGTCATTAACTATGACTCCTACCCACTGTAGCTAGTTAGCTAAGTTAGCTAAGTCACATGGTTAGCATAGTTAGCATGCTAGCATGTTAGCATGCTAGTTAGCATGCTAGTTAGCATTTTTAGCAAAACTGCTAAAAACGATTAGCTAAGTTAGCTAAGTCACATGGTTAGCATAGTTAGCATGCTAGCATGTTAGCATGCTAGTTAGCATGCTAGTTAGCATTTTTAGCAAAACTGCTAAAAACAATTAGCTAAGTTAGCTAAGTCACATGGTTAGCATAGTTAGCATGCTAGCATGTTAGCATGCTAGTTAGCATTTTAGCAAAACTGCTAAAAAATGATTAGCTAAGTTAGCTAAGTCACGTGGTTAGCATAGTTAGCATGCTAACATGTTAGCATGCTAGTTAGCATTTTTAGCAAAACTGCTAAAAATGATTAGCTAAGTTATTTAAGTAACAGGGTTTACATAGTTAGCATGCTAACATGCTAGTTAGCATTTTTAGCAAAACTGCTAAAAATGATTAGCTAAGTTAGCTAAGTCACGTGGTTAGCATAGTTAACATGCTAATTAACATAGTTAGCATAACTGCTAAAAATGATTAGCTAGGTTAGCTAAGTCACATGGTTAACATTGTTAGCATTTTAGCATTGTTAACATGCTATTTTTGCATCTTCATACACTGTATTTCCTCCAGGAAATGCTTTTCTAGTATGTTATTATTATTCTGCTGACGTCACATGGTTAGCATGTTAGCATTTTTCCAAAACTACTAGAAAACATGAGCTAAGTTAACTAAGTAACTTGGTCAAAATAATTAGCTTTGTTAGCATAACTGCTAGCAAACATTAGAGCCATTCCAACTGTCAGTTATCGTCAACTATCTACCTATATAGAGTCCTTAAACTATTTGTCTATCAACACGCATTAAACTATCAGTCTGTCAACAACTTTTAAACTATCTACATATAACTTTTAAACTTTCAACATTAATTAAACTATCTGTCTATTAAACTATCTGTCTATTAACAACTGTTAAACTATCTACATTCAACTTTTAAACTGTCTACGTCTAAACTATCAACTTTTTATCAACCTATGCTATGTCTGTCCTAGCTTCATTTTCATGCACTCGTAATTCCCTGGAATTACATTCTCTAGTTCTTCTTATTCTTCTTCTTCTAACGCGTTTAATGCAGCTTCAACCGTTTAACGTAGAAACTTCATTCAAACTTTGTTACGTAGGTCTTACTTAGGACAAGAGTGCTATGTATTTTTCATCTTTGTAACTTTTATACTTTTTAAACTATTAATTAAAAACTATCAAAATTTCCCCATTGACTTAACATTGCCCTTTATGACATCACAGCAATTAGAATCCTGTGGCAGGTGTTCGGGCCACCTGTTTCAACTGCCATTCTCAGGCTTTAAGCATACAAACTGGCCCTATTAAGACTACACATCCTGTTCAACTGCTTCCTCTGCCAAAAACTGTTTCAAAATAAAAGTCCTCACCACAATATTTCACTGTTAAACAATTTAACCCTTTAAACTACTGAACTTTTTAACTGTTCAGCCATTGTAACTGTTACTTGTCATCAACTATGACTCCTACCCACTGTAGCTAGTTAGCATGGTTAGCATAGTTAGCATGCTAACATGTTAGCATGCTAGCATGTTAGCATGCTAGTTAGCATTTTTTACAAAACTGCTAAAAATGATTAGCTAAGTTAGCTAAGTCACATGGTTAGCATAGTTAGCATGCTAACATGTTAGCTAGCATTTTTTACAAAACTGCTAAAAATGATTAGCTAAGTTAGCCAAGTCTCATGGTTAGCATAGTTAGCATGCTAGCATGTTAGCATGCTAGTTAGCATAGTTAGCAAAACTGCTAAAAATGATGAGCTAGGTTAGCTAAGTCACATGGTTAACATAGTTAGTAGTTAGCATAACTACTAAAAATGAAAACATTAGCTAAGTTAACTAAGTTAAGTATTATCCACCTATTTAACCGTTCAATCATTCCAACTATATTAAACCTTATCTACCAAGCAAATCATTTAACCATATAAACTATTCACCTATTTAACTGTTCAGTCACTCCAACTATATTAAACCTCATCTACCTAGCAACCAATATAGTTTGTTTTTACTCTGTATGATATTTTACATCATATTTTTTGCATTTTCATGCACTGTATTTCCTTCAGGAAATGCTTTTCTAGTTCTTATTTTTCTTCTTCTAACGCGTTTAATGCAGCTTCAACCGTTAGACGTAGAAACTTCATTCAAACTTTGTTACGTAGGTCTTACTTAGGACATTTGGGCTATGTATTTTTCAACTTTGTAACTTTTATACTTTTTAAACTATTAATTAAAAACTACTAAAATTTCCCCATTGACTTAACATTATGATTATGACATCACAATACGGCCGTTAAGCAATTAGAATCCTATGGCAGGTGTTCGGGCCACCTGTTTCAACTGCCAGTCTCAGGCTTTAAGCATACAAACTGGCCCTATTAAGACTACACATCCTGTTCAACTGCTTCCTCTGCCAAAAACTGTTTCAAAATAAAAGTCCTCACTACAATATTTCACTGTTAAACAATTTAACCCTTTAAACTACTGAACTTTTTAACTGTTCAGCCATTGTAACTGTTACTTGTCATCAACTATGACTCCTACCCACTGTAGCTAGTTAGCATGGTTAATATAGTTAGCATGTTAGCATGCTAACATGTTAGCATGCTAGTTACAATTTTTAGCAAAACTGCTAAAAATGATTAGCTAAGTTAGCTAAGTAACGTGGTTAGCATAGTTAGCATGCTAGCATGTTAGCATGCTAGTTAGCATTTTTAGCAAAACTGCTAAAAATGATTAGCTAGGTTAGCTAAGTCACATGGTTAATATAGTTAGCATGCTAACATGTTAGCATGCTAGTTAGCATTTTTAGTAAAACTGCTAAAAATGATTAGCTAAGTTAGCTAAGTAACATGGTTAACATAGTTAGCATGCTAGCATGTTAGCATGCTAGCATGTTAGCATGCTAGTTAGCATTTTTAAGAAAACTGCTAAAAATGATTAGCTAAGTTAGCTAAGTCACATGGTTAGCATAGTTAGCATGCTAACATGTTAGCATGCTAATTTAACATTTTTAGCAAAACTGCTAAAAATGATTAGCTAAGTTAGCTAAGTCACATGGTTAGCATAGTTAACATGCTAACATGCTAGTTAGCATAGTTAGCATTACTGCTAAAAAATATTAGCTAGGTTAGCTAAGTAACATGGTTAACATAGTTAGCATGTTAGCATTGCTAACATGCTAGTTAGCATAACTATTAAAAATGAAAACATTAGCTAAGTTAAGTAACTTGGTTAACATTATTATCTTTGATAACATAGTTAACATAACTACTAGCAAACATTAGAGCCATTCCAACTGTCAGTTATCGTCAATTATCTACCTAAATAATTTAACCATTTAAATTATCCACCTATTTAACCGTTCAATCATTCCAACTATATTAAACCTTATCTACCAAGTAAATCATTTAACTATATAAACTATCCACCTATTTAACTGTTCAGTCATTCCAACTATATTAAACCTCATCTACCTAGCAACCAATATAGTTTGTTTTTACTCTGTATATTTTACATATTTTTGCATTTTCATGCACTGTATTTCCTTCAGGAAATGCTTTTTCTAGTTCTTATTATTCCTCAGTTAATGCAGCTTCAACCGTTTAACGTAGAAACTTCATTCAAACATTGACGCGTAGGTCTTAATTAGGACATGTGGGCTTTGTATTTTTCAACTTTGTAACTTTTATACTTTTTAAACTATTAATTAAAAACGATCAAAATTTCCCCATTGACTTAACATTGCCCTCTATGACATCACAGCAATTAGAATGTTCTGCCAGGTGGCCAGGCCACCTGTTCAACTGTCAGTTTCTCAGGCTTTAAGCATACAGTATCATTCTATTAAGACTACACATTCTGTTCAACTGTTTCCTCTGTCCACAACTGTTTCAAAATAAAAGTCCTCACTACAATAATTCCCTATTAAATAATTTAACCATTTAAACTATCCACCTATTTAACTGTTCAGTCATTCCAACTATATTAAACCTCCTCATCTAACCTTTTAAACTATCCACCTATTTAACTGCCCAGTCATTCCAACTATATTAAACCTCATCTACCTAGCAACCAATATAGCAACCACCTCAAGTACCCTAGCAACAGCCTTGCAACCACTTCCACAGTTACAACCTAGCAACTAAAATAGCAACCAATGAGTTTAACCTAGCAACCATCATAGCAACCACCACAACTAACCTAGCTACAGCCTAGCAACCACATCATGTACCCTAGCAACAACATAGCAACCATGTCAAATACCCTAGCAACAGCCTAGCAACCACTTCCACAGTTACAACCTAGCAACCAACATAGCAACGAATGAGTTTAACCTAGCAACCAGCATAGCAACCACCACAACTAACCTAGCAACAGCCTAGCAACCACTTAAAGAACACTACCAACAGCCTAGCAACCATGTCAAATACCCAGGCAACAGCCTAGCAACCACTTCCACAGTTACAACCTAGCAATCAACATAGCAACCAATGAGTTTAACCTAGCAACCAGCATAGCAACCACCACAACTAACCTAGCAACAGCCTAGCAACCACTTAAAGAACCCTAGCAACAGCCTAGCAACCATGTCAAATACCCTAGCAACAGCCTAGCAACCACTTCCACAGTTACAACCTAGCAACCAACATAGCAACGAATGAGTTTAACCTAGCAACCAGCATAGCAACCACCACAACTAACCTAGCAACAGCCTAGCAACCACTTAAAGAACCCTAGCAACAGCCTAGCAACCATGTCAAATACCCTAGCAACAGCCTAGCAACCACTTCCACAGTTACAACCTAGCAACCAACATAGCAACCAATGAGTTTAACCTAGCAAACAGCATAGCAACCACCACAACTAACCTAGCAACAGCCTAGCAACCACCTCATGTACCCTAGCAACAGCATGTCAAATACCCTAGCAACAGTTTAGCAACCACTTCCACAGTTATAACCTAGCAACCAATGAGATTTACCTAGCAACCATCATACTAACCACCAAAACTACCCTAGCAACAGCCTAGCAACCACCTCAAGTACCCTAGCAACAGCCTAGCAACCATGTCAAATATCCTAGCAACAGCCTAGCAACCACTTATACAGTTACAACCTAGCAACCAATTAGATTAACCTTGCAACCAGCATAGCAACCACCATAACTTACAACAGCCTATAAACCATGTCAAATACCCTAGCAACAGCCAATCAACCACTTCCACAGTTACTACCTAGCAACCAATGAGATTAACCTGGCAACCAGCATAGCAACCACCATAAGTGCCCTAGCAACAACCTAGCAACCACCTAAAGTACCGTAGCAAAAGCCTAGGAACCATTTTCACAATGACAACCTAGCAACCAATATAACAACTAACATGATTAAGCCTTGTTAGAATTAGTGTCAACTTTAACATGAGGCTAAAGCTATTTCACTAACCCGAGTTAGCCACATCTACTTCTTGTTGACTTAAACCAGACTTAAATCAGATGGAATATCTGCTCATGCACAACGCTATAGCTAAATAGGTGATTTAGGAATACCTGGTTTACTGTCGTAAAATTAAGGTAAAATTAAAAGAATTTCAAGAAAGAAACTTCAATTTATACACACCATCTGCAGGATTTTGAGTGAAATATAAAGGGGAAAAAGAAATTGTAGGACTGGTAATGTAGAAATGGTAGAAGATAGTCGTTTGAAATAACATGCTGAATCATAATTTGATATTTTCCTATTTCATTTTTGTCTACTGCTTGTTGGAACATAGTGTCAATAGGCGCATTCAAGATGAACTCTGACTGAGTCCATCTGGCGGCTGTAGACGGCTTGATGAAGTCAGATAATGTCGTATAATCTACCCCTACAACTCTTAAACAACACTTTCATAAGTAAGCCTATAACAATATTCAAAATACAATATTCTCTGATAATGTTCCTCGTTTATTTTAACTGCCCAGCCTTCAATTTGATATGATTGTAGGCCTATATTGGCCTAGTTTAGGCCAATACACTAGGGCTATATTATTTTCTTTTTGTCTATTTAAACTATCATTTTGATTGCTGACAATTGTTTTATTTTATTTTACTTTATTTTCATCTGATTAATATTGATATCATCATTGTTGTTGTTTTTTTTTTTTTTACTATTTTCTTTATTTTAAAGCACTTTGGATCAACTCTGTTGTGCATTAAGTGACCTGACTTGACCAAACCAGATTCTCTGACCAAACCTACCCATGCTCTTCAGTCAATGACGTCGCTCAGTCTCGCGCTTGACAGCTTGCCTCGGAATCCCTCGTCTACTCCAGCACCAGCTTCATTCTTGTCGTAGCTGCTACTGCTATCTGAGCTGACTGAGTGTCTCGTCGCCTCTATCAAGATTGGAGCCTTCAAAAACTTCGCCCTGAACTTACTGTGACTTTTCACATTATCACAAACGTAAGTTTTATTCTCTTAACGTTAACAAATACACAGGTATTTTAGTAAAGTTAACAGCGTTCTTTGTATCCATAGTTTAAATGAGCCTGGTACGCTGGACTAGCTAACGTTAACTTTCGAGCTAGCACTAACGTTACCGTTAACTTTAACGACCACGTTTATTACTCTAATCATATCACTTTTATTCGACGTATATGTTGTCAAAAACAATGTTTAGGAATTGTTTCCGACAATTGGTAGGGTAGTAACGTTAACGTTACCATAGCGTTAGCTGACTCAACGTCTGTCATTTGGAAATTATCGAAACGTAGTTAGGACTTCTATAAGTTACATTGCTCGCTATCTGAGGTAAAGTTTGGCTGCTAACGTGGCTAGCTAACGTTATGCCTAGCTATTATTTACTTTAAATAGACATGTACTTTGTGTGACATTCATTATTACATAAACAACGTCTATGAATTATGTCCGACAATTGGTCGGGTAACGTTAGTAGCTGCTAGCTAACGTTATAGTTGACTGGTGAAGTCTGCCATTCGGAAATTATGGAAACGTAGACTAGCTAACTGTAGCCTACATTGCTCGCTAACGTTACGTTGTCTTGGAATGAAGTTTGGCAGCTAACGTGCCAACTAACAGGTCTAGAACTAGCTATTATCTAGCGCTACTTTAACTAGACATGTACGTTCTGTGACATTCATTATCACTTTTATTCGACGTATGTGTTGTGAAAAACAACGTCTATGAACTATGCCCCACAGTTGGTCAGGTAGTAGTATAGTTGACTCGTGAAGTCTTGACATTTGGAAACTATCAATAGTTTATGCTATAACACTGCGGCAACACAGAAAGGTCAGGGCCACAACGCAAAACCGCGACCGAAATGAAAGGGTTAACGTTAACGCACGGAAGCGTTTGACAGTATGCCTTGAACTAGCTAGGACGTTTACGTTACCTAAGGCCGGCTAGATTTGGCCAACATGCCCGTAATATGAACCTCCATAGGCATATGGGCAATGGACAACAGGATGATAAAACACAAAAATCTACCCTAATCCAATGCTATCACATATTTTCTAACTTTATGGTGGCGGAAAAATAAGACATCTAGAAATTCATAGCCTATCAACATACTGGCCCAATTCTTTTCTGATTAGAATGTTACAGACTTATTTCTAAGTGTGCCCCTAATATTTGTGTCGAGTACATGTTATGCTATTTAACCTAAAGGTACTACTTGGTCACACAGATGAGAGGTTGTGCTGCATTTTGTTAATTTAACATAATTGTGTTGCATTGTAATGTTATAGCAGTGGTTACGGTTTCACACAATTGTCTTTATTCAAAACAGAAAGCAATTGTCTTTTTAAAGACTTCCTCCATCTCCACCTTCCCTTGTGCTGCGGCAGTCTTTGCCACAAAAACACTGCATCTCAAGACTCCCATCTCCCATCCTGTCTTCCCTTGCTGTGCTGCAGACTTTTAAGGTATGTCTTTTTATTATTTTTTACTGCTAGACCAGCTATGCTGCTTGCTTACACTTTTTTTTTTGCTTACACAAACATGTAAATTGTGTTTTACTTGATGGGGAAGAAAAATAGCTACTTCACTGATTTGGTGTAGGCCTATTGTAACCTATGGAGGCAATTTGAATGACAGAACTAGCAAGCTAGTTAAACTAGTTGATTTGCAGGTTGCTTGTCTTGATGTCAGAACGCTCAGTCCTCCATATTCTTAAGTGCCTACCATATCGGCATCGACAACTACAAATGTGTCCAAACTTTTTCTTTAACAATTAACCATCACATACAGTAAATCTAAGGGTGACTACAGACAATCTAATGTGCAGCTGCCTACAAAGTCTGGTCCTGAACAGTATAATATACAGCTGAATTTTGTATTAGTTTTCTTTGCTCCCTTCGCTTAATTCATCCTACGTCATTAAAACCAACCTATCATTAAAATTTATAGAACCAAGAAAGCAGCAATGTTGCCATGTGTGTTGCTGCTTATTTTTGGAAGTGTGTAACGTGTGTTTTTTTTTTCTTTTTTGTTTGCCTTTTAGGCTTGTTCCAGACCAGCCCTGTCAAAGTGGTGTCTGCGTGTCACTTGTGACGCTGCCGGTCATCGTCTGCAGCACCCTGCACTACACTGCACTGCACTGCACGGCACTCATATCCCACTAACTCCTACCTGCAAACATATCTACGACAAGAACCTAACACTTCCTGAGAACATATCTGACTGCACATAATATACTCTTGACTCCTTTGAATCCTTTGACTCCTTTGAATCCTTTGACTCCTTTGAACTCTTTTGAGATTGAAACGCACTTTGAATCATATCATATTGAGACTCTGAATCCCACTCATACACATACCTGCAAACATATTACCGACAAGAATTGACCACTTTCTGATCATACATACCTGGCTACACACACTGAATACTGCTCTGAATCATATTGAGACTCTGAACCAACAGAACATAACTGTTGTGAATTGTGAACTATTCACATACAGAACTATTACTGTGAATTATACATACCTGTGAAACGTTTATATATTTCAATAATACCTGTCAAAGTTGTTTTTGCTGTTATACCTACTTTTAGACCTGGCCTGTGCTGCAAGACTGAACCTGGGCTGTGTGAGGACTTTTTGAGATTCCATCCTAGTTCTGCATAAAACTGATCATCTCAAGAGCTTCCTCTCATTCTTCATCAGTGTCATCAAGTGTTACCTCTACCTATCAGTTCCAGTGCCATATTCAGAATTGCCATTGATAAACAAAATACGCATTAAGATAAAATTGAGGATAGTTTCATAATGTAATAATTAAACTGAGGTAAATATTGTGTGTGAAGGTGAAAATTGTAATTTTGTACTTTTGACAGCCAGCTTGTTATTTATTGGGTGTCAAGCATATTCTAATCAATTCGTTTTAATTCTTTGCTTAGCAACATTTCATTTTTGGGCCCACTAATTATTGTAATAAACCACTGAAATAAATACTAGTGTTTGTATATTGAGTTTATTAACATTTGATCTCATCTAACTGTTTTATATACTCAGATTAAGTAACCTGTGAGTAGAACAGTAAGTTTTATTGTATAATCTGATAAGCAATAATTTGTACAACCAATATTAGACTTAACTTGACCAGTAGACTATATTAAGCAAAGATTATAGCATTTTGAAACATGCCAAGGAAAGGCCGTCGTTCAGAGGCTCAAAAGAGACGTTGGCGTAAGTTGGACCTCTCTGAAGTTGAACCACATCAGTCTTCATTAGACCAGAGTGACTTCAATGAGAGAGAACAGGTAAATGAGGTTACTAGTGTTTTCCGCATGAACATGGAGCAGAGAGCCATCACATGTGTTCAAGCAACTCATAGCCAACGTGATGTAAGGTATGGGAACAACAGTAACAAGCAGTGCACCTGCAATTCCCTGGTATTTCTGGCAACTCTCCATTACAGAACTGAGCTCAACAGTGATGATCTTGACTATGTTTTGCAAAAAGGTAACTTGATGTACAGTGAAGCACTAGTAAGGTTGAGTGTGAGAGGCAATGAAGCACCCGACCACTTGGCTCTTGATGAATTACCTGATAGTGTTGAGATCTATGGACAGATGTATCATATTGAGAAGTGCCCGTCACGGTATGGTTATTTTAGGCAAGATGGACCTGATGGTGTGGACTTTCTACAGCTTTCTGAAAGACTGCATTGTTTGTCAAATGATGTAAAGTTTGCGCTGCTAACTGTAGGTAGCACAACAATAGCTTTGTTTAGAGATGATGATAAATATGGAGTTTTTGATCCACACTCAAGAACACCTCACGGATTTCTAGCAAACAATGGCACTGCTGTGATGTTGACCTTTGTCAGCTTGAGTGACGTGATTGATCATCTGCTTGCATTCTGGACATTACTTGAAGCACCTGATGAATGGGTTTATGAGTTAATGCCAGTGTTATTTACATCTGAGTGTAATAATGGACAAGGGAGCCACACTGACAATGTGCAACCTGCTCAGACTGCAGAGTTCCCAGCTCCAGCCATTTCTGAGAATTCACTTACTAAATGTGATAAGAATCGCAGGCGCAGAAAAGCTGCCAAAGCACAAAAGGATATGACCTGCAGTGAGAACAACAGAATCAGACAGCGAAAATATTATGAACAGAATAGAATGAAAAAAATAGAATATGAAAGAAAGAGGTATGCAAACTGCATTCAACACAGTAAGACATCTTACCTCAGAGATCTTTACAGGCATAATCTTACCTATAAGTTGAAAAAAAACTTATACGACAAAAGCCGGTACTGTGACCCGAATTTTAGATCAAGGAAGCAGGCTTACATACGGAAACGCTACTTAATTGACCTCAAATTTAAATCGAGGCAGAAGGCTTACGTACAGCATCGTTATGCCCATAATATGACCTATCGATTAAAACAGAAGAGTCACATGCAGAAACATTATTCCGAGAATATAACGTATCGATGCACCAAGAAGACTGACATGCAGCGATACTTCCAAGATCCGAATTTTCGTTCAAGACAGAAGTTGACCATGAAACATCACTATGCAAATGATCCAACATACAGGCAGAAAAAAAAGGAAACCTTCACTGACAGATACAGAAATGACCCTTTATTCAGGCATTATCGTTCTCTACAAAAAAAGAAGAATGCAGGTGTGGGCCTAAACAACAGTTTCCAGAGAATGATTATTCACAAAATGCGTTGTGCTTTACATATACAACGTAAATATCGAAATCTTACACGCCTGTCTGGACTTCAATCAGAGCATGAGGTTGAACAACAGTCAACACCAACAGAAAGCACCATTTTGCATGATGCCATCGCATCTTTTCGAATGGATGTACAGAACGGCCCTACGTTTGTTTGCACAGTGTGTCACAGAGCTTTGTTTTATAATCAGGTAAAAGAGTGCAATCATGAATGTTATAAAAAGAATCGAGCCATGGTTGATCGATGCTTAACAGGCAAATATTTACATACATGCAGCGAGCAGTGCAGTGCACTTGAATCATGTTGTGCACCAGATGAAAAGACAGAGTGGATTTGTTACAGCTGTGATGAAAACTTGAAGATGGGGAAAATGCCAGCCATTGCTGTAAACAATATGTTAGAGCTATCACCAATTCCTCCAGAGCTCAGTAATCTTAATATACTTGAAAGGCACATCATAGCACGGTACATACCATTTGCAAAAATAATCAGTCTTCCCAAAGGCCAGCAGAAATTAATACATGGTGGAATTGTTTGCGTACCTTCAGACATTGAATCAACAGTCAATGCTTTGCCTAGACCTAGCAGCCAGTCGCAGCTTTTGAAAGTGAAGTTGAAAAGAAGAATGAATTATTCAGGGCATTACCAGTTCCAAACTGTAGACATGACCAAAGTATTACATGCCTTATCAAAACTGAAAGATATGCATTCAGAGTACAAGGACATAACCATAACTAATGAAACACAAGCTTTTGAGGATGGAATGAGTAGCTTGACAGATGAAAATGATGTCAGTGCTGCAGGGGAGGTTGATCTAATGGAGACTGATGCAGTGGATGAGTGTGACATTACTGACCCAGGACATTCAGAAATAAATAGTGAAGGCAATCAGTTTAATAATGAAACCCATGAGTTACATGATAACCAAGATTCACTTGACACTGAGCAGGACACAAGTCAGCAAAATGGTGGATGCTCTATAGATTCATGCTTACAGCCAGCTGATATTGCACAGGAAATGATAACATTTGGTGAAGGTATATTCACTGTGGCACCAGCTGAAGGAAACAGACCAGTGAGTTTTTTCAGAGTTCCTAAACTAGAGGCAATGGCTTTCCCTGTTCAGTTCCCCACTGGAATGAACACTTTGGATGAAACACAAAGACCAATGAAATTATCGCCAAGCAGATATTTCAATGCACGTCTATTTTGTGTTGACAATCGATTTGCTCTCGACTCCAATTACACATTTATCACAGAAATGCATTTGGCAAAGTCTTCTATGTCTATTCAACTGCGTAAAGGAAAACCTATGACCAGAGATGGACGCAAAATCACTGCAAGAATGCTCCAAGACAAACGTGAAGTGGAAAAACTGGTACGCAACAGAGATGCCACTCGATTCATGCAACCTTTGAGAGGAACACCTGCCTACTGGGAAAAAACCCTCAGAGACCTCTTTGCAATGCTTCGCCAGCTGGGTACCCCAACATTCTTCTGTACATTTAGTGCTGCTGAAATGAGATGGCCAGAGGTCATACAAACAATAAAGGCACAGCAAGGAGAGCAGGTTGACTTTTCTGAGCTCGACTGGGCATCAAAATGTGAGATTTTACGTAGTAATCCTGTCACCACCATGCGCATGTTTGACAAGCGTGTTGATGCACTTCTCAGACACCTACTTTTGTCACCAGCACAGCCCATCGGTGAGGTCATTGACTATTTTTTTCGAGTGGAGTATCAAGCTAGAGGTTCGCCTCATATACATATGTTGGTTTGGTGTAAGAACGCGCCTGTATTTGAGGAGGACCCAGATGAGAAAGTGTGTGAATTTGTGGACAAGTACATAACATGTCAGCTGCCTGACCCAAATACAGACCCTGAGCTTTTCAAAATAGTGACAGAGGTGCAAACCCACAGCAAAAGGCACTCCAAGTCATGTAAGAAAGGAAATAAGCACTGTCGGTTTGGATTTCCGAAACAGCCTGTCGAGAGCACATTTATAACACGCCCAATGCCAGCAGAGCTCATGGACGAATCTGACGATGAATCTGATCATGACCGTTCTTCCATGTCTCCTGAAGATGCCAAAACTAAGCTGAGGCCTTTATGGGAATTGCTGAATAATCCAACAACATCATTTGAAAGCATTCCACAGCTACTTGCCCAATGCAACTTAAGCTATGAGGAATACCTAAACTGTGTCAGTTCATTAACAACATCCAGTGTGCTAGTAATGAAGCGCCAACCAAAGGACTGCTGGATTAATGGCTATAATGAACATTTGTTAAGGGCCTGGAATGCAAACATTGATATTCAGTTCATCCTGAACCCTTATTCCTGTCTGATGTACATCTTGTCATACATTTCCAAAGCTGAACATGAGATGAGTGAGTATTTGAAAAGAGTTGTCTCTGATACTTCTCAATCCAATACCTCTGACTGTGAGGAAATGAAACAAATCATGCAAGCATACTCCAAAAACAGAGAGGTTAGTGTTCAAGAGGCTGTTGCACGAGTCTGTAGCTTGAAACTGAAGTCTTGCTCTCGAAACGTGATATTTATACCCACTGATGACAATGCTTTGAAAATGAGCGTCCCTTTAAGGTACCTGAGTGACAGAATCCCTGATTCAGAGAATGTTTGGATGTCCGGAATGGCAGACAAATACAAAAACAGACCAGATACACCAGAGTTTGCGACAATGTTTATGGCAGAGTTTGCTTCCACTTATAGAATTGTGTATGGAAGGCAGAAACAAGGAAAAAAGGTTTTGCCACTTCAAAATGAAATGGGCTTCATTCAGAAGCGAACGAAAGGAAAGCCTGCCATTATCAGATACGCTCGATTTTCTGAGCAAAAAGCTCCAGAGAAATTCTATGGCACATTGCTCAAGCTGTACCTCCCTTATCGTTCAGATTCACAGCTGAAACCCAGAGGTTTTCCAACATATGAGTCATTTTACACATCAGGTTCTATACGTCTTCCTGGAAGAGACTATAATGAGAGAGTAGTTTCTGTTGTCAAGGAGAACAGGTCACAATTTGAAAAGAACAGTGATGCAATAGAGAAAGCTATTGAGAACATAGAAGAAAATGGACCTATGGAGGATGCATGGACAACACTTGCACCTGAGACAGAGCTTCTTCGGCTTGAGTGCATTTCTGAGCGTGAGGAAATAAATCCAGACGAAATGAATGAACGGGATGACATTCCTGAATATAGCTCAAGTACCACAGACAGAGGAAGTGCAGCACCAATGTTTGAGGCTCCTCAAATAGACCCTACTGTAGTCTGTAACATGTATCAAAATCTAAATCAAACACAGGCATCTATATTCTATACAGTGCGTAAGTGGTGCATAAGACGTGTGTGTGGACAGAGTGCCGATCAGTTTTTTTACTTCGTCACTGGTGGAGCTGGAACTGGCAAATCTCACCTTATCAAATGCATCTACACAAAGGCATCAAAGATACTCCGCAAGTTACCCCGCATCACAGAGGAAAGAGACATGTCCATGCCCACCGTCCTTCTCACAGCATTTACTGGCACAGCAGCTTTTAACATATCTGGCAAGACACTGCATTCTGTCCTGAAACTGCCAAGAAGCCTTAAACCACCTTACCAGTGTCTTGGAAACCGTCTAGATGAAGTGAGAGCAACCTTGTCCAATGTTGAAATAATTGTCATTGATGAAGTGTCCATGATATCAAAATCACTCTTTGCATATGTCAATTGGAGACTGCAAGAAATCAAAGGCAGCAAGAAACCCTTTGGCGGAGTCTCAATCCTGGCCTGTGGTGATTTCAACCAGATAAGTCCCCCCGGTAAAGCCAAACCTCTCTGTGTGTTTGAAGATCATGTTCTTGATATCTGGAAGGATCGATTCCAAGTAGTCACTCTCACAGAAATCATGCGCCAGAAAGACGATGTGCCATTTGCTGAGCTGCTCAACAGGATAAGGGTGAAACGTAAAGGAGAGGCATTATCTGAAGCAGACAGAGCTCTACTTGGCCAGGCCATATGTCAACCTGATGACTGTCCCAAAGACATTCTGCATGTTTTTGCTACAAATAAACAAGTAAACCAACACAATGCAAACACAATATCTACTCTATACTCTGAACTGGTCAACATTGATGCACATGACTATAAGAAAGATCTACGAACTGGTCAGATGGAAAGGCAGAGAGCACCTTTTGAAGGACGTAAAGGGGATTTACCAGACAGACTACAAGTTGCTAACGGTGCACGTGTGATGCTCATGAGAAACATAGATGTGGAAGATGGACTGGTGAATGGTTCATTTGGAAAGATTGGTAAAATTGTTTATCACGTCCAAGATGGGAGATCAGTTGTAAAAATGCTTGGTGTTGAACTGGACAGTCCCAATGCAGGGCAAAGACATCGCAATAAGGGACCAGAAGGACCAGACAATTTGGTATATATTGAAAGAGTAGAGGAACCTCTTAGTAAAAAGGGTGTAGTTCGTCACCAATTTCCGATGACTCTAGCCTTTGGTTGTACCATACACAAATGTCAAGGCATGACGACAGTTTCTGCAGTGGTCTCAATGCAGCGTATATTTGAACCTGGTATGGCATACGTTGCTCTCAGCAGAACTACCTCACTACATGGTCTACGCATAGTTGATTTTGATGAAAACCAAATATATGCTGATCCAGAAGTTACAGTTTCTGTGGACAGTATGCAAAAAGTTGAATTTGGAAACGCCATGCCCCTTCTTCACTGCCTCCTCACTCTGAGATCACCTTTAACACTGATCCATCACAACACCGAAGGACTGTCAGCCCACATTGATGACGTGAAGAGACATCATGAACTGTGCCTCGCAGACATTTTGTGTTTTACTGAAACACACCTTTTTGGCACATTTGTCCCAGAAAATATCCAGTTGGAAAACTATCAAATGTATAAGCGCAACAGACATTTGTCATACTCTACTCTTTCGCATTTTGCACAGAAAAATGGTGGGGGAGTTGCTTTGTTTGTAAAAAACCATGTTCAAGCCCATCATGTGCCATACATACAGGGTGTGACTGATCTCGAATTCCTAGTATTGAAAGTTGTTGCTCCAGTTCCACTACTAATTGCAGTGATTTATAGACCACCAGATTACAACACAAACCTATTTTTGCCAAATCTCTGCCATCTACTGGAGTCTTTACATGTTATTGCTGATAGTCCAGTTATAGTCTGTGGGGATTTTAATGAGGACATGTTGACCAATGGAAGGAAGCCAATCTATGAGTTGTTCCAGTCTAAAGGATTCACAAATCTCATTACCACCTCCACCACTGAGAAGAACACATTGTTGGACAACATCTTCATCTCTGATTCTCAGCACTGTGCCCATTCAGGTGTTCTACAAACATATTACAGTTACCATGATCCTGTGTTCTGTATTTTAAATTAATTCACTGAATCCACCACCTACTTCTGTAACCTGTAGCCTGCGGCTGTAACCTATTATGTAAAATGCAGAATGAGAATAAAAGCTTCAATTAAATAAGTTATGCATTTTGAGTGAAGACACACATTATTATTAAAATAAGAAGGAATGTAGAATGTTAGATACACAAAATGATAACATTGAAATAACTTTCTATATTTTCCTCTGTAAACCAACTCATAACATAGGCCTATTATTGGTTCATAAATGAAATATATGCTAAACGTTTAACTACAAATGTAACTTGGTACCCATGTGTTGGAACATGGGAGGGTATAATGGATTTAAAATTCACAATGATACAGTACCATCTCTGCTTGATTGCTGCCAGTTTGTCTACCTGATCATCATCCAAAAGACCTGTGCCTATGCTGCATTCGTACAAAATTTGTGCCTGCACCTTCTGCTTATGCTTGCCTATTTAAACTACTAAAGTCAAAAACAGTTGTCCTTCAAAAAGGAATGATGGTTGTGGGGTTAAGAGAAAAATGAATGAAAGAAAAGGTAAGTACCGGTATACTTAAACCTTCAGGAGTGCAATTGTACTGCTTTGTCTAGAACATCTTCCATTTCTCTGGTCAGTTAGAATTAACAAGTACAGTATTACTGAATACATTATCCTATTTATATATCTTTTAGAATATTAATTATTTAACCTCATCTACAATCTATTTTAGCTATATTAATCTGATTACAGTTCTCTGCTCTCTTCTGAGTTTAATGAAGTTGCAGACACTTAGACATTAAGCAGTCTTACAGTTTACATTTAACATTACTGTTTTAATATTCCACTATATTGTCCACCAGTTTCTACTCCAGAATTGATAAAATCATTCCTCTTTCAATTACTTTGCAGGGCTGGCCTGAGGAATGGAGAGTTTTGTTTTGTACCCGTCATCAATATGCTTGATGAAAGGGGATTTAGGCATTGTAGTAAAATGTAGCTATTTAAATATAGGCTATGTATACACATACACACACTAGAAGATCAAAGCCTTCCTGTCATTGACCCATATGGTTTTTAAACCTTTCTATGCCTCTGGTGAAACTTAACACAAAATAACTGTATGAATTAAAATAAAACTGTCTACTTGCTGGTGTACATCAACTTCAGAATCAGTATAAACATACCAAAATCTGCTTTTTACAATATCTTATATGAGGAAATAATCCATTGCTCAAGCAATGATTGACTTAAGTCCTGTGTAATTCAACTCATGAGAAATTATTGGGAATATTATAAGCATATGATATTTATTTGTTCAAGCTTATTTAGTTTATTGACATGTACGTGATAAGATACATCATTATCAAGTGCCTGCTTATTAAATAGTATAATAAATAGGAATGTTGAACGTCAATTAAACAAGTCTGAAATGCAAAGGGGTCAGGGATAAGAAGATTCAAACTACGGTAATTATTGGGGGGGGGGGGGGGGGGGGGGGCTGCAGACAGATAAAACCATGTGAAATCAACGTGAACAGTAAAAGGCATGTGGGGTGGGTGGTTTGTTTTCCAATCATGTGAAGCGTTCTATGCATCATTTTACTGTATAACATTTTTGAGTGGCCGTGTTAATAACAGTTCAGTGTCCTGATGGCTTGTGAATAGAGGCTGCCTATAAATATGTGAAAAGATTGTGGCTGGGTTGATTAGGCTCAGAGAGGAAACACTTTTCCTTCCTCCTCACAAATGTACAGAGCTTTCCTGTTGTGGGTGGGTGAGAGTCAGTCAGGCCATTTACAGTTGGTCAGTCTTAGGATCTGCAACAAAGATGTAGAAAGAAATACACATTGTATGACAAATATGCATGTAATCCTGGTCAATAAATAATTGAATAATTAAGTAGTTATTAAAACATTAAACATCATCCTCTGCTTCTTGACTGAGAGCATTACATCAGAAAAACTAAAATAAATGAAAAATAGAGAAAGTGACTTTAACAAAGTCAAATACACTGTGAAAGTAGCCTAATATTCATTTTCATATTCAACACCTCCTTATTTGTGTTTAATTGAAATGCAATCATTTAAGTATAACGTGTGATTAATTGTACGATTGTATTTTCCCAAATAATTGCAACTCAATCTCAAGTCTATAACATTAGTAACCCACAACATTTATTTTAAGTATTTTTGTGCATCAGAAAGTTGAGAAAAGAAACTTTCCGGCAATATGAGTAATTTCAGAGCCAAAATCAGTGTTATACTGGCCCCTAGTGGTAAAACATAAAAATAAAACTTTAATTTCTGTAGAACTGGGATACAGGAGTTGGCTAGCGCTAATTATGTCTAGGCCTAGGCTACATTCTAACTTTTTCTGCTTTTATCATGTTAATACATAATCAGGCTAGGCCTACTACATAGGTGATGAGACTAACATAAAAATAGGCTAATTTACTTTGTTACATTTAAGGGCAGCAGTAAAGTTCTTTAGTTTGGTGTCATTCCAATTAAGCCTGTAAAAACACTTGGGGAAAACAATTATTTAGAATGTAAAGACACCTGGTAAAGATACATGTGAAAGATTTTTTCGAAAACTGACCAATAACTGAACCCCATCAACAACAACAACCAATACAAATAGGCTAGGGCCTACTACTAAATTGGTTTATAATTCATTATACCTTGAGAGATACCCATTTTGAAGAACCTGAGGAGACGTTGAGAAGGTATGTGTAACCCTCTGCTTACTAAGTTGTGATACAGGTCATATGTTCTTATAATACAGGTCATACAGGTCATATGTTCTTATATTATATATTACTACTTATAAGTAGTATATCGACACAGTTTAAAAGGCCTACTTTATCAGTAGGCCAGTAAAAGGGTTATTTCAGGATTATTAAAATAGACCTGTTTTTGTTGACCCTCCATTTGAGTAGTTTAGGCTATTCTGAGCGGTAGTCCTACTATCCAAGGCAGTTATTCTAAGGTAAAACCAGTCTGGAAAGTCAGACAATTTAATGACAAATAAATATGTCATAGGCCGAACATTTACGAGATGTATGACTTTATAATATGAAATATAACTAAAGCCATAGCCTAGGCTAGCCTACTTCGTTGGATATAGACTAATGACCAGCTGGCTACACAATTAGTAGATTATCCTATAGCTGTAATGCTATTATCAGCTTCAAAATGAGCGGAGCGAAATTAACCTGAACACTTCGTTTTGGCAGGGCAATTAACAGAAAGAAAAGTTTTGTTTTGTCTGAGGTGTGTAAGCACGTAATATCTTTATTTTCAGGAGACCGACACGAAGCCTATATCTATACGTTCGAAAAAAATAGACCAGTTTTCTAAAACCAGTTTTTGAGCGCTTCAGTTACGCGCCCGGTACCCTGTTAAATTGTACAGTCTTAATTGATAAAAATGAGTAACACCTGTGCTTGCCCTACTATTTCATGTCAAATGGCTGCTGTGAAAGGGGTATAGTCTAGGCCAGTGGTCCCCAAACTACGGCCCGCGGGCCAGATACGGCCCGCCACTTCATTTTGGGTGGCCCCCCAAAACATGTCCGTGGTATATAGCATCTGGCCCGCATGGGAGTACGACATCGTCAAACTATAACCTCCGTAATTTCCCCCATTCATTCTCTATGGCGAGTCTTAACAGTACACATGTAATACTCTTTTTGTCCACTGGTGGTTGTTTTGGCGCTGTTTCGCGTTTGCCATCGAAAATGGAATGAAATGTAGATCTACCTGCAAACAATGTAAGAGGCCTATGCTGACTTCATCAGTGCTCAAAGTATTCTACAAGTTTATCAATTAATTGTTAATAACTAACTAACTTCTATTCAAGTCATATTTCTGGGACTTGCTGGGATATTTTTTTCTATATTTTATTCACTCGTTCAAATGTTCATACAAATTCACAAAGTTCTCATCAGGTGAGTGAAAGTGGTCATTTCAGATGTTTTTGCCAGCACTTCATAAAACTCTCATAGTTTGAGAACTTCAAATTATTTGTAGGATATTGCTTGTTCACAACTTGAGCTGTGTATGCAAAGACACAGAGTTCAGAGTTGATGTTCACACATTTTGAATAAAATACACTTTTGGGACTCCCTGCTAATACTTTTGGGAATGCTATTTTTTATTAGTAATATTTCATTTGAGCTACATTTTACACTGATATGGCATGATTGCAATATAAACACAGCTAACAATGGTAATAAATTGCAGTAGCCTATGATTAAATGTAATGGAATATTCAACTAAGGTAGACTGCTGTTGTTCACAGCACTAAGCTATTTATGGTTACTAATATACTCCGAGTCTCTGGCCCTCTCTTAGAGCCAGGCATAGTGAGCTGGCCCTCGGAAGAAAAAGTTTGGGGACCACTGGTCTAGGCTATTCAAAAATAATACAACATAAAACCGGCTAATGTTATTCGTGAACTTTGGTGTTCTTCAACTTATAAATAATAATTGACTGAGGGATAGCCAACGCAAGATGGGTAGCTAGGCTATTTATGAGAAGCCTAACTATTCATGGGTTTCCGATATCAGGTCCTACCGACAGGTGTATAAAATCAAGCACCATGCAGTCTGCATTCATAATTGGTGCTTGATTGCACACCTGTGGCGAGGGATCTGATGAAACCCATGAATAGTTTGCAAAGTCAGACCCACAAGTAAACTAAATATATTGACTTGTATTATATGAAATCGGCTATAGCTGAAGCTTACTAGCCTAGTCTGCTTATTTGGATATTGTGTAACCACATACAAAATCCGACAGTCCAGCCAGTCTAGCTATTTGACTATCACGCTAAGGCCAATATGTAAAACAATGCTGTATTCAAAATAGTAAAATATTAACTTATTTGCGAACTATAGCTGGCTGTAGCCTAATTTACAAAGCATCTGATCAGATAAACTAATGTTAATTAAATCAATGTTTTGTTAGCCTACTCCAGCAACGCAATATTGAGGGAGAGAACCCCCACGATTAGCCTAGCCTGGCTTAACAATAAAGTAATTTTGAATCTTAAAAAATAATAAGCTATGCTACATATCATCTTTTTGTCTTGTTAGTGAGAAATACTCTTAGGCCTATTGCTTACCTGTAATCCATTCGTCTTGCATCGTAGCTAGGCCTACCAGTCCTCTCCGTTTAGCCGTAGACTGAGTTATCCCATGATCCTCTTGTGCTCTTCTCCGTTCAGGTTCAGCCGTAGACCGTGTTATCCCATGATCCTCTGCTCTTTGTGTAGTTTGTAAAATTGATTTGACCCTAGGTTGTGCTGTAAAAATTGTTTTTAATTTACGCATCTTTGTCCATGATTTCTTATAGATGGACGCCAAATCAAAAGTGACACCTTATACCAAGTGCCAGCATCCCCTCAGGTTGAAATGTGTTGCCGCATGTTCAAGGCCCGTGGCCAAATCCTTCACCTTTGGGGATGCAGTGGGGGCTGCTTGGTCAACTGCTCACCGCTGCGCGTTGTCAGACGGCAGCACAACCTACGTTGTGAAGGAAAACAAAGTAGTTCTCAATCAGACGTATGTCTTTAAAAACCTAGTTCTTAAAGACATGAGAGCGTTTTACAACGAAAATACGATCTGTCTGAAATCATATGATATGGATATATCAGATGAAATGATCGTCAAGGCCCAGTCCCTGCTGTGTCCCCCCTCTAGGGTTGTTGAGCTGGAAGATGCCCAAGCCTCAGGGGCTACATATCAAACAGTCGAGGGTCGGGTGACCTCAGTAAGTTTTTGAAGTGCTAAGATGACAAGATATCATAAATAGCCATGGTATTTGCTTCGCATTAATTTACCGAAAGACAGGCAAATGAAGCCAGAAAATTGAGAATAAAATCAACTATTGCATGCCGGGAGGAAGTGAAGTGCTTGTATTTTGAGTTTGAAATAGTAAAATGGTTTCAACTAATGCTGAAATCAGACAGTGTACAACAATAATGTCTATTAGGTGGATTATTCTGTTGATATTTTTGATAAAATCAAGTATGATGTTTAGTAACATTTACTGATCTTTAATCTTTGTACAGCTCTCAGAAATCCGACAAGTGAGACAGAGTGGCATCCCAATTCCCCTTCGGGATTTAAAATTAGTCAAGGGAGACACCTCTTTAAATATAACCCTGTGGAGGGAGATGGCCCTGGCCTCAGTTGAAGATGGCAAGTGGGTCAGATTGACCCACTTGAAAGCTAATGACCATAAAACCTTTGGGTTTAAACTGGGGTCAACAACGTTCACCACAGTCACTGTAAGTCACAACAGCATGCAAGTATGAAAAAGCATTAATGAACCTTAATTAAGAATCTAGGCTATCATCTCCCAATCATGTTAATGTTAATTTGTTAATGTTAATTTTTCTGTTCAGTGTGAGGGGCTGGGCTAATTTCATGATCAGGCATCCCTATTAAGTATGTGCAGCTACTCTCAATGCCATTCAGAGCATTGGAATGTGCAAAACATTATGCAGATTAAATAAAGTGTGGTTTAGAAGCAATTTCAGTATGTCATTTCAACAGCCTACAATTCCATGCAGTTGTTAATGAGCCAATAGGCCTATTACTTATATGAACGTTTCTACACCTGTGCTGCCCTTGTGGCACACAGTTTGGGAAAACTGTTCGAATATACAAGATTGACTGGTTTAATCTGTACATGATTGACAAGTAGGAAAGGTCCATTGTAGTATGTGGACAGTTTGGAAAAAGTGCTTTATGCCATACTACTCAGCAAATGGGGCATATAGCGTTAGTTAAAGCAGGCCATGGAGTCATGCTCAGCTTCTGAGTGGCTTAGATCATCATTTGCTCTTACAAAGGTGGAGATAATTTAAGCTGCTTTAGCTTGTCAGACTTCCTGCTGCTTTCTCTGCCAGACTTTTGTCCTCATAGTATATCTGACTTATCAATGCATCATCATTTTTGTCTGCTCTGCCCTGTACCTTGAAGTATTAATTAACCTTATTTCTTTGTATTTCTTTGCTGCCCAGTGAGCTCCTAACTGAGCCATGCCACCAATTGTAATTATGCACTTAGTAAATCAATCACTTTCTTTGATAGGGTGGTTCTGACTGAAATGCAGTTGTTTATTTAGAATTAATGTGCATATATTGACTTTTGTTTACCAATTTCTTTTTCCCCCACATTCCAACTGCAAAGCAGATGAATAGTCGCAGTTGGCAGAACAATGTAATCACTTGGAACGCTCCCATTATTTCCACATCCCACAAATGTATTTGGAACACTGTCTAACTGTGTTTACTATTTGTTGATAATCCATGGTCTTTGTTTAGTGATATATTGCTGGCCTGGATCTTATTGTTAAGCCTGATTTTGCCTTTTTGTATGATGGGCTTAATGACTGTTGTTGTGTTTGCCTTTCTGCAGCAAATAGAGGCGGCATCACATGTCGTAGAGGCGGTGGTGGTCGGAGCAGAGGTGGGCGACCCTTATGTCAGCGTGATGCTGGAGTGTGGGATGGTGATGAGGGTCCCCCACATAGCATGGCAGGGGACAGAGGAACAGTTCCTTAAAAGGATGCCCCTCCGTGTCTCCCTGAACATAAAGGACGACATAATTGTCAACCCGGAAAGGCTTTTTGAAGTAAGTGCAATTCACTATTATGCAAGTTGGTTCAAATTTATCTTTCTATACCCCAGACTACCCCACTGTAAATAGTCTGGCCACTCTCTATTGGGAAACATTCCAGGTGATGACCATAGACTTTGTATTTACTTTGAACTTATTGGTCCAGTCTCATTCAGTATCGCTTCCCCCACCTATCATAAAACTATTGTGCATTCTGCATCTAACAAATGTATGATCATCAACTAACCTCAATTTATTTAAGTGTGTTTTATTTTTTTTAGCAGAATAAAGGGTGTTTTGAATATTTAATAACTAAATAATCAACAATTAATAACTAAATAATAAATAATTAATTTTCATTTCACTTTTATGTGTGTTCATAAAACCTTAATGTTAATTAATTTGAAACTACTACTTCATGTGTAATTTCAGGGGCAGAATGAAATGGAATGAGGGCCTGAAGATATAGTGACATCTAATTTGTTCTTTAATTGTTCTTTGAATTGTTCTTTGAATTGTTTTTCTTTAATTGTTTTTTTATTGTTCTTTGAATTGTTTTTATTTGTCAAATAAAAAATGATTTTTGTTTCCCAAATATTCACTTAACTGTTGTTTATTCAGGAATGATTGATTTTCTTTGCATTAAGCTCATTACAGCAATGCTCGAGTTAATATTTATAAAGTAGAGATGTAGAAACCAAGGCAAAAAGCAATTAATAACAGTAAAATTACAAATATTGGTCTACAGTATAGGATAATTATAATAACATACCAAGCACTTTTACGTTTGTCACTTTTTACTATTGTTAGGTTTTATGATTCAGTCGCTTATTTAGAATTGGTTGAATGCTACCAAGCCAGCTGGATGCCTTTTGGTCATTGAGCCTGTGAAAAGACCAGCCAGGTAAGCCTCACTCCCCTCATAGAGCTGTGGAAATGCAGACCACAGACACAGACCCACCCATCTGTCCTAAACTGACCAGAGGCTGGAAGGGTCTCTTAACAATATGCCAATTAGAAAGTTATGCACAGTGTATTTACAGTGCAAGAAAAGCACTGTACTATTTTTCTGTGACTTCAACACTTGCATAATATTTACATTGAATATAATAAACAATACACTGCCACTGCTGCAGTGTATTCCACCTGACTAATTAATTAGACATACTGATCCACTTTTAGTTATTTATTAGTGTTTTATTTGTCTTATAACAAACAATAAACTCACTACAACCAAAGTCCTTTTAGGCAAGTCCCTCCACTCAGCAGCCATATTGCAACACTTTTTGGGCACTTATCAGCTCAATATGCCAGTCAGCTGCGCCATTTTTCTGACCCATGCTGCGCGTGCACCCAATCTAGGCTCTGGATGATTACAAACATTGAAAGGGTCTATTAAGGTGTTGCATTTGGCTTGTGGGCTTTTCACATATTTGCACATTTTGTAGAAAAAAAGATTGCTCCAGCTTCTACTTAAGAGAGACCAAGGAGACAAAGGGGTGTGAGGCCTTTGTTTCCTTGGTCTCTCTTTATCTCTCCATCTCATTTGGGTTTGTTTTGATGTCTTTAGGTTTGAGGCCTTTTTGGTTTATCTGGTTTGTTTGATCTATAACTTGATTTTACTTATTTAGTTTATCTCATTTATCAGTTTAATTTAATCTACAATGTATCTCTCCTCATTTGTTGTAGTGGCAATATTGTGGCAACAGCTGCATGACTACTTAGTAATATTGGAGGTCAACGTAGTCAGTAATCTATTTATCACAATATGTACTACTGATCCATCATTCTATCCAGGGGTGGACCTGGACACTTTGAAGCCCAAGGCAAAGGATCCCGAGGCCCCTCCAAGCCCCCCCCCCCCCTCCCCACCCCCATACCACAACCCTTAAACTAAAACACACTTTTTTTCTGTAATAATGGGACGCTGAGGCATACTCAAATACAACAAATATTTATTGCCATAGATGACAATCAAAAAACATTAGTAAAAACCTTTGAAAGTATTACAATTATGAATGGTGTGTGTGTGTGTGTGTGTGTGTGTGTGTGTGTGTGTGTGTGTGTGAGAGAGAGAGAGAGGGAGAGAGAGAGAGTGTGTAGGCTAGGGGTTTGGGGTCTCTGTGTGTGAATATACTCTTATGTAGCTATGTATGAGAGTCTGTCTGTGTAGGCTATGTGTAGGCCTAGAAGAGAGGGAGAGAGTGAGTGTGTGCGTGCGAACTAAGTGAGGTGTTCGATCTTCCAAAAAGCCGACATCTAAAGCAATAAACAACGTCTGCACTGACCGAATAAACTAGCCATTTTCTGTTTATTTTTTATGTTCAACCGTGAATCTTCTGGGTGGTTTATCTGCATTTTTGGGGAATTCAAAGTTCTTAATTTGCACAGGGCCTTTTTTAACGATTTCAACTCGCTCTGCATCTCTTACGGTGTCTGGCCATAACGCAGGGTCGTCACTGATAACTGTATTGTGTTAGGGCTACTCACGTACTGGTTTTGTTTGCACCCAAAGCTTCTGCTACTGAAATGGTGTCCGTAGCAGCACCAACAGCACCAATGTGGACTTCGGCAGTGTCAGTGATCTTGTCCCTCACGACTGTTTCACTTAGATCAACATTATAAGCATCATCATCATCAGTAGAAGAATATGTAGGCCTAGTGCAAGAGCTATCCTAATTAGGCTACTTTCTTCCGTGGAAGAATTCTTCGACTGGAAGAAGTTGGTTAATTTAGGCAATTTCTTTCTAAATTCTTCCTCCTCCCTTTTTCTTTTTCTTTTGTCACTTCCACTCTGGAAACGTTTCACGGCTGGCTGTCAATCGCTCAACTCCACACCTCACCAAGACCTCGTTCAGATAGCTAGTTGCTGCTATGGTGACAGGAAGCGGACCTGCAGTCATTTGATTTTATGATGAGTTTATGAGTAATCATGAGGAAAAATATTTTTTCAATCTTTATTATGGATTAGAATATATTGTTTGGATGCGGTGATCATTTATTTAAAAAAAAAAAGAAACGAAATAGATACGGGGATGACGAGGCCCCCTGGTGGCCGAGGCCCCAGGCAATTGCCTGACCATGCCTAATGGCAGGTCCGCCCCTGATTCTATCCTATAACGGTTAAGATTTACCTTTCACAGCATCTTATAAAAAATCTTATAGCCAGAAATGCTTTTCGGATTCTTTTACATGTTTCCAACTATATTTAATTACAGTTCACGCAAATCCACTCTGTTAAGGCTGTTTTATGCTTCTGCATCGAATCGACTGTGTACCCCGCAGACCCCGCTGCGTCTCGGCAAACCCCTCTCCGACCCCTCCGCCGTAGCTCGACTTGCACCTCCAAAAAAATGGTAACTTTGCGCCGAGGTGACGCAGACTGCAAGGACTGTGATGGGTCAACTCGTCCTGTGCTCAACTAGGCCCCATCACTAGCCAGTTCAACTGATTGCACCTGTATCAACTGCTTTCTGCTCAACTAGGCCAACTCTCTCTGTGTCTCTCCATTCTACAAGGATATAAGGCACATTTCATCCAACTTTCTATCCATTCATCCTCTTCAAACCATTCACTCATCCACCCATTAAACTATCCATCAACATCCATTAAACAATCTGCCTATCAACAACAATTCAACTTTCTGTCTATCAACATCCATGACACTATCTGCATTTTTTTAAACTATATACTCTGTCTACCCACTGTAGCTAGTTAGCTAAGTTAGCTAAGTAACATGGTTGACATAGTTAGCATGCTAGCATGCTAGTTAACATAACTACTAAATATGAAAACATTAGCTAAGTTAACAACTAAGTTAAGTAACTTGGTTAACATTATTATCTTTGATAACATAGTTAGCATAACTGCTAGCAAACATTAGAGCCATTCCAACTGTCAGTTATCGTCAATTATCTACCTAAATAATTTAACCATTTAAATTATCCATCTATTTAACCGTTCAATCATTCCAACTATATTAAACCTTATCTACCAAGCAAATCATTTAACTATATAAACTATCCACCTATTTAACTGTTCAGTCATTCCAACTATATTAAACCTCATCTACCTAGCAACCAATATAGTTTGTTTTTACTCTGTATGATATTTTACATCATATTTTTTGCATTTTCATGCACTGTATTTCCTTCAGGAAATGCTTTTCTAGTTATTCTTCTTCTTCTAACGCAGTTAATGCAGCTTCAACCGTTTAACGTAGAAACTTCATTCAAACTATGTTACGTAGGTCTTACTTAGGACATGTGGGCTTTGTATTTTTCATCTTTGTAACTTTTATACTTTTTAAACTATTAATTAAAAACTAATCAAAATTTCCCCATTGACTTAACATTGGGCCTTTATGACATCACAGCAATTAGAATCTTCTGCCAGATGGCCAGGCCAGGTGGCCAACTGTCAGTTTCTCAGGCTTTAAGCATACAGTCTCATTCTATAAGACTACACACCCTATTCAACTGCTTCCTCTGCCAAAAACTGTTTCAAAATAAAAGTCCTCACTACAATATTTCACTGTTAAACAATTTAACCCTTTAAACTACTGAACTTTTTAACTGTTTAGCCATTGACCTCTGAAGTTCGCCTACAAAAAAGAACCAGAACGGCCATCTTTGCCTATATAAGGAGATCCGGTTGTTAATTGAAGCTAACTACCTATGGCAAGTTGCATTGCAAGTTAGCTCTGGGGTAGCAATAATCTAAGTGTGCCGCCTTCACGAACCGGAGATCACAGTATCCACTCGAAGGCAGAGGACAAAAGTGTGTTCAGGAAAACGTCTGCATTTCAGACGTCTTCATCCCCGCGAGAGTTTAAAAGATGCGATAATTCGAAATCCCCATGTTATTTTCCCATAGGAAAAATCGCCAGATACCGGATGTCAAAGATGGCTGCTTTTTTGTAGGCGAACTTCAGAGGTCTATTGTAACTGTTACTTGTCATCAACTATGACTCCTACCCACTGTAGCTAGTTAGCTAAGTTAGCTAAGTAACTTGGTTAGCATAGTTAGCATGCTAGCATGTTAGCATGCTAGTTAGCATGCTAGTTAGCATTTTTAGCAAAACTGCTAAAAATAATTAGCTAAGTTAGCTAAGTCATATGGTTAGCATAGTTAGCATGCTAGCATGTTAGCATGCTAGTTAGCATTTTTAGCAAAACTGCTAAAAATGATTAGCTAAGTTAGCTAAGTCACATGGTTAGCATAGTTAGCATGCTAGCATGTTAGCATGCTAGTTAGCATTTTTAGCAAAACTGCTAAAAATGATTAGCTAAGTTAGCTAAGTCACATGGTTAGCATAGTTAGCACGCTAACATGTTAGCATGCTAGTTAGCATTTTTAGCAAAACTGCTGAAAATGATTAGTTAAGTTAGCTAAGTCACATGGTTAGCATAGTTAGCATGCTAGTTAGCATAACTATTAAAAATGTTTAGCGAAGTTAGCTAAGTCACATGGTTAACATAGTTAGCATGGCTAACATGCTAGTTAGCATAACTACTAAAAATGAAAACATTAGCTAAGTTAACTAAGTTAAGTATTATCCACCTATTTAACCATTCAATCATTCCAACTATATTAAACCTTATCTACCAAGCAAATCATTTAACCATATAAACTATCCACCTATTTATCTGTTCAGTCACTCCAACTATATTAAACCTCATCTACCTAGCAACCAATATAGTTTGTTTTTACTCTGTATGATATTTTACATCATATTTTTTGCATTTTCATGCACTGTATTTCCTTCAGGAAATGCTTTTCTAGTTAGTCCATTGTGATGTCATCAGCCCATGTTAAGTCTATGGGGAAATTTTGAGCAGTTTTTAATTAATAGTTTAAAAAGTATAAAAGTTACAAAGATGAAAAATACAAAGCCCACATGTCATAAGTAAGACCTACGCAACGCAGTTTGAATGAAGTTTCTACGTTAAACGGTTGAAGCTGCATTAACTGCGTTAGAAGAAGAAGAATAATAACTAGAAAAGCATTTCCTGAAGGAAATACAGTGCATGAAAATGCCAAAAATATGATGTAAAATATCATACAGAGTAAAAACAAACTATATTGGTTGCTAGGTAGATGAGGTTTAATATAGTTGGAGTGACTGAACAGTTAAATAGGTGGATAGTTTATATGGTTAAATGATTTGCTTGGTAGATAAGGTTTAATATAGTTGGAATGATTGAACGGTTAAATAGGTGGATAATACTTAACTTAGTTAACTTATCTAATGTTTTCATTTTTAGTAGTTATGCTAACTAGCATGTTGCTAACTATGTTAACCATGTGACTTAGCTAACCTAGCTAATCATTTTTAGCAGTTTTGCTAACTATGCTAACTAGCATGCTAACATGCTAGCATGCTAACTATGCTAACCATGTGACTTAGCTAACTTAGCTAATCATTTTTAACAGTTTTGCTAAAAATGCTAACTAGCATGCTAACACGCTAGCATGCTAACTATGCTAACCACGTGTATGCTAATTATGTTAACCATGTGACTTAGCTAACTTCGCTAATCATTTTTAACATTTATGCTAACTATGCTAACTAGCATGCTAACTATGTTAGCCATGTTACTTAGCTAACTTAGCTAACCATTTTTAGTAGTTTTGCTAAAAATGCTAACTAGCATGTTAACATGCTAGCATGCTAATTATGCTAATCATGTGACTTAGCTAACTTAGCTAATCATTTTTAGCAGTTTTGCTAAAAATGTTAACTAGCATGTTAACATGCTAGCATGCTAATTATGCTAATCATGTGACTTAGCTAACTTAGCTAATCATTTTTAGCAGTTTTGCTAAAAATGCTAACTAGCATGCTAACATACTAGCATGCTAACTATGCTAGCATGCTAACTATGCTAACCATGTGACTTAGCTAACTTAGCTAATCATTTTTAGCAGTTTTGCTAAAAATGCTAACTAGCATGCTAATATGCTAGCATGCTAACATGCTAGCATGCTAACTATGCTAACCATGCTAACTAGCTACAGTGGGTAGGAGTCATAGTTGATGACAAGTAACAGTTACAATGGCTGAACAGTTAAAAAGTTCAGTAGTTTAAAGGGTTAAATTGTTTAACATGCAAAAATATGATGCGTTCATATGGTTAAATTATTTGCTTGGTAGATAAGGTTTAATATAGTTGGAATGACTGAACAGTTAAATAGGTTGATAATTGAAATGGTTAAATTATTTAGGGAGATACTTGACGATAACTAACAGTTGGAATGGCTCCAATGTTTGCTAGCAGTTATGTTAACTATGTTAACAAAGATAATAATGCTAACCAAATTACTATGCTAACTAGCAGGCTAACAATGTTAAAATGCTAACTATGCTAACCATGTGACTTAGCTAACCTAGCTAATCATTTTTAGTAGTTATGCTAACAATGCTAACTAGAATGTTAACATGCTAACCATGTTACTTAGCTAACTTAGCTAATCATTTTTAGCAGTTTTGCTAAAAATGCTAACTAGCATGCTAACATGTTAGCATGCTAACTATGCTAACCATGTGACTTAGCTAACTTAGCTAATCATTTTTAGCAGTTTTGCTAAAAATGCTAACTAGCATGCTAACATGCTAGTATGCTAGCATGCTAACTATGCTAACCATGCTAACTAGCTACAGTGGGTAGGAGTCATAGTTGATGACAAGTAACAGTTACAATGGCTGAACAGTTAAAAAGTTCAGTAGTTTAAAGGGTTAAATTGTTTAACAGTGAAATATTGTAGTGAGGACTTTTATTTTGAAACAGTGTTTGGCAGAGGAAGCAGTTGAATAGGGTGTGTAGTCTTAATAGGGCCAGTTTGTATGCTTAAAGCCTGAGACTGGCAGTTGATGCAGGTGGCCCGAACACCTGCCATAGGATTCAAATGGTTAAATTATTTGCTAGGTAGATGAGGTTTAATATAGTTGGAATGACTGAACTAGGTAGATGAGGTTTAATATAGGAATGACTGAACTAGGTAGATGAGGTTTAATATAGTTGGAATGACTGAACGGTTAAATAGGTGGATAGTGTAAAAGGTTAAATTATTTGCTAGGTAGATGAGGTTTAATATAGTTGGAATGACTGAACTAGGTAGATGAGGTTTAATATAGTTGGACTGACTGAACAGTCAAATAGCTGGATAGTTTAAAAGGTTAGCCTGAGAAACTGATAGGGTGCAGGTGGCCTGGCCACCTGGCCTAGGATTCTAATTGCTTAACGGCAGTCTTAATAGAGCCATATTGTATGCTTAAAGCCTGAGACAGAGTATATAGTTTAAAAGTTAAATGTAGATAGTGTAATGGATGTTGATAGACAGAAAGTTGAATGGATGTTGATAGGCAGATTGTTTAATGGATGTTGATGGATAGTTTAATGGGTGGATGAGTGAATGGTTTGAAGAGGATGAATGGATAGAAAGTTGGATGAAATGTGTCTTATATCCTTGTAGAATGTAGAGACACAGAGAGAGTTGGTCTAGTTCAGTAGAAAGCAGTTGATACAGGTGCAATCAGTTGAACTGATTCTTTGATGGGGCCTAGATGAGCAGCTGGAAGAAGATACAGGTGCAAATCAAGTTAATTAGTCCATTGTGATGTCATCAGCCCATGTTAAGTCTATGGGGATTTTATAAAAGTTAATAATTAATAGTTTAAAAAGTATAAAAGTTACAAAGATGAAAAATACAAAGCCTACTTGTCCTAAGTAAGACCTACGTAACATAGTTTGAATGAAGTTTCTACGTTAAATGGTTGAAGCTGCATTAGCTACGTTAGAAGAAGAATAATAAGAACTAGAAAAGCATTTCCTGAAGGAAATACAGTGCATGAAAATGCAAAAATATGATGAGTTCATATGGTTAAATTATTTGCTTGGTAGATAAGGTTTACTATAGTTGGAATGACTGAACAGTTAAATAGGTTGATAATTGAAATGGTTAAATTATTTAGGTAGATAGTTGACGATAACTAACAGTTGGAATGGCTCCAATGTTTGCTAGCAGTTATGTTAACTATGTTAACAAAGATAATAATGCTAACCAAGTAACCATGCTAACTAGCATGTTAACAATATTAAAATGTTAACTATGCTAACCATATGACTTAGCTAACCTAGCTAATCATTTTTATTTGTTTTGCTAAAAATGCTAACTAGCATGCTAACATGCTAACTATGCTAACCATGTGACTTAGCTAACTTAGCTAATCATTTTTAGCAGTTTTGTAAAAAATGCTAACTAGCATGTTAACATGCTAGCATGCTAACTATGCTAACCATGTGACTTAGCTAACTTAGCTAATCATTTTTAGCAGTTTTGCAAAAAAATGCTAACTAGCATGCTAACATGCTAGCATGCTAACTATGCTAACCATGTGACTTAGCTAACTTAGCTAATCATTTTTAGCAGTTTTGCAAAAAATGCTAACTAGCATGCTAACATGCTAGCATGCTAACTATGCTAACCATGTGACTTAGCTAACTTAGCTAATCATTTTTAGCAGTTTTGTGAAAAATGCTAACTAGCATGCTAACATGCTAGCATGCTAACTATGCTAACCATGTGACTTAGCTAACTTAGCTAATCATTTTTAGTAGTTTTGCTAAAAATGCTAACTAGCATGCTAACATGCTAACATGCTAGCATGCTAACTATGCTAACCATGCTAACTAGCTACAGTGGGTAGGAGTCATAGTTGATGACAAGTAACAGTTACAATGGCTGAACAGTTAAAAAGTTCAGTAGTTTAAAGGGTTAAATTGTTTAACAGTGAAATATTGTAGTGAGGACTTTTATTTTGAAACAGTTTTTGGCAGAGGAAGCAGTTGAACAGGATGTGTAGTCTTAATAGGGCCAGTTTGTATGCTTAAAGCCTGATACTGGCAGTTGATCCAGGTGGCCCGAACACCTGCCATAGGATTCTAATTGCTTAACGGCAGTCTTAATAGAGCCATATTGTATGCTTAAAGCCTGAGACAGAGTATATAGTTTAAAAGTTAAATGTAGATAGTGTAATGGATGTTGATAGACAGAAAGTTGAATGGATGTTGATAGGCAGATTGTTTAATGGATGTTGATGGATAGTTTAATGGGTGGATGAGTGAATGGTTTGAAGAGGATGAATGGATAGAAAGTTGGATGAAATGTGTCTTATATCCTTGTAGAATGTAGAGACACAGAGAGAGTTGGTCTAGTTCAGTAGAAAGCAGTTGATACAGGTGCAATCAGTTGAACTGATTCTTTGATGGGGCCTAGATGAGCAGCTGGAAGAAGATACAGGTGCAAATCAAGTTAATTAGTCCATTGTGATGTCATCAGCCCATGTTAAGTCTATGGGGATTTTATAAAAGTTAATAATTAATAGTTTAAAAAGTATAAAAGTTACAAAGATGAAAAATACAAAGCCTACTTGTCCTAAGTAAGACCTACGTAACATAGTTTGAATGAAGTTTCTACGTTAAATGGTTGAAGCTGCATTAGCTACGTTAGAAGAAGAATAATAAGAACTAGAAAAGCATTTCCTGAAGGAAATACAGTGCATGAAAATGCAAAAATATGATGAGTTCATATGGTTAAATTATTTGCTTGGTAGATAAGGTTTACTATAGTTGGAATGACTGAACAGTTAAATAGGTTGATAATTGAAATGGTTAAATTATTTAGGTAGATAGTTGACGATAACTAACAGTTGGAATGGCTCCAATGTTTGCTAGCAGTTATGTTAACTATGTTAACAAAGATAATAATGCTAACCAAGTAACCATGCTAACTAGCATGTTAACAATATTAAAATGTTAACTATGCTAACCATATGACTTAGCTAACCTAGCTAATCATTTTTATTTGTTTTGCTAAAAATGCTAACTAGCATGCTAACATGCTAACTATGCTAACCATGTGACTTAGCTAACTTAGCTAATCATTTTTAGCAGTTTTGCAAAAAAATGCTAACTAGCATGCTAACATGCTAGCATGCTAACTATGCTAACCATGTGACTTAGCTAACTTAGCTAATCATTTTTAGCAGTTTTGCAAAAAATGCTAACTAGCATGCTAACATGCTAGCATGCTAACTATGCTAACCATGTGACTTAGCTAACTTAGCTAATCATTTTTAGCAGTTTTGTGAAAAATGCTAACTAGCATGCTAACATGCTAGCATGCTAACTATGCTAACCATGTGACTTAGCTAACTTAGCTAATCATTTTTAGTAGTTTTGCTAAAAATGCTAACTAGCATGCTAACATGCTAACATGCTAGCATGCTAACTATGCTAACCATGCTAACTAGCTACAGTGGGTAGGAGTCATAGTTGATGACAAGTAACAGTTACAATGGCTGAACAGTTAAAAAGTTCAGTAGTTTAAAGGGTTAAATTGTTTAACAGTGAAATATTGTAGTGAGGACTTTTATTTTGAAACAGTTTTTGGCAGAGGAAGCAGTTGAACAGGATGTGTAGTCTTAATAGGGCCAGTTTGTATGCTTAAAGCCTGATACTGGCAGTTGATCCAGGTGGCCCGAACACCTGCCATAGGATTCTAATTGCTTAACGGCAGTCTTAATAGAGCCATATTGTATGCTTAAAGCCTGAGACAGAGTATATAGTTTAAAAGTTAAATGTAGATAGTGTAATGGATGTTGATAGACAGAAAGTTGAATGGATGTTGATAGGCAGATTGTTTAATGGATGTTGATGGATAGTTTAATGGGTGGATGAGTGAATGGTTTGAAGAGGATGAATGGATAGAAAGTTGGAGGAAATGTGTCTTATATCCTTGTAGAATGGAGAGACAGAGAGAGTTGGTCTAGTTCAGTAGAAAGCAGTTGATACAGGTGCAATCAGTTGAACTGATTCTTTGATGGGGCCTAGATGAGCAGCTGGAAGATTATACCAGGTGCAAATCAAGTTAATTAGTCCATTGTGATGTCATCAGCCCATGTTAAGTCTATGGGGAAATTTGGAGTAGTTTTTAATTAATAGTTTAAAAAGTATAAAAGTTACAAAGATGAAAAATACATAGCCCACATGTCCTAAGTAAGACCTACGCAACATAGTTTGAATGAAGTTTCTACGTTAAACGGTTGAAGCTGCATTAACTGCGTTAGAAGAAGAAAAATAATAAGAACTAGAAAACGCAATTCCAGGGAATTACGAGTGCATGAAAATGCACAACATATGGTGTGAAATATCTTGTTAAAACAGATGATGTGCTAATTGGCAACCAACATGATGAGGTTTAATATAGTTGGAATGACTGAACTAGGTAGATGAGGTTTAATATAGTTGGGATGACTGAACAGTTAAATAGGTGGATAGTTTAAAAGGTTAAACTATTTGCTAGGTAGATGAGGTTTTAAAAGGTTAAATTATTTGCTAGATAGATGAGGTTTAATATAGTTGGAATGACTGAACAGTTAAAAAGGTGGATAGTTTAAAAGGTTAAATTATTTACTAGGTAGATGAGGTTTAATGTAGTTGGAATGACTGAACTAGGTAGATGAGGTTTAAAGTTGGAATGACTGAACAGTTAAATAGGTGGATAGTTTAAAAGGTTAAATCATTTGCTAGGTAGATGAGGTTTAATATAGTTGGAATGACTGAACCATTAAATAGGTGGATGGTTTAAAAGGTTAAATTATTTGCTAGGTAGATGATGTTTAATATAGTTGGAATAACTGAACTAGGTAGACGAGGTTTAAAATAGTTGGAATGACTGAACAGTTAAATAGGTGGATGGTTTAAAAGGTTAAATTATTTGCTAGGTAGATGATGTTTAATATAGTTGGAATGACTGAACTAAGTAGACGAGGTTTAATATAGTTGGAATGACTGAACAGTTAAATAGGTGGATAGCTTAAAAGGTTAAACTATTTGCTAGATAGATGAGGTTTAATATAGTTGGAATGACTGAACAGTTAAATAGGTGGATAGTTTAAAAGGTTAAATTATTTACTAGGTAGATGAGGTTTAATGTAGTTTGAATGACTGAACTAGGTAAACGAGGTTTAATATAGTTGGAATGACTGAACAGTTAAATAGGTGGATGGTTTAAAAGGTTAAATTATTTGCTAGGTAGATGATGTTTAATATAGTTGGAATGACTGAACTAGGTAGATGAGGTTTAATATAGTTGGAATGACTGAAAAGTTAAATAGGGGGATAGTTTAAAAGGTTAAATTATTTGCTAGGTAGATGAGGTTTAATATAGTTGGAATGACTGAACTAGGAAGACGAGGTTTAATATAGTTGGAATGACTGAACAGTTAAATAGGTGGATAGTTTAAAAGGTTAAACTATTTGCTAGATAGATGAGGTTTAATATAGTTGGAATGACTGAACAGTTAAATAGGTGGATAGTTTAAAAGGTTAAATTATTTGCTAGGTAGATGAGGTTTAATATAGTTGGAATGACTGAACTAGGTAGATGAGGTTTAATATAGTTGGAATGACTGAACAGTTAAATAGGTGGATGGTTTAAAAGGTTAAATTATTTGCTAGGTAGATGAGGTTTAATATAGTTGGAATGACTGAACTAGGTAGATGAGGTTTAATATAGTTGGAATGACTGAAAAGTTAAATAGGGGGATAGTTTAAAAGGTTAAATTATTTGCTAGGTAGATGAGGTTTAATATAGTTGGAATGACTGAACTAGGAAGACGAGGTTTAATATAGTTGGAATGACTGAACAGTTAAATAGGTGGATAGTTTAAAAGGTTAAACTATTTGCTAGATAGATGAGGTTTAATATAGTTGGAATGACTGAACAGTTAAATAGGTGGATAGTTTAAAAGGTTAAATTATTTGCTAGGTAGATGAGGTTTAATATAGTTGGAATGACTGAACTAGGTAGATGAGGTTTAATATAGTTGGAATGACTGAACAGTTAAATAGGTGGATGGTTTAAAAGGTTAAATTATTTGCTAGGTAGATGAGGTTTAATATAGTTGGAATGACTGAACAGTTAAATAGGTGGATAGTTTAAAAGGTTAAATTATTTGCTAGGTAGATGAGGTTTAATATAGTTGGAATGACTGAACTAGGTAGATGAGGTTTAATATAGTTGGAATGACTGAACTAGGTAGATGAGGTTTAATATAGTTGGAATGACTGAACTAGGTAGATGAGGTTTAATATAGTTGGAATGACTGAACAGTTAATTAGATGGATATTTTAAAAGGTTAAACTATTTGCTAGATAGATGAGGTTTAATATAGTTGGAATGACTGAACAGTTTCTAAGGCTTATAGCATAGAATGAGACTGTATGCTTAAAGCCTGAGAAACTGACAGTTGATCAAGGTGGCCTGGCCACCTGGCACAATATTCTAATTGCTATGATGTCATAAAGCCTGAGAAACTCAGTTGATCCAGGTGGCCTGGCCAGAGCCATATATGAGCCATCCAGGTGGCCTGAACACCTGGCATAGGATTCTAATTGCTATTGTGATGTCATAATCTAATGTTAAGTCAATGGGGAAATTTTAGTAGTTTTTAATTAATAGTTTAAAAAGTATAAAAGTTACAAAGTTGAAAAATACATAGCTGAAGTCACATAAGTAAGACCTACGCAACGCAGTTTGAATGAAGTTTCTAAGTTAAACGGTTGAAGCTGTATTAAACGCACAAAAAGCGTTAGAAGAAGAATAATAATAATATTAATAATATTAAGAATAATTCGGATAACAGTAGAGTGCATTTTCATGCACTCTAACTAGAAAAAGCAATTCCAGGGAATTACGAGTGCATGAAAATGCAAAATATATGCTGTGAAATATATTGTTAAAACAGATGATGTGCTAATTGGCAACCAACATGATGAGGTTTAATATAGTTGGAATGACTGAACTAGGTAGATGAGGTTTAATATAGTAGGGATGACTGAACAGTTAAATAGATGGATAGTTTAAAAGGTTAAATTATTTGCTAGGTAGATTAGGTTTTAAAAGGTTAAATTATTTGCTAGATAGATGAGGTTTAATATAGTTGGAATGACTGAACAGTTAAATAGGTGAATAGTTTAAATGGTTAAATTATTTGCTAGGTAGATGAGTTTTAATATAGTTGGAATGACTGAACTAGGTATACGAGGTTTAATATAGTTGGAATGACTGAACAGTTAAATAGGTGGATGGTTTAAAAGGTTAAATTATTTGCTAGGTAGATGAAGTTTAATATAGTTGGAATGACTGAACTAGGTAGATGAGGTTTAATATAGTTGGAATGACTGAACAGTTAAATAGGTGGATGGTTTAAAAGGTTAAATTATTTGCTAGGTAGATGATGGTTAATATAGTTGGAATGACTGAACTAGGTAGATGAGGTTTAATATAGTTGGAATGACTAAACAGTTAAATAGGTGGATGGTTTAAAAGGTTAAATTATTTGCTAGGTAGATGATGTTTAATATAGTTGGAATGACTGAACTAGGTAGATGAGGTTTAATATAGTTGGAATGACTGAACAGTTAAATATGTGGATGGTTTAAAAGTTTAAATTATTTGCTAGGTAGATGAGGTTTAATATAGTTGGAATGACTGAACAGTTTCTCAGGCTTATAGCATAGAATGAGACTGTATGCTTAAAGCCTGAGAAACTGGCAGTTGATCAAGGTGGCCTGGCCACCTGGCACAATATTCTAATTGCTATGATGTCATAAAGCCTGAGAAACTCAGTTGATCGATCCAGGTGGCCTGGCCAGAGCCATATATGAGCCATCCAGGTGGCCTGAACACCTGGCATAGGATTCTAATTGCTATTGTGATGTCATAATCTAATGTTAAGTCAATGGGGAAATTTGAGTAGTTTTTAATTAATAGTTTAAAAAGTATAAAAGTTACAAAGTTGAAAAATACATTGCTTAAGTCACATAAGTAAGACCTACGCAACGCAGTTTGAATGAAGTTTCTACGTTAAACGGTTGAAGCTGTATTAAACGCACAAAAAGCGTTAGAAGAATAATAATAACTAGAAAACGCAATTCCAGGGAATTACCAGTGCATGAAAATGCAAAACATATTGTGTGAAATATATTGTTAAAACAGATGATGTGCTAATTGGCAACCAACATGATGAGGTTTAATATAGTTCAAATGACTGAACTAGGTAGATGAGGTTTAATATAGTTGGAATGACTGAACTAGGTAGATGAGGTTTAATATAGTTGGAATGACTGAACAGTTAAATAGGTGGATAGTTTAAATGGTTAAATTATTTGCTTGGTAGATAAGGTTTACTATAGTTGGAATGACTGAACAGTTAAATAGGTTGATAATTGAAATGGTTAAATTTTTAGGGAGATAGTTGACGATAACTAACAGTTGGAATGGCTCCAATGTTTGCTAGTAGTTATGCTAACTATGTTAACAAAGATAATAATGCTAACCAAGTAACTATGCTAACTAACATGTTAACAATGTTAAAATGTTAACTATGCTAACCATATGACTTAGCTAACCTAGCTAATCTTTTTATTAGTTATGCTAACTATGCTAACTAGCATGTTAACATGTTAATTATGCTAACCACGTGACTTAGCTAACTTAGCTAATCATTTTTAGCAGTTTTGCTAAAAATGCTAACTAGCATGCTAACATGTTAGCATGCTAAATATGCTAACCATGTGACTTAGCTAACTTAGCTAATCATTTTTAGCAGTTTTGCAAAAAATGCTAACTAGCATGCTAACATGTTAGCATGCTAACTATGCTAACCATGTGACTTAGCTAACTTAGCTAATCATTTTTAACAGTTTTGCTAAAAATGCTAACTAGCATGCTAACATGCTAGCATGCTAACTATGCTAACCATGTGACTTAGCTAACTTAGCTAATCATTTTTAGCAGTTTTGCTAAAAATGCTAACTAGCATGTTAGCATGCTAACATGCTAGCATGCTAACTATGCTAACCATGTGACTTAGCTAACTTAGCTAATCATTTTTAGCAGTTTTGCAAAAAATGCTAACTAGCATGCTAACATGTTAGCGTGCTAACTATGCTAACCATGTGACTTAGCTAACTTAGCTAATCATTTTTAGCAGTTTTGTAAAAAATGCTAACTAGCATGCTAACATGTTAGCATGCTAACATGCTAGTATGCTAACTATGTTAACCATGCTAACTAGCTACAGTGGGTAGGAGTCATAGTTGATGACAAGTAACAGTTACAATGGCTGAACAGTTAAAAAGTTCAGTAGTTTAAAGGGTTAAATTGTTTAACAGTGAAATATTGTAGTGAGGACTTTTATTTTGAAACAGTTTTTGGCAGAGGAAGCAGTTGGACAGGATGTGTAGTCTTAATAGGGCCAGTTTGTATGCTTAAAGCCTGAGACTGGCAGTTGATGCAGGTGGCCCGAACACCTGCCATAGGATTCTAATTGCTTAACGGCCGTATTGTGATGTCATAATCATAGTGTTAAGTCAATGGGGAAATTTTGATTAGTTTTTAATTAATAGTTTAAAAAGTATAAAAGTTACAAAGCTGAAAAATACAAAGCACCCATGTCCTAAGTAAGACCTACGTAACATAGTTTGAATGAAGTTTCTACGTTAAACGGTTGAAGCTGCATTAAGTGCGTTAGAAGAAGAATAAGAATAAGAACTAGAAAACGCAATTCCAGGGAATTACCAGTGCATGAAAATGCAAAACATATTGTGTGAAATATATTGTTAAAACAGATGATGTGCTAATTGGCAACCAACATGATGAGGTTTAATATAGTTCAAATGACTGAACTAGGTAGATGAGGTTTAATATAGTTGGAATGACTGAACTAGGTAGATGAGGTTTAATATAGTTGGAATGACTGAACAGTTAAATAGGTGGATAGTTTATATAGTTAAATGATTTGCTTGGTAGATAAGGTTTAATATTGTTGGAATGATTGAACGGTTAAATAGGTGTATAATTTAAATGGTTAAATTATTTAGGTAGATAATTGACGATAACTGACAGTTGGAATGGCTCTAATGTTTGCTAGCAGTTATGCTAACTATGTTATCAAAGATAATAATGTTAACCAAGTTACTTAACTTAGCTAATGTTTAAATTTTTAGTAGTTATGCTAACTATGCTAACTAACATGCTAACTATGCTAACCATGTGACTTAGCTAATCATTTTTAGCAGTTTTGTTAAAAATGCTAACTAGCATGTTAACATGCTAACTATGCTAACCATGTTACTTAGCTAACTTAGCTAATCATTTTTAGAAGTTTTGCTAAAAATGCTAACTAGCATGCTAACATGCTAGCATGTTAGCATGCTAACTATGCTAACCATGTGACTTAGCTAACTTAGCTAATCATTTTTAGCAGTTTTACTAAAAATGCTAACTAGCATGTTAGCATGCTAACTATGCTAACCATGTGACTTAGCTAACTTAGCTAATCGTTTTTAGCAGTTTTGCTAAAAATGCTAAGTAGCATGCTAACATGTTAGCATGCTAACTATGCTAACCATGTGACTTAGCTAACTTAGCTAATCATTTTTAGCAGTTTTGCTAAAAATGCTAACTAACATGCTAACATGCTAGCATGCTAACTATGCTAACCACGTTACTTAGCTAACTTAGCTAATCATTTTTAGCAGTTTTGTTAAAAATGCTAACTAGCATGCTAACATGCTAGCATGCTAATTATGCTAACCATGCTAACTAGCTACAGTGGGTAGGAGTCATAGTTGATGACAAGTAACAGTTACAATGGCTGAACAGTTAAAAAGTTCAGTAGTTTAAAGGGTTAAATTGTTTAACAGTGAAATATTGTGGTGAGGACTTTTATTTTGAAACAGTTTTTGGCAGAGGAAGCAGTTGAACAGGATGTGTAGTCTTAATAGGGCCAGTTTGTATGCTTAAAGCCTGAGAATGGCAGTTGAAACAGGTGGCCCGAACACCTGCCACAGGATTCTAATTGCTGTGATGTCATAAAGGGCAATGTTAAGTCAATGGGGAAATTTTGATAGTTTTTAATTAATAGTTTAAAAAGTATAAAAGTTACAAAGATGAAAAATACATAGCACTCTTGTCCTAAGTAAGACCTACGTAACAAAGTTTGAATGAAGTTTCTACGTTAAACGGTTGAAGCTGCATTAAACGCGTTAGAAGAAGAAGAATAAGAAGAACTAGAAAAGCATTTCCTGAAGAAAATACAGTGCATGAAAATGCAAAAAATATGATGTAAAATATCATACAGAGTAAAAACAAACTATATTGGTTGCTAGGTAGATGAGGTTTAATATAGTTGGAGTGACTGAACAGTTAAATAGGTGGATAGTTTATATGGTTAAATGATTTGCTTGGTAGATAAGGTTTAATATAGTTGGAATGATTGAACGGTTAAATAGGTGGATAATACTTAACTTAGTTAACTTAGCTAATGTTTTCATTTTTAGTAGTTATGCTAACTAGCATGTTAGCAATGCTAACTATGTTAACCATGTGACTTAGCTAACCTAGCTAATCATTTTTAGCAGTTTTGCTAACTATGCTAACTAGCATGTTAACATGCTAACATATTAACTATGCTAACCATTTTACTTAGCTAACTTAGCTAATCATTTTTAGCAGTTTTGCTAAAATGCTAACTAGCATGCTAGCATGCTAACTATGCTAACCATGTGACTTAGCTAACTTAGCTAATCATTTTTAACAGTTTTGCTAAAAATGCTAACTAGCATGTTAACATGCTAGCATGCTAACTATGGTAACCATGTGACTTAGCTAACTTAGCTAATCATTTTTAGCAGTTTTGCTAAAAATGCTAACTAGCATGCTAACATGCTAACTATGCTAACCATGTGACTTAGCTAACTTAGCTAATCATTTTTAGCAGTTTTGCTAAAAATGCTAACTAGCATGTTAACATGCTAGCATGCTAACTATGCTAACCATGTGACTTAGCTAACTTAGCTAATCATTTTTAGCAGTTTTGCAAAAATGCTAACTAGCATGCTAACATGCTAGCATGCTAACTATGCTAACCATGCTAACTAGCTACAGTGGGTAGGAGTCATAGTTGATGACAAGTAACAGTTACAATGGCTGAACAGTTAAAAAGTTCAGTAGTTTAAAGGGTTAAATTGTTTAACAGTGAAATATTGTAGTGAGGACTTTTATTTTGAAACAGTTTTTGGCAGAGGAAGCAGTTGGACAGGATGTGTAGTCTTAATAGGGCCAGTTTGTATGCTTAAAGCCTGAGACTGGCAGTTGATGCAGCTGGCCCGAACACCTGCCATAGGATTCTAATTGCTTAACGGCAGTCTTAATAGAGCCATATTGTATGCTTAAAGCCTGAGACAGAGTATATAGTTTAAAAGTTAAATGTAGATAGTGTAATGGATGTTGATAGACAGAAAGTTGAATGGATGTTGATAGGCAGATTGTTTAATGGATGTTGATGGATAGTTTAATGGGTGGATGAGTGAATGGTTTGAAGAGGATGAATGGATAGAAAGTTGGAGGAAATGTGTCATATCCTTGTAGAATGGAGAGACAGAGAGAGTTGGTCTAGTTCAGTAGAAAGCAGTTGATACAGGTGCAATCAGTTGAACTGATTCTTTGATGGGGCCTAGATGAGCAGCTGGAAGATAATACCAGGTGCAAATCAAGTTAATTAGTCCATTGTGATGTCATCAGCCCATGTTAAGTCTATGGGGAAATTTTGAGCAGTTTTTAATTAATAGTTTAAAAAGTATAAAAGTTACAAAGATGAAAAATACAAAGCCCACATGTCATAAGTAAGACCTACGCAACGCAGTTTGAATGAAGTTTCTACGTTAAATGGTTGAAGCTGCATTAACTGCGTTAGAAGAAGAAGAATAACTAGAAAACGCAATTCCAGGGAATTACTAGTGCATGAAAATGCAAAACATATGGTGTGAAATATATTGTTAAAACAGATGATGTGCTAATTGGCAACCAACATGAAGAGGTTTAATATAGTTGGAATGACTGAACTAGGTAGATGAGGTTTAATATAGTTGGAATGACTGAACTAGGTAGATGAGGTTTAATATAGCCTAGCCACCTGGCCTAGGATTCTAATTGCTTAACGACAGTCTTAATAGAGCCATATTGTATGCTTAAAGCCTGAGACAGAGTATATAGTTTAAAAGTTAAATGTAGATAGTGTAATGGATGTTGATAGACAGAAAGTTGAATGGATGTTGATAGGCAGATTGTTTAATGGATGTTGATGGATAGTTTAATGGGTGGATGAGTGAATGGTTTGAAGAGGATGAATGGATAGAAAGTTGGATGAAATGTGTCTTATATCCTTGTAGAATGTAGAGACACAGAGAGAGTTGGTCTAGTTCAGTAGAAAGCAGTTGATACAGGTGAAATCAGTTGAACTGATTCTTTGATGGGGCCTAGATGAGCAGCTGGAAGAAGATACAGGTGCAAATCAAGTTAATTAGTCCATTGTGATGTCATCAGCCCATGTTAAGTCTATGGGGATTTTATAAAAGTTAATAATTAATAGTTTAAAAAGTATAAAAGTTACAAAGATGAAAAATACAAAGCCTACATGTCCTAAGTAAGACCTACGTAACATAGTTTGAATGAAGTTTCTACGTTAAATGGTTGAAGCTGCATTAGCTACGTTAGAAGAAGAATAATAAGAATAAGAAGACTTGGAAGAACAATATAGTGCATTTTCATGCACTATAATAAGAAGAAGAAGAAGAAGCCTAGGAAGAACAGTAGAGTGCATTTTCATGCACTCTAATAAGAAGAAGCCTTGGAATAACAGTATAGTGCATTTTCATGCACTATAATAAGAAGCCTAGGAAGAACAGTATAGTGCATTTTCATGCACTATAATAAGAATAATTCGGATAACAATAGAGTGCATTTTCATGCACTCTAATAAGAAGAAGAAGAAGCCTAGGAAGAACAGTAGAGTGCATTTTCATGCACTCTAATAAGAAGAAGAAGAAGAAGAAGAAGAAGAAGAAGCCTAGGAAGAACAGTAGAGTGCATTTTCATGCACTCTAATAAGAAATTTTGGAAGAACAGTATAGTGCATTTTCATGCACTATAATAAGAAGAAGAAGCCTAGGAAGAACAGTACAGTGCATTTTCATGCACTGTAATAAGAAGCCTAGGAAGAACAGTACAGTGCATTTTCATGCACTGTAATAAGAAGAAGAAGCCTAGGAAGAACAGTAGAGTGCATTTTCATGCACTCTAATAAGAAGAAGCAGCATAGGAAGAACAGTACAGTGCATTTTCATGCACTGTAATAATATTAATATTAAGAATAATTCGGATAACAGTAGAGTGCATTTTCATGCACTCTAATAAGAAGCCTAGGAAGAACAGTACAGTGCATTTTCATGCACTGTAATAAGAAGATGACTAGGAAGAACAGTACAGTGCATTTTCATGCACTGTAATAAGAAGATGACTTGGAAGAACAGTACAGTGCATTTTCATGCACTGTAAAAAGAAGCCTAGGAAGAACAGTATAGTGCATTTTCATGCACTATAATAAGAAGAAGCCTAGGAAGAACAGTACAGTGCATTTTCATGCACTGTAAAAAGCATTGGAAGAACAGTACAGTGCATTTTCATGCACTGTAATAAGAAGCCTAGGAAGAACAGTACAGTGCATTTTCATGCACTGTAATAAGAAGAAGAAGAAGAAGAAGAAGCCTAGGAAGAACAGTACAGTGCATTTTCATGCACTGTAACTAGAAAACGCAATTCCAGGGAATTACTAGTGCATGAAAATGCAAAACATATGGTGTGAAATATATTGTTAAAACAGATGATGTGCTAATTGGCAACCAACATGAAGAGGTTTAATATAGTTGGAATGACTGAACTAGGTAGATGAGGTTTAATATAGTTGGAATGACTGAACAGTTAAATAGGTGGATAGTTTAAAAGGTTAAATTATTTGCTAGGTAGACAAAGTTTAATATAGTTGGAATGACTGGACAGTTAAATAGGTGGATAGTTTAAATGGTTAAATTATTTGCTAGGTAGATGATGTTTAATATAGTTGGAATGACTGAACTAGGTAGATGAGGTTTAATATAGTTGGAATGACTGAACAGTTAAATAGGTGGATGGTTTAAATGGTTAAATGATGTTGTGGACAGAGGAAACAGTTGAACAAGATGTATGTATAAGTATAAGTATATATACTTTTTTGATCCCGTGAGGGAAATTTGGTCTCTGCATTTAACCCAATCGGTGAATTAGTGAAACACAAACAGCACACAGTGAACACACAGTGAGGTGAAGCACACACTAATCCCGGCGCAGTGAGCTGCCTGCTACAACGGCGGCGCTCGGGGAGCAGTGAGGGGTTAGGTGCCTTGCTCAAGGGCACTTCAGCCATGGCCCACTGGTCGGGGCTCGAACCGGCAACGCTCCGGTTACAAGTCCAGAGTGCTAACCAGTGGGCCACGGCTGCCCTAATGTGTAGTCTTATTAAGAGAATGAGGGTGTGTTCGAAACGGGAGACAGCTGCCTACTTCCTCCCTCCCTACATAGAGAGCTGTCTCACTAGACATGACTTTGGATTAAATGCATCTTTTAAAAATGAGCGTAGCACTCTAGAATCTTTGGTTAACACTATGGTATGACGTTAGCAAAGGCCTGACGTTAAACTAAATTAGCTTACGTAAGCTAGCAGGCTAACGGTATAAATTAGTTTTACGGCCGGCAGATATATCAGACCAGATGCTATTAATGGTTACAACAATGGCATAATCAGATAGTAAATTGTTTATTTTTCATCTCTTATCTACAAATCTAAGCAAAATAAGGTCACACAAATGACATTTTAAACAGATTCAGCAGCCATTACCGATGTCATCCGCCATGTTTGTTTACCTTTCACAGCTGTTTCAGACGTTGCCGCAAGAGATTATGGGTTGGAGGGAGCATGAAGTGTGCATCGATGCTGCCTCCAAAAATGACCGTTATTTGGGAATTCTAAGATATCTTAAAAGGCAGCAGAATTTGTTTTTTCGGTTTCGAACCGCACTTGCTGCCTTGCTCCCCAGTTAGATATCTTAAAAGGCAGCAACTTTACCCGTTTTCGAACACACCCTGAGACTGTATGCTTAAAGCCCGAGAAACTGACAGTTGATGCAGGTGGCCGGAACACCTGGCCTAGGATTCTAATTGCTTAAGTGCTCTATTATGATGTCATCAGCCCATGTTAAGTCTATGGGGAAATTTTGAATAGTTTTTAATTAATAGTTTAAAAAGTATGAAAGTTACAAAGATGAAAAATACAAAGCCCCCATGTCCTAAGTAAGACCTACGTAACATAGTTTCTACGTTAAACGGTTGAAGCTGCATTAAAGGGACACCAGGCAAGCCTGATGCTTTTTCTCTACGAAACTCCCCCTCGCTCGGTCTGAAGCTCTTTTCCTTTTCTTTGCATCTTCCGTCAAGGGTTTTTGCTGCTTCTTCGCCGGCTCTGCCATTATACACACGTTTGCAACAATCGCTAGCGTTTCGTTAGCCTCCCTCTGTGCTGTGGATGCAGGATGGAAACTGAAACTGCTTCGGTCACCGGGTACGATACACTGAACTTGCAAGCGGGATATTCTTCCTACAGGCAGTAGGGGCGGGCAAGAGAGTCTTCATTCGCCCTGTAATGAGTCATTTAACCATATACCGACTTACGAAGATGAGTAATTAACACGAAAACGTTGCCTGGTGTCCCTTTAATGAGTGGATTCAACTTCACTTTTGTTTGCGGCACATACAAACACCTACATTAACTTTTCCACCAACTTTCATGAACATCTGGTGTTTATAAAAATAAAAAAAAACAAGCAAACAACTAACCAACGGATGCAATTTCACAGGAACTGGTGGCATTGGATCTGTCCCGTTCCTATTCTATCATGTTCTCAAACTTTCTGCCTAGTCATGCAAACCTCATAAATGTTCACTTTGCATATGATCAGGATTACGTTAATCAGTTTTAAATATGTGTGAATGCCTTATAATTTTTCCACACTATTTTGAATATACTTTACTTTAATTTTGCCTGGCTGTCTAGTAAAAGATTATTATATACCACCTCTGCTTCTTGTGTTTGGATCCTGCTTTCAAACCCTTGGCATCACTAGCTCTGACAGATACATATACAGTGTGACTTGAAGAGGTGTTTACAAAAGCACCTTTCAATATTAACTTAGGTACAGGTAGCACAATGATCATTCAGGGCTTATACTGAATTCACCATGGTCTTGGGAAGCACCGTACAAAGTTTGGAGCTATATAGAAGTATGTAGGTGCTAGCAATTTCTAGGTGCATTTAGGCGTTTCAAAGTGTCCATAACCTCTGTATGTGTTGTTTGTGTATTGTCATAGTACAGACAAATTGTCCTCCATTTCAGACTAATATTAACATTAATTTAATGTAAATCACCATGATGGCTCATTATCTATCCAAAACCTCTTCATTGTATCCATACTGGACTTCAAGTCTTTTGGAGGCAATTTATCAGTGCTACAGAACAGTCCTTACCAGAGTCCTATTCACCAGAACCATTGCAAAGATTATACCTCTTTTACATTATGTATAAGTGTGCTTCATTGTGTGCTCTTCAGGTCATGCCACTCTTTGAAGCACATTCTGTCCAAAATAATGCAGTGGCAAATTGCAAAATCTGCAGATGAACATAGTCTTCATCAGGGGCGGACTGACAATCTGTGCCTTCTGGAAAAGTCCAAAACGGCCATCGACTGCCTGGTTCAGTGCCTCATCGGCCAAGTAGGGCGACTGTCTAGCTCTCCACATAAATATACGTCACTCAGGCTTAATCAAAGCTATCAGTACCGTATTTTCCGGACTATAAGTCGCTCCTGAGTATAAGTCGCATTAGTCAAAAAATGCGTCATGAACAGGAAAAAAACATATAGAAGTCGCACCGGACTATAAGTCGCATTTATTTTGAAATGTATTTCACAAAATCCAAAACCAAATATAGCTGCAAGCAGCAATGTGGGGGCGAAGCAGCCAGTTCAGAAGTCCAGATTTGCCATGCAACTCAATGCCGTGGCATCAGGCATATAGCATTAAGCAGTCACAACAAGTTCCATGTCAAACAACCCAAGATTGGCTGAGTTACAAGGTCAAGTTTCACATCAAAACATAACTGATTTTGTGTGGCTGAACCAGGGCTGAGTGTCACCGCCCCCTCACCCAGCCAACCCACCGCCGCAATCGCCCCTGCCCGTCCCACCCCGCCCCACCCTTGCACGCACGCATTAGAATTAACTGGATGGAACTCGCTGTCAACAGTTTCACATCAAAAATAAAAGATCGATTGAGATATGATCATGCTTGCTGTGATTTCAATGCCCCAATAGAGGTCGAAGGTCACCAAATTATTTGTGCATCATCAGGATGAACCAGACGGTTCTATGGGCTGGCATTGACCTGCATTGCAGAATAATGTAGCAACTACAGGCCAAAATACATTTTTGCCAATTACAGAGCCCCCTAGAGGTCAATTTCTTGAGAGTCCTCCTGGTTGGTCCTGAGGGCCATGTACTAAGTTTGGTTTTGATACATGAAAGCGTTGCTGAGATATGAGCTCACTTCCTGTTTGGCGGCTTCGCCGCAAATTTCGATTGGCTGTTACAGGCGAACGCTTCTGTCAATTGTTCCAGAAAAAAATACACTGATAAGGCATGGTCTGAAGATGGTCTCTGCCAATTTTGGTGAGGATCAGCTGAAATTTGTGACTTGCGAATACTTATTCATGTGTTTGATTAAATCCAATATGGCGGCCAAATCAATTACGATGACATCACAAGTTGGCTTGGGTCGGCCTAAGGACCTTCCACAGTATTGTCAGACACCACTAGTGCGTTTTAATTCTAAGCACAACAGCAGCTACAGGCCAATAGGCATATTTCTTAATTACAGCGCCCCCTAGAGGTCAAAGGTCACCAGATTTTTTGAGTGTCCTACTGATGGGGTTATAAGTCCATGTACTAAGTTTGGTTATGACAGATGAAAGGGTTGCTGAGATATGAGCTCACTTCCTGTTTGGCGGCTTCGCCGCATATTTCGTTTGGCTGTTACGGGCAAACGGTTTTAGTTCCGAAGATGAAAATCGATAATTTCTTTGCGACTTGGTCTGAAGATATTATGTGCTAAGTTTCGTGAAAATCGGACAAACTATGTGAGGCATGAAACTTTTTGAAGGTTTTTGACAAAATCCAAAATGGCGGAAAATCCATCATGGCGGAAATTGACGGCATAAGGTGCGTTGAACTCGGCTTGGTCCAAGGATTCCAACAATACCACATTTTTGACAATCGGGTCAACGGGTCAAAAGTTACGTGCGTGAACGCATGTCCAACTTTGGCCTGTTGGTGGCGCTAGAGTGCTAAAGGTGCTGACATGAAACTTGGTGAAATAAAATATTGGAGTGTCCCCATTCAGTGTGCCAAATTTCACAACTTTTTACCAGACGGTTCTATGGGCTGCCATAGACTCCCATGGCGGAAGAAAGATGTTGAATAATAACTAGAAAAGCATTTCCTGAAGGAAATACAGTGCATGAAAATGCAAAAAATATGATGTAAAATACCATACAGGGTTAAAACAAACTATATTGGTTGCTAGGTAGACGAGGTTTAATATAGTTGGAATGACTGAACAGTTAAATAGGTGGATAGTTTATATAGTTAAATGATTTACTTGGTAGATAAGGTTTAATATAGTTGGAATGATTGAACGGTTAAATAGATGAATAATTTAAATGGTTAAATTATTTAGGTAGATAATTGATGATAATTGACAGTTGGAATGGCTCCAATGTTTGCTAGTAGTTATGCTAACTATGTTAACAAAGATAATAATGCTAACCAAGTTACTATGCTAACTAGCATGCTAACAATGTTAAAATGTTAACTATTCTAACCATATGACTAAGCTAACCTAGCTAATCATTTTTATTAGTTATGCTAAATATGCTAACTAGCATGCTAACATGCTAATTATACTAACCATTTGACTTAGTTAACTTAGCTAATCATTTTTAGCAGTTTTACTAAAAATGCTAACTAGCATGCTAACATGCTAGCATGCTAACTATGCTAACCATGTGACTTAGCTAACTTAGCTAATCATTTTTAGCAGTTTTGCTAAAAATGCTAACTAGCATGTTAACATGCTAGCATGCTAACTATGCTAACCACGTGACTTAGCTAACTTTGCTAATCATTTTAAGCAGTTTTGCTAAAAATGCTAACTAGCATGCCAACACGCTAGCATGCTAACTATGTTAACCACGTTACTTAGCTAACTTAGCTAATCATTTTTAGCAGTTTTGCTAAAAATGTAACTAGCATGCTAACATGTTAGCATGCTAACTATGCTAACCACGTGACTTAGCTAACTTAGCTAATCATTTTTAGCAGTTTTGCAAAAAATGCTAACTAGCATGCTAACATGTTAGCATGCTAACTATGCTAACCATGTGACTTAGCTAACTTAGCTAATCATTTTCAGCAGTTTTGCAAAAAATGCTAACTAGCATGCTAACATGCTAGCAAGCTAACTATGCTAACCATGTGACTTAGCTAACTTAGCTAATCATTTTTAGCAGTTTTGCTAAAAATGCTAACTAGCATGCTAGCATGCTAACTATGCTAACCATGTGACTTAGCTAACTTAGCTAATCGTTTTTAGCAGTTTTGCTAAAAATGCTAACTAGCATGTTAACATGCTAGCATGCTAACTATGCTAACCACGTGACTTAGCTAACTTTGCTAATCATTTTAAGCAGTTTTGCTAAAAATGCTAACTAGCATGCCAACACGCTAGCATGCTAACTATGTTAACCACGTTACTTAGCTAACTTAGCTAATCATTTTTAGCAGTTTTGCTAAAAATGTAACTAGCATGCTAACATGTTAGCATGCTAACTATGCTAACCACGTGACTTAGCTAACTTAGCTAATCATTTTTAGCAGTTTTGCAAAAAATGCTAACTAGCATGCTAACATGCTAGCATGCTAACTATGCTAACCATGTGACTTAGCTAATCATTTTTAGCAGTTTTGCAAAAAATGCTAACTAGCATGCTAACATGTTAGCATGCTAACATGCTAGCATGCTAACTATGTTAACCATGCTAACTAGCTACAGTGGGTAGGAGTCATAGTTGATGACAAGTAACAGTTACAATGGCTGAACAGTTAAAAAGTTCAGTAGTTTAAAGGGTTAAATTGTTTAACAGTGAAATATTGTAGTGAGGACTTTTATTTTTAAACAGTTTTTGGCAGAGGAAGCAGTTGAACAGGATGTGTAGTCTTAATAGGGCCAGTTTGTATGCTTAAAACCTGAGAATGGCAGTTGGTCCAGGTGGCCCGAACACCTGCCATAGGATTCTAATTGCTTAACTGCCGTATTGTGATGTCATAATCATAATGTTAAGTCAATGGGGAAATTTTGATTAGTTTTTAATTAATAGTTTAAAAAGTATAAAAGTTACAAAGCTGAAAAATACAAAGCACCCATGTCCTAAGTAAGACCTACGTAACATAGTTTGAATGAAGTTTCTACGTTAAACGGTTGAAGCTGCATTAAGTGCGTTAGAAGAAGAATAAGAACTAGAAAAGCATTTCCTGAAGGAAATACAGTGCATGAAAATGCAAAAATATGATGAGTTCATATGGTTAAATTATTTGCTTGGTAGATAAGGTTTAATATAGTTGGAATGACTGAACAGTTAAATAGGTTGATAATTGAAATTGTTAAATTATTTAGGCAGATAGTTGATGATAACTGACAGTTGGAATGGCTCTAATGTTTGCTAGCAGTTATGCTAACTATGTTATCAAAGATAATAATGTTAACTAAGTTACTTAACTTAGTTAACTTAGCTAATGTTTTCATTTTTAGTAGTTATGCTAACTATTCTAACTAGCATGCTAACATGCTAACTATGCTAACCATGTTACTTAGCTAACTTAACTAATCATTTTTAGCAGTTTTGCTAAAAATGCTAACTAGCATGTTAACATGCTAGCATGTTAACTATGATAACTATGTTACTTAGCTAACTTAGCTAATTATTTTTAGCAGTTTTGCTAAAAAATTTAATTAGCATGCTAACATGCTAGTATGCTAACTATGCTAGCATACTAACTATGTTACTTAGCGAACTTAGCTAATCATTTTTAGCAGTTTTGCTAAAAATGCTAACTAGCATGTTAGCATGCTAACTATGCTAACCATGTGACTTAGCTAACTTAGCTAATCATTTTTAGCAGTTTTGCTAAAAATGCTAACTAGCATGCTAACATGCTAACTATGCTAACCATGTGACTTAGCTAACTTAGCTAATCATTTTTAGCAGTTTTACAAAAAATGCTAACTAGCATGCTAACATGCTAGCATGCTAACTATGCTAACCATGTGACTTAGTGAACTTAGCTGATCATTTTTAGCAGTTTTGCTAAAAATGCTAACTAGCATGCTAACATGTTAGCATGCTAACTATGCTAACCATGTGACTTAGCTAACTTAGCTAATCATTTTTAGCAGTTTTGCTAAATATGCTAACTAGCATGTTAACATGTTAACATGCTAACAATGCTAACCATGTGACTTAGCTAACTTAGCTAACTAGCTACAGTGGGTAGGAGTCATAGTTGATGACAAGTAACAGTTACAATGGCTGAACAGTTAAAAAGTTCAGTAGTTTAAAGGGTTAAATTGTTTAACAGTGAAATATTGTAGTGAGGACTTTTATTTTGAAACAGTTTTTGGCAGAGGAAGCAGTTGAACAGGATGTGTAGTCTTAATAGGGCCAGTTTGTATGCTTAAAGCCTGAGACTGGCAGTTGATGCAGGTGGCCCGAACACCTGCCATAGGATTCTAATTGCTTAACGGCCGTATTGTGATGTCATAATCATAATGTTAAGTCAATGGGGAAATTTTGATTCGTTTTTAATTAATAGTTTAAAAAGTATAAAAGTTACAAAGCTGAAAAATACAAAGCACCCATGTCCTAAGTAAGACCTACGTAACATAGTTTGAATGAAGTTTCTACGTTAAACGGTTGAAGCTGCATTAAGTGCGTTAGAAGAAGAATAAGAATAAGAAGAACTAGAAAAGCATTTCCTGAAGGAAATACAGTGCATGAAAATGCAAAAAATATGATGTAAAATATCATACAGAGTAAAAACAAACTATATTGGTTGCTAGGTAGATGAGGTTTAATATAGTTGGAATGACTAAACAGTTAAATAGGTGGATAGTTTATATAGTTAAATTATTTGCTTGGTAGATAAGGTTTACTATAGTTGGAATGACTGAACAGTTAAATAGGTTGATAATTGAAATGGTTAAATTATTTAGGCAGATAGTTGACGATAACTAACAGTTGGAATGGCTCCAATGTTTGCTAGTAGTTATGCTAACTATGTTAAAGATAATAATGGTAACCAAGTAACTATGCTAACTAGCATGCTAACAATATTAAAATGTTAACTATGCTAACCATATGACTTACCTAACCTAGCTAATAATTTTTATTAGTTATGATAACTATGCTAATTAGCATACTAACATGCTAATTATGTTAACCATGTGACTTAGCTAACTTTGCTAATAATTTTTAACAGTAATGCTAACTAGCATGCTAACATGTTAGCATGCTAACTATGCTAACCATGTGACTTAGTTAACTTAGCTAATGATTTTTAGCAGTTTTGCAAAAAATGCTAACTAGCATGCTAACATGCTAGCATGCTAACTATGCTAACCATGTGACTTAGCTAACTTAGCTAATCATTTTTAGCAGTTTTGTAAAAAATGCTAACTAGCATGCTAACATGTTAGCATGCTAACTATGCTAACCATGTGACTTAGCTAACTTAGCTAATCATTTTTAGCAGTTTTGTAAAAAATGCTAACTAGCATGCTAACATGTTAGCATGCTAACTATGCTAACCATGTGACTTAGCTAACTTAGCTAATCATTTTTAGCAGTTTTGCTAAAAATGCTAACTAGCATGCTAACATGTTAGCATGCTAACATGCTAGCTATGCTAACCATGCTAACTAGCTACAGTGGGTAGGAGTCATAGTTGATGACAAGTAACAGTTACAATGGCTGAACAGTTAAAAAGTTCAGTAGTTTAAAGGGTTAAATTGTTTAACAGTGAAATATTGTAGTGAGGACTTTTATTTTGAAACAGTTTCTGGCAGAGGAAGCAGTTGAACAGGATGTGTAGTCTTAATAGGGCCAGTTTGTATGCTTAAAGCCTGAGAATGGCAGTTGAAACAGGTGGCCCGAACACCTGCCATAGGATTCTAATTGCTTAACGGCCGTATTGTGATGTCATAATCATAATGTTAAGTCAATGGGGAAAATTTGATTAGTTTTTAATTAATAGTTTAAAAAGTATAAAAGTTACAAAGATGAAAAATACATAGCACCCATGTCATAAGTAAGACCTACGCAACGCAGTTTGAATGAAGTTTCTACGTTAAACGGTTGAAGCTGTATTAAGCGCGTTAGAAGAAGAAGAAGAATAAGAACTAGAAAATGCAATTCCAGGGAATTACCATTGCATGTAAATGCAAAAAAGCTGCTGTGTATAACATTATATTACTTACAGTATGATTATTCAGATTACACAGTCTTACAGTATTCTTGAAAACCACTTACTTGGTTAGATGTTAGCTTAGAGTATATGACAGTCAGTAAAAATAAATGGTCAATTCAATTCAACATTCTTTGTTTTAATACAGCAGAATGATACTCAGAATACACTAATGAACACTTACCAATGTAAGCTTGAAGTAAAAATCACAGTTGTGTACAGAACTTGATAATACCAATCATATTATCCTAAGAGAGATCTATTTAGCAGTGGTAACTCTGAACTGGCAGCAACAGCTAGAGGCCTCAGTTAATGGTATTAGGTCAAATTTGATGGTGATATATACACTGAAGAATAAAAGAGTCAGCCCTTCAGATTATCAGTTTTATACAGAACTTAGGTTAGAATCTTATTTTTCACACAGCACAGCTCAGGTCTAAAAAGAGAGGTCTAACAGCACAGCTATGTTTCACAGATGTTACAGCACAGGTATGATTCAAAGGTATGAATGGTTGACAAATATAATTTCACAGGTATACATGTTCCATATAGTTAGTGAGTATAGTACTCACAACAATATAGTTCTCAGAATGTCTCAGTGTAGATCTCAGATAAGTCTCAGTACGGTTAAATGGTATGTGCACAGATATGTTGAGATATGGTCACATGTTTGTAAGAATGTATATTAGTAGGTATGTTGCTAGCGACATTGTCAGAGATGTATGGTTGACAGGTGTGCACACAGACAGGCACACACGTAATGTCATACACGGTCATCACCACTGGTCTGGTCTGGAACCTAAAAGGCAAAAGCAAACAAGTTTAACAGTTATACCAAAACAAGGAATGTCTGCAATTGTACAATTGTTCAATACAACTAAGGTATTTAAGTGAAGTTGTTACATTACATTAGGCTGACACTTTATAAACTAACGACTAACATGGTAAACAGTTAAAGCTTTTTAAACAATTCTCTCAACAATTCTAGGACAATTAAAAAAAGGTAGAGTAGGCCTACAATACAATTGTTGCACCATCAAGCTACTGGTAGTTAAATACTAGCCTATAATATTAAATTGCAAACAAAGCAGAATTCTGTGTTTTATTGTTTTCAGTTTTAGTATAGGTGATAGCTAATCATATTTTTTTAAATATAAAACGTAAACAGCTTAGAAAATTTTGCAGGCAAAGGGTCTGTTGTTGCTGTTGATAATCATATGAGTAAGGACAGATCATTCTGATACTAAGTATCTTGATAACCAACTGCTATAACTTAAACAGCTTGCTAGGTCTGTCAGCCACATTTTTTCCTACAGATTACAATGTACTACAACTGAAAAGTTTGATTCACGTGCCAGGCTACACTTTAATTTATAGACCAGAACAATGCAGAAATGAGTAGGCCAAGTAATCATTGTAGCCTATGTTGACAACACAAACATTATAAGTTAGCTCAACTTCTGTTGTGTGTTTTAACAAGACTTAGTCGTATTGTCCATTTCCTAACAGTAGCCTATTCATGGCTTTCATAAGGTCCCTCTCCACAGTATTAATCAAGCACCATGCATTCATTATCTAGGTGCTTGATTGTATACAACTGTGGAAAGGGACCTGATGAAACCCATCAAAAAACGAACTATGATAGCACACCGTGATCGTATTTACATCAACAGCAGAATGAAAACGTAGCCTGTGGTCTGTTTACACAAACAAGCGGTGTACAACGTTTGGTAAATAAAAACAGCAGCATATGTTAGCTTTAACTAAAATGTGAACGGTAGAAGCTACAGTATAACGTTACGACCATCAACAATGTATTCATGCCATGAATGAAACCATGATGGGTTTCATCAGGTCTCTTCACACAGTATAATCAAGCACCAGTCTGCATTCATAATCTATTCTAGGTGCTTGATTCTATACACCTGTGGAAAGTGACCTAGGTCCTAATGTTAAATAGAACCAGAGTTTACGTTTCTAGAAAAACGCTGCTGCCTAATGAAATGTAATGTTAGTGCTTAGCTGGGAGCCAACGTTACGTTACGTTTGACTGTCGTTAGCTATCAAAACCTACAGCTATCCAGTCACTGTAAAGTCGACGACATTAACAGTTAACGTTGATTAACAGTGGGTTTCCTTACATAAGAAATATCAACGTAATAAGGTGCTAACGTTAACTATTTCACTAACATTAACGTTAACGTTTTCTAACGTTATAACGTTAGTTTTGTGACCCACTGTCATACATGCTAACGTTATAGCCAGAGAATGTCTAATAGGAAATATAACGTTTGACGACATTAACGACTCAAATATCAAAAACCAAAACACTTACCTTCTGTAACTAGCTGAGGTTTGATTGTCGTTAGCTAAATATAGTGCTGACGTTAAACGTTAGCCGGGAGCTAACGTTAGGTTTGACTGTCGTTAGCTATTTATATCGTTACCTACAGCTAACCGGTTACGGTAACGTTAACGTTTGACTAACGTTACATATTTAACGTTAATTAAAAGTGGGTTTCCTTACATAACCCATCGACGACCACTCATTTCACACATATAACGTTAATGCTAACTTACATGACATAATGTTTGACGAGTTCTAAATAAGTGAAATACCAAAAAATGGAACACTTACTTGTCTGTAATTGCAGAAACCCTCTGAAAGGTAAGGAGCAGTGCTACAGTAGCTTCTACAGCAGGCGACAAAACGTTAGTAACGTTCAGGTTTACCGCAGCTGTGGAATGGTAGATTCTACTTCAAGGTTAGATTGCTTCTAGTGTTGGAATGTTTTCACAGCTGTAAAGCTTAATTAGCACTTACGTAACAATGCATATTTGCCGCCAAAGCGTCTCAACGTTAAGTCAATGGGAATTTATTGCTCTTTTATCGTAAATATCTCAAAAAGTATAAGGTTCACAAATGTAAAAATGACAATGTACAATTGTCCGTTTCAAGACCTTTGTAGGAGTGTTTGAATGACGTCAAACGGTTCAGTGGTTTTATTGTCATTAAACGTCAAATTTGGTCGGAAGAAGAATAATAACAGACTAGAAAAGCATTTCCTGAAGGAAATACAGTGCATGAAAATGCAAAAAATATGATGTAAAATATCATACAGAGTAAAAACAAACTATATTGGTTGCTAGGTATATGAGGTTTAATATAGTTGGAGGGACTGAACAGTTAAATAGGTGGATAGTTTATATGGTTAAATGATTTGCTTGGTAGATAAGGTTTAATATAGTTGGAATGATTGAACGGTTAAATAGGTGGATAATACTTAACCTAGTTAACTTAGCTAATGTTTTCATTTTTAGTATGTTAACCATGTGACTTAGCTAACCTAGCTAATCATTTTTAGCAGTTTTGCTAACTATGCTAACTAGCATGGTAACATGCTAGCATGCTAACTATGTTAACCATGTGACTTAGCTAACTTAGCTAATCATTTTTAGCAGTTTTGCTAAAATGCTAACTAGCATGCTAACATGCTAGCATGCTAATTATGCTAACCATGTGACTTAGCTAACTTAGCTAATCGTTTTTAGCAGTTTTGCTAAAAATGCTAACTAGCATGCTAACATGCTAGCATGCTAACTATGCTAACCATGTGACTTAGCTAACTTAGCTAATCGTTTTTAACAGTTTTGCTAAAAATGCTAACTAGCATGCTAACATGCTAACTATGCTAACAATGTTACTTAGCTAACTTAGCTAACTAACTACAGTGGGTAGGAGTCATAGTTGATGACAAGTAACAGTTACAATGGCTGAACAGTTGAAAAGTTCAGTAGTTTAAAGGGTTAAATTGTTTAACAGTGAAATATTGTAGTGAGGACTTTTATTTTAAAACAGGTTTTGGCAGAGGAAGCAGTTGAACAGGATGTGTAGTCTTAATAGGGCCAGTTTGTATGCTTAAAGCCTGAGACTGGCAGTTGATGCAGCTGGCCCGAACACCTGCCATAGGATTCTAATTGCTTAACGGCAGTCTTAATAGAGCCATATTGTATGCTTAAAGCATGAGACAGAGTATATAGTTTAAAAGTTAAATGTAGATAGTGTAATGGATGTTGATAGACAGAAAGTTGAATGGATGTTGATAGGCAGATTGTTTAATGGATGTTGATGGATAGTTTAATGGGTGGATGAGTGAATGGTTTGAAGAGGATGAATGGATAGAAAGTTGGAGGAAATGTGTCTTATATCCTTGTAGAATGGAGAGACAGAGAGAGTTGGTCTAGTTCAGTAGAAAGCAGTTGATACAGGTGCAATCAGTTGAACTGATTCTTTGATGGGGCCTAGATGAGCAGCTGGAAGATGATACCAGGTGCAAATCAAGTTAATTAGTCCATTGTGATGTCATCAGCCCATGTTAAGTCTATGGGGAAATTTTGAGCAGTTTTTAATTAATAGTTTAAAAAGTATAAAAGTTACAAAGATGAAAAATACAAAGCCCACATGTCATAAGTAAGACCTACGCAACGCAGTTTGAATGAAGTTTCTACGTTAAACGGTTGAAGCTGCATTAACTGCGTTAGAAGAAGAAGAATAATAAGAAGAAGAAGAAGCCTAGGAAGAACAGTAGAGTGCATTTTCATGCACTCTAATAATAAGAAGAACAGTGATAATAGTCCATTGCATTTACATGCAATGCAACTAGAGAATGTAATTCCAGGGAATTACGAGTGCATGAAAATGAAGCTAGGACAGACATAGCATAGCTTAATAAAAGTTGATAGTTTAGAAGTAGACGGTTTAAAAGTTGAATGTACATAGTTTAACAGTTGTTAATAGACAGATAGTTTAATGAATGCTAATGATGCTAACTAGCTAGTGAGGACTTTTATTTCGAAACAGTTGAATGCAGAGGATACAGTTGATGGGAGTCATAGTTGACTGACAGTTACAACAGTTGAACAGTTGAACAGTTAAAAAGTTGGATAGTTTAAAAGGTTAAATTATTTGCTAGATAGATGAGGTTTAATGTAGTTGGAATGACTGAACTAGGTAGATGATGTTTAATATAGTTGAAATGACTGAACAGTTAAATAGGTGGATGGTTTAAAATGTTAAATTATTTGCTAGGTAGATGAGGTTTAATATAGTTGGAATGACTGAACAGTTAATTAGGTGGATATTTTTAAAAGGTTAAACTATTTGCTAGATAGATGAGGTTTAATATAGTTGGAATGGAGTTGGAATGAAGTTGGAACAGTTTCTCAGGCTTATAGCATAGAATGAGACTGTATGCTTAAAGCCTGAGAAACTCCAGGTGGCCTGGCCACCTGGCACAATATTCTAATTGCTATGATGTCATAAAGCCTGAGAAACTTACAGTTGATCCAGGTGGCCTGGCCAGAGCCATATATGTTGATCCAGGTGGCCTGAACACCTGGCATAGGATTCTAATTGCTATTGTGATGTCATAATCTAATGTTAAGTCAATGGGGAAATTTTAGTAGTTTTTAATGAATAGTTTAAAAAGTATAAAAGTTACAAAGTTGAAAAATACATTGCTTAAGTCACATAAGTAAGACCTACGCAACGCAGTTTGAATGAAGTTTCTACGTTAAACAGTTGAAGCTGTATTAAACGCACAAAAAGCGTTAGAAGAAGAAGAATAACTAGAAAAGCATTTCCTGAAGGAAATATAGTGCATGAAAATGCAAAAATATGATGAGTTCATATGGTTAAATTATTTGCTTGGTAGATAAGGTTTAATATAGTTGGAATGACTGAACAGTTAAATAGGTTGATAATTGAAATGGTTAAATTATTTAGGCAGATAGTTGACGATAACTAACAGTTGGAATGGCTCCAATGTTTGCTAGCAGTTATGCTAACTATGTTAAAGATAATAATGTTAACCAAATAACTATGCTAACTAGCATGCTAACAATGTTCAAATGTTAACTATGCTAACCATATGACTTAGCTAACCTAGCTAATCATTTTTATTAGTTATGATAACTATGCTAATTAACATGTTAACATGCTAATTATGTATTTTTAACAGTTATGCTAACTATGCTAACTAGCATGCTAGCATGTTAACTATGCTAACCATGTGACTTAGCTAACTTAGCTAATCATTTTTAGCAGTTTTATAAAAAATGCTAACTAGCATGCTAACATGTTAGCATGCTAACTATGCTAACCATGAGACTTAGCTAACTTAGCTAATCATTTTTAGCAGTTTTGCAAAAAATGTTAACTAGCATGCTAACATGTTAGCATGCTAACTATGCTAACCATGTGACTTAGCTAACTTAGCTAATCATTTTTAGCAGTTTTGCAAAAAATGCTAACTAGCATGCTAACATGCTAGCATGCTAACTATGCTAACCATGTGACTTAGCTAACTTAGCTAATCATTTTTAGCAGTTTTGCAAAAAATGCTAACTAGCATGCTAACATGCTAGCATGCTAACTATGCTAACCATGTGACTTAGCTAACTTAGCTAATCATTTTTAGCAGTTTTGCTAAAAATGCTAACTAGCATGCTAACATGTTAGCATGCTAACATGTTAGCATGCTAACATGCTAGTATGCTAAACTATGCTAACCATGATAACTAGCTACAGTGGGTAGGAGTCATAGTTGATGACAAGTAACAGTTACAATGGCTAAACGGTTAAAAAGTTAAGTAGTTTAAAGGGTTAAATTGTTTAACAGTGAAATATTGTAGTGAGGACTTTTATTTTGAAACAGTGTTTGGCAGAGGAAGCAGTTGAATAGGGTGTGTAGTCTTAATAGGGCCAGTTTGTATGCTTAAAGCCTGAGACTGGCAGTTGATGCAGGTGGCCCGAACACCTGCCATAGGATTCAAATGGTTAAATTATTTGCTAGGTAGATGAGGTTTAATATAGTTGGAATGACTGAACTAGGTAGATTAGGTTTAATATAGGAATGACTGAACTAGGTAGATGAGGTTTAATATAGTTGGAATGACTAAACGGTTAAATAGGTGGATAGTGTAAAAGGTTAAATTATTTGCTAGGTAGATGAGGTTTAATATAGTTGGAATGACTGAATTAGGTAGATGAGGTTTAATATAGTTGGACTGACTGAACAGTCAAATAGCTGGATAGTTTAAAAGGTTAGCCTGAGAAACTGATAGGGTGCAGGTGGCCTGGCCACCTGGCCTAGGATTCTAATTGCTTAACGGCAGTCTTAATAGAGCCATATTGTATGCTTAAAGCCTGAGACAGAGTATATAGTTTAAAAGTTAAATGTAGATAGTGTAATGGATGTTGATAGACAGAAAGTTGAATGGATGTTGATAGGCAGATTGTTTAATGGATGTTGATGGATAGTTTAATGGGTGGATGAGTGAATGGTTTGAAGAGGATGAATGGATAGAAAGTTGGATGAAATGTGTCTTATATCCTTGTAGAATGTAGAAACAGAAAGAGTTGGTCTAGTTCAGTAGAAAGCAGTTGATACAGGTGCAATCAGTTGAACTGATTCTTTGATGGGGCCTAGATGAGCAGCTGGAAGAAGATACAGGTGCAAATCAAGTTAATTAGTCCATTGTGATGTCATCAGCCCATGTTAAGTCTATGGGGATTTTATAAAAGTTAATAATTAATAGTTTAAAAAGTATAAAAGTTACAAAGATGAAAAATACAAAGCCTACATGTCCTAAGTAAGACCTACGTAACATAGTTTGAATGAAGTTTCTACGTTAAATGGTTGAAGCTGCATTAGCTACGTTAGAAGAAGAATAATAAGAATAAGAAGACTTGGAAGAACAATATAGTGCATTTTCATGCACTATAATAAGAAGAATTCGGATAACAGTAGAGTGCATTTTCATGCACTCTAATAAGAAGAAGCCTAGGAAGAACAGTACAGTGCATTTTCATGCACTGTAATAAGAAGCCTAGGAAGAACAGTACAGTGCATTTTCATGCACTGTAATAAGAAGCCTAGGAAGAACAGTACAGTGCATTTTCATGCACTGTAATAATAAGAAATCATAGAATCACTAAGGGTTGCCTCGCAGCTTCGCTGCTTGGCCCCCAAAAACAGAGACTATGTAACTGGATTATTGAGGCCAAAAAGATTAATGTTAAGGAAGACAAAGGAGTGAAGGCAGCCAAGAGGAGGGCAGGAAGGTCATTGCAAAGCAAAAGATTCACTGAAAGAAAATACCATGTGGTACACCAAAATGTATCTAAAATGTGGAGAATACAATGCAATCAAGCATTTTGGGCGATGTGGAGTCACAGGCTGGCAGCAGATTAAATGCTCACAAGAGAGAAAAAGATGCCGTTTTAGACGTGACTGAAGCAAGCCAGGCGATAGGCCTATAGGCCCGACGGTAATTGTAAAGCAATTTACAAAAGATTCACTGAACAAAAATGCTGATATGATACATGAACATTTTACTAAAAATGTGGAGAATGCAATGCAATCAAGCATTTTGGGCGATGTGGAGTCACAAGCTGGCAGCAGATTAAATGCTCACGACAGAGAAAAAGACGGTTTTAAAAGGACGTGACCGAAGCTGAGGCAAGCCAGGCAATAGGCATATAGGCCCGACGGTAATTGTAAAGCACTTTACAAAAGATTCACTGAACAAAAATGCTTATATGGTACATGAAAATTTAGCTAAAAATGTGGAGAATGCAATGCAATCAAGCATTTTGGACGATGTGGAGAGACAAGCCGGCAGCAGATTAAATGCTCGAGAGAGAAAAATATGCGGTTTTAAAATACTTTTGTTCATTTTACACTGGGGGGGGGGGTATGTAGTTGGTAGCAGATTTTGACGTTTTTCAGTAAATGTATTCCCTACGGAATCATTTCAACACATTCTAAAACTACACTCTCTCCTCTTTCCAATGACACCCCACTTGTGAAATTCTATGGTGGAAAATGACATATTTAGCCCCTCTGAAAATATAATATGTATTTGTGAAATTGCAGAATTTCAGCACTTGAACAGGGACAGATATCCCATGAAGGATTTTGCAAGGGATATTTCACCACATTCTGAAACTACACTATCTCCTCTTTACAATGACACCCCACTTGTGAAATTCTATGGTGGAAAATGGCATATTTAGCCCCTCTGAAAATATAGTATATATTTGTGAAATTGCAGAATTTCAACACTTGAACAGGGACAGATATCCCATGAAGGATTTTGCAAGGGATATTTCACCACATTCTGAAACTACACTTCCTCCCCTTTCCAATGCCACCCCACTTGTGAAATTCTATGGTGGAAAAGGCCCTTTTTTGGCCCTCTGAAAATATAATATGTATTTGTGAAATGTCAGCACTTGAACAGGGACAGGTATCCCATGAAGGATTTTGCAAGGGATATTTCACCACATTCTGAAACTACACTATCTCCCCTTTCCAATGACACCCCACTTGTGAAATTCTATGGTGGAAAATGCCCTTTTTTGCCCCTCTGAAAATACAGTATGTATTTGTGTAATTGCAGAATTTCAGCACTAGAACAGCCATACTCATCTCAGAAAGAATTTTGCAAGGGATATTTCACCACATTCTGAAACTACACTCTCTCTTCTTTCCAATGACACCCCACTTGTGTAATTCTATGGTGGAAAATGGCCTTTTTAGCCCCCCTGAAAATATAGTATATATTTTGTGAAATTGCAGAATTTCAGCACTTGAACAGAGACAGATATCCCATGAAGGATTTTGCAAGGGATATTTCACCACATTCTGAATCTACCCTCTCTCCCCTTTCCAATGACACCCCACTTGTGAAATTCTATGGTGGAAAATGGCATATTTAGCCTCTCTGAAAATATAATATGTATTTGTGAAATTGCAGAATTTCAACACTTCAACAGGGACAGATATCCCATGAAGGATTTTGCAAGGGATATTTCACCACATTCTGAAACTACAGTATCTCCTCTTTCCAATGACACCCCACTTGTGAAATTCTATGGTGGAAAATGCCCTTTTTTGCACCTCTGAAAATATAATATGTATTTGTGAAATTGCAGAATTTCAGCACTAGAACAGCCATACTCATCTCAGAAAGAATTTTGCAAGGGATCTGTCAACACATTCTATAAGTACGCTCCCCCCTCTTTCCAATGACACCCCACTTGTGAAATCTATGGTGGAAAATGGCCTCTTTTGCCCCTCTGAAAATACAGTATATATTTTGTGAAATTGCAGAATTTCAGCACTTGAACAGGGACAGATATCCCATGAAGGATTTTGCAAGGGATGTTTCACCACATTCTGAAACTACACTTCCTCTCCTTTCCAATGCCACCCCACTTGTGAAATTCTATGGTGGAAAATGCCCTTTTTTGCCCCTCTGAAAATATAATATGTATTTGTGAAATTTCAGCACTTGAACAGGGACAGGTATCCCATGAAGGATTTTGCAAGGGATCTTTCATCACATTCTGAAACTACACTATCTCCCCTTTCCAATGACACCCCACTTGTGAAATTCTATGGTGGAAAATGCACTTTTTGCCCCTCTGAAAATACAGTATGTATTTGTGAAATTGCAGAATTTCAGCACTAGAACAGCCATACTCATCTCAGAAAGAATTTTGCAAGGGATCTGTCAACACATTCTATAAGTACGCTCCCCCCTTTCCAATGACACCCCACTTGTGAAATTCTATGGTGGAAAATGGCCTCTTTTGCCCCTCTGAAAATACAGTATATATTTTGTGAAATTGCAGAATTTCAGCACTTGAACAGGGACAGATATCCCATGAAGGATTTTGCAAGGGATGTTTCACCACATTCTGAAACTACACTTCCTCTCCTTTCCAATGCCACCCCACTTGTGAAATTCTATGGTGGAAAATGCCCTTTTTTGCCCCTCTGAAAATATAATATGTATTTGTGAAATTTCAGCACTTGAACAGGGACAGGTATCCCATGAAGGATTTTGCAAGGGATCTTTCATCACATTCTGAAACTACACTATCTCCCCTTTCCAATGACACCCCACTTGTGAAATTCTATGGTGGAAAATGCACTTTTTGCCCCTCTGAAAATACAGTATGTATTTGTGAAATTGCAGAATTTCAGCACTAGAACAGCCATACTCATCTCAGAAAGAATTTTGCAAGGGATCTGTCAACACATTCTATAAGTACGCTCCCCCCTCTTTCCAATGACACCCCACTTGTGAAATCTATGGTGGAAAATGGCCTCTTTTGCCCCTCTGAAAATACAGTATATATTTTGTGAAATTGCAGAATTTCAGCACTTGAACAGGGACAGATATCCCATGAAGGATTTTGCAAGGGATGTTTCACCACATTCTGAAACTACACTTCCTCTCCTTTCCAATGCCACCCCACTTGTGAAATTCTATGGTGGAAAATGCCCTTTTTTGCCCCTCTGAAAATATAATATGTATTTGTGAAATTTCAGCACTTGAACAGGGACAGGTATCCCATGAAGGATTTTGCAAGGGATCTTTCATCACATTCTGAAACTACACTATCTCCCCTTTCCAATGACACCCCACTTGTGAAATTCTATGGTGGAAAATGCACTTTTTGCCCCTCTGAAAATACAGTATGTATTTGTGAAATTGCAGAATTTCAGCACTAGAACAGCCATACTCATCTCAGAAAGAATTTTGCAAGGGATCTGTCAACACATTCTATAAGTATGCTCCCCCCCTTTCCAATGACACCCCACTTGTGAAATTCTATGGTGGAAAATGGCCTCTTTTGCCCCTCTGAAAATACAGTATATATTTTGTGAAATTGCAGAATTTCAGCACTTGAACAGGGACAGATATCCCATGAAGGATTTTGCAAGGGATGTTTCACCACATTCTGAAACTACACTTCCTCTCCTTTCCAATGCCACCCCACTTGTGAAATTCTATGGTGGAAAATGCCCTTTTTTGCCCCTCTGAAAATATAATATGTATTTGTGAAATTTCAGCACTTGAACAGGGACAGGTATCCCATGAAGGATTTTGCAAGGGATCTTTCATCACATTCTGAAACTACACTATCTCCCCTTTCCAATGACACCCCACTTGTGAAATTCTATGGTGGAAAATGCACTTTTTGCCCCTCTGAAAATACAGTATGTATTTGTGAAATTGCAGAATTTCAGCACTAGAACAGCCATACTCATCTCAGAAAGAATTTTGCAAGGGATATTTCACCACATTCTGAAACTACACTCTCTCTTCTTTCCAATGACACCCCACTTGTGAAATTCTATGGTGGAAAATGGCCTTTTTAGCCCCCCTGAAAATATAGTATATATTTTATGAAATTGCAAAATTTCAGCACTTGAACAGGGACAGATATCCCATGAAGGATTTTGCAAGGGATATTTCACCATATTCTGAATCGACCCTCTCTCCCCTTTCCAATGACACCCCACTTGTGAAATTCTATGGTGGAAAATGGCCTTTTTTTTGCCCCTCTGAAAATATAGTATGTATTTGTTGAAATTGCAGAATTTCAGCACTAGAACAGCCACAATCATCTTAAGAAGGATTTTGCAAGGGATATTTCACCACATTCTATAAGTACGCTCCCCCCTCTTTCCAATGACACCCCACTTGTGAAATTCTATGGTGGAAAATGGCCTTTTTGGCCCCTCTGAAAATATAGTATGTATTTGGGAAATTGCAGAATTTCAGCACTAAAACAGCCACAGTCATCTCAAGAAGGATTTTGCAAGGGGTCTGTCACCACATTCTGAAACTACACCCTCTCTTCTTTCCAATGACACCCCACTTGTGAAATTCTATGGTGGAAAGTGGCATATTTAGCCCCTCTGAAAATATAGTATGTATTTGGGAAATTGCAGATTTTCAGCACTTGAACAGCGACAGATACCCCACGAAGGATTTTGCAAGGGATCTCTCACCACATCCTATAACTACACTCTCTCCTCTTTCCAATGACACCCCACTTGTGAAATTCTATGGTGGAAAATGGCCTTTTTTGCCCTTTGAATATATAGTATGTATTTGTGAAATTGATGAATTTCAGCACTTGAACAGCCATACTCATCTCAGGAAGGATTTTGCAAGGGATGTTTCACCACATTCTGAAACTACACTCTCTCCTCTTTCCAATGACACCCCCTATATGAAATTATATCGTTAAAAATGGCCCTTGAAAATAAAATGTATTTGAGAAATTGATTATTTTCAGCACTAGATTTGGTCTAGACTTCCCATTTGTCATGGGAAATTTATTTTGGCCTATTTTTCTGATTATACATTTTCAGCACTACATTTGGTCCCTATCACTTAAAAGTCATTTGCCACATTTCTGTCATTTTTGGGGCCATTAGTGTTTCTACCTTGTCTTATTGGGGGGCAAGCATTGAAGCTGCGTAGGGACCCTATAGGGCTAGTAGGATTTGTTATTATGCTTCTTTCTAGTGCCATGGGAGTCCATGGCAGCACATACAAATGTACATAGTAAAATGCTCAAACTTTGCACACTTATTCTACTCAGGCCACTTATTCACTTCAGGCCACTTTTCACACCTATATGTATCTCCACAATTGGAGGTACATATAGGAAGAAACCTTGAGTGGATACAAGACTCAAGGGCCTGACCCATCTGCCTAGGGTCAGTTACTGGGCAGTAAGGTCTGTACTGTATACATAATAAATGAATAGGTTAGTTAGGTGTACAGAATAGAACTCAACAACCTGAGGTATGTTACAAAGAGGTAAAATGGTTACATAACCTGTACGATGTATGCATGAATCCTATTTAGTGTCAGGAAATTCAAATAGTCCAATGTAGGGCATGTATTGTCCATAGGGATTAGGAATTGTCATATGTCAAGTACTGGGTAGCTAGGCTGCACGGGCCAGGAATCCAGACAAGGGGACTGCAATAGGCAATGGTAAGTGTTACGGCCAGCTCGTTCCCAGACCGAAACATAAAGAGGGACACGGACAACAAGGTTCAAACCAAATATATTAATTTATTAAAGTAAAGCACAAGGTTACCAATAGCAAAATGTCTAGGGGGAAATGAATGGGAGTGGTGGCGTGCGTGTATGAGTGTATGGATGTATGGATGCAAAGAAGCTAGTGAAGTAGGCCTAAAGACAAAGAAAGAGAAAGAGATGTAGAGTTAGAAATGAGGGGAGAGAGCAAAGTGTGAGAGAATCAAAGTGAGTGCCTGCAAGAAGTAAGACAAATGCCTAATCAGAAAGATAGGGAACCCCTAATATAGCCCCACCCTAACCATAGGTGTAATCAATGAGGGTATTAGCCCAACCAGCCCTGCCCGTGCACTGACAGGAGAAGGCCTGAAGGGGCACAGGGTCATCACATAGGGCAGTCATAGGGATGGGACTTCAGGTGCGATGAGGGCCAAACACAAGGATGGCTGATGACTGGTAATAGTTTATCTCACAAGTGAGGTAAGAGGGAAGAAAGAGATAAATAGTAGGTATTACTATAAGTCATGATGGTTAGTATTAATAAGTATATCAATGGTATTATATAGTGGTATACTATAGAGACAAAAGGCAAGAGAGGGAGAGAAGAGGGAGTTGAACTTGCCTAGGAGAGAAGAGGGAGTTGAATGGCAAGACAAAGACAAGAGGTAAGAGGGGGAGTTGAGAGAGAGAAAGAAGCAGAGTTGTACGGCGTGACACATGAAAAGTCCATGACAGCGCTATGCTACAGCAGCATACCTAAGGCATGGTGAAGGGTAGTCAGTTGCCACCATGACACGCATGACTAGGGCGCCAGTCACATGAGGACACAGCAGAGGTGGTCCATTCCAATAAAAACCCGGAAGTTCCACACTACACCATACCTAACCAGGGCCGCGTTTGTGCATTGGGCAAAGGGGCTGCTGCCCCGGGCCCCGGCCACTAGGGGGCCCCGGGGCGGGACATTTAAAAAAGAAAACAAATGTCTTATCGTCACCTGTCTTTCCCCTTATCAATGCATGCTATCCCAGACAACAATGGCTTCGCATGAGACAATTAGGAAATATGAAAGCGGAGCTCGAAAAAAGAAAGAGCGGCAGCCAGACGTTCTCAGTAAGGCGTGCCAAAACCACGGCCGTACCCAAGTACGCACTGTGCGTATCATCAGGCTACTCGAGAGAGAATTGCCCCTGTATGTGTGTGTTCACACCAAATAGGCCTAGGCTACCATAGCTTCCCAACTCTGCACAGTATTCCATTAACTGCATGACAGTAGGCTATTTACAATTTTCTGTAAAGTAAATTTGTAAACACGTTATCAAAATCAACTTAATGCAGAACTATGCAAGCGCGCACCTTTTGTTTGAGCAGGAGAGCCTACATACGCATGCTACAGAAGTTGTAGCTAGCTTGTTGTTTTCTATTACTATCTATGCTGGTTATCAGCACACAATGTTATAAGCTAATTCATTAAGTCGAGACTCATCATGGATATAACACGTTTTTTAAACAACGAAAACAGAAAGGATGAAGACAGCAAAGCGAGAGGAGTTATTTCAAATGGGCAAGCCGCAAGCACAAGGTAGGCAAGATTATTGTGCTTGTCAAAATGGCTAGCATTACTGCTGATTAAAGCCATACGTGAACGTAGCCTTCGCTAGAACAAAACTAAAGGTAACTTTAGCCTTTAGGGCTATACAAAGTTGTCCAAATAAATAGGTCGTTGTTAGGCGTTGTTGTTGTAAAGATATTGCATGTGGATGTCATTAGCCTACTATGTAGACTACTTTTTAACTGACCAATGCAGGAACCTAACCGGGACAAATATTATCAAAGCGTTGAAATTTAGGTGGGTGTGTGCGTACCATCGCATTCATTGCAGGCGCCTTGTCCACTTTTTTCAAAACGAGGATCAAAATAGTGATAAGTCCACTTCCACCCCTGTCCCTGACAACAACCGTTATCGGCTCCAACACCCCCCTTGTTTGTATTTGATGTGGCTGGGCTGTGTGTGTGCGCTAGACTGCGTGTTTCAATGTATTTGACGTCGTGGTTGGCTAGGGCTGTGTGTTAACAATGTATCATGATGTGGCTGTGTGCGTGCGCGCCAAACTCTAGGCTACAATGTTTCATGAGTTCAGAGTTCGGGAGTTGCACATTTTAGGCCATACATGGGCAACATACGGCCCGCGGGCCACATCCACATGTTGGTACAATTGTATGTTGGTTAACAGTTCCATCTATATAAATGCAAATTTCATTTTTACATTATCTGTCATCATTTAACTGTCTCTCTCTCTCTCTCTCTCTCTGTCTTACGTATATTGATAATAATAATAATAGTAATATATATTGAAAAAAAATAGGGGAGGGGGGGGGGGGGGGGGCCTCGGGGAGGCCTCTGCCCCGGGCCCCAGATGACTTTAACCTGGCCCTGTACCTAACTATGGGAGGCACTAAAGATGTATGTTTTAAGTCTAGACTTGGAAATAGGGAGGGTGTCTGCTAATAAAATTGATGGAGAGAGTTATTTCCAGAGGAGGGGTGCGCTGTAGCAGAAAGCTCTGCCTCTACTGTTGGGATTACAAGAAGTCTAGTATTCTGTGATCGTAGCAGTCTAGGTGGGTAATATGGTACTAAAAGATCGATCTTTAATATAGGTGCCCAGCCATTTATGGCTTTCTATGTTAGAAGTAATATTTTTAAGTCAATGAGACTTTTAACAGGTAGCCAGTGTAAAGATGCTAGGATGGGAGGATTGTGTTCATATTTTTTGTGAGTGCTTCAGTGTTGACTGACCAGTCCAGTGTATTGTACAGATGTATCCCCAGATACTTGTAAGTGCTTACCACCTCCACATTGACCCCCTCAATGGTAACTGGGAGCAGAGTGGGCTTAGACCTCCGGACATTGCACAAAGTCCTTCACCAGGCTCCTATATTCCTCCTCCTGCCCATCCCTGATACACCCCACAATTGCAGTATTGTCTGAAAATTTCTGCATGTGGCATGACTGTGTTGTAGCAGAAGTCAGACATGTACAGGTTGAAAAGGACTGAAGAGAGCACTGCTCCCTGTGGAGCTCCAGTGCTGTTGATCACGGTGTCGGAGAGGCAGTTCTTCAGTCTGACGAATTGTGGCCGCTCTATCAGGTAGTCTGCAATCCAGGATACCAGATGAGCATCCACAATCATCTGCAGGAGTTTTTCACCCAGTCTGAGGGGTTGGATGGTGTTAAAAGCACTGGAGAAGTCAAGGAACATGATATTCACAGCACTCTTCCCCTTGTCCAGAGGAGGGGGGATGAGGGGTATTTGGTGGCTGTAGACTGGTGGCTTGTGAACAGCGTTAGTGTAGTCGCATTGTTCATGATCACGTTGTGGGGGAGGGGTGCATCAGCCTTTGATGGTGGAGGTGCATGTTGCACTGAGAGTGAGGGGTGAAGTGTGAACCGGCAGGCAAGCAAGCAAGAGCAGTGTCTGAATTTAGTTGACTTTGTACTCTGCACAATGACAATAAAGTTGAGTCCAATCTAATTAAATCTAATCTATCCCTAGTGACCAAACATCACCAACATTATTGTGTGGCGAATCCATGACCCAAGTCTGGTTTCGGTACGAGAAAGCATTGCCAAGATATGAGCTAATTTCCTGTAACTTTAGTACCTCCTAGTGGTCCAAGGTCACCAAATATATTGTGTGTCCTCGGGATGGGGTCCTAAGTCCATATACCAAGTTTTGTTTCGGTACGCGAAAGCATTGCTGATATATGAGCCTACAGTACATCCTGTGATTATAGCGCCCCCACAGTGGTAAAAAGACTCCACATTTATTGTGTGTTCTTAGGATGGGAAAACATATAAACACAGTGGGTGCCTTGCAGCTTCGATGCTTGGCCCCCAATAATAGGAAAATGTACAAACACAATGGGTGCTTACACTGCTTGGTCCCGAATAATAGGAAAGCGTAAATATACAATTGGGCTTTGCTACTGGCCCCCAATAAGAAAAGGTAGAAACAGTAATGATGCTTCGCAGCTTCACTGCTTGGTCCCCAAAATGACCGAAATGTGCCAAATGACTTGAGTGATAGGGAGAAAATGTAGTGTTGAAAGCCACAATCAGAATAATAGCTTGAGGATTTTGAAATTAAAAAAGCCTATTTTCTTGGATGGAATTGCTCATGAAGGAAGTCATTGGAAGAGGACACACTCAACTATTCATATACGGTGAAATTGTTTGCAACAAATCAGTCTTGACCAATAGGGACCAATTTTAGTGTATAAAAACTGCAATGAGAGAAATAGGCCATGGGAGTTCTAATCGAAAACAAAGCCATTTTATGCGATGGGGGGGTTGTCATTGGAAAGAAGAGCGAGTGTAGTTTCGGAATGTGTTGAAACAGCCGATGCAAAGGACATTATGGGATGTGTGTAGCTGTTCAAGTGCTGAAATTCTGCAATTTCACAAATACATATTATATGTTCTAAGGGGTGGAAAGGTCACATTTCCAGGATAGAATTTCACAAGTGAGGTGTCATTGGAAAGAGGAGAGAGTGTAGTTTCAGAATGTGGTGAAAGACCCCTTGCAAAATCCTTCGTGAGACATCTGTCGCTGTTCAAGTGTTGAAAATCTGCAATTTCACAAAATACATACTATATTTTCAAAGGGCCAAAAAGGCCATTTTCCACCATAGAATTTCACAAGTGGGGTGTCATTGGAAAGAGGGGGGAGTGTACTTATAGAATGTGGTGAAATATCCCTTGCAAAATCCTTCATGGGCTATCTGTCCCTGTTCAAGTGTTGAAATTCTGCAATTTCACAAAATATATACTGTATTTTCAGAGGGGCAAAAAGGCCATTTTCCACCATAGAATTTCACAAGTGGGGTGTCATTGGAAAGGGGAGAGAGTGCAGTTTCAGAATGTGGTGAAAGATCCCTTGCAAAATTCTTTCTGAGATGAGTATGGCTGTTCTAGTGCTGAAATTCTGCAATTTCACAAATACATACTGTATTTTCAGAGGGGCAAAAAAGGGCATTTTCCACCATAGAATTTCACAAGCGGGGTGTCATTGGAAAGGGGAGATAGTGTAGTTTCAGAATGTGGTGAAAGATCCCTTGCAAAATCCTTCATGGGATATCTGTCCCTGTTCAAGTGTTGAAATTCTGCAATTTCACAAAATATATACTATGTTTTCAGAGGGGCTAAAAAGGCCATTTTCCACCATAGAATTTCACAAGTGGGGTGTCATTGGAAAGAGGAGATAGTGTAGTTTCAGAATGTGGTGAAATATCCCTTGCAAAATCCTTCATGGGATATCTGTCCCTGTTCAAGTGCTGAAATTCTGCAATTTCACAAATACATATTATATTTTCAGAGGGGCTAAATATACCATTTTCCACCGTAGAATTTCACAAGTGGGGTGTCATTGGAAAGAGGAGAGAGTGTAGTTTTAGAATGTGTTGAAAAATCCAATGCAAAATGACATGTAGGCCGTAGGGAATACATTTACTGTAGAAAAACTTCAAAATCTGCTACCAACTACATACCCCCCCCCCCCCCCCCCCCCCAGTGTAAAATAAACATCTGCAACAGGCACATGCCTGTGTAATCGCGGATTTGCGGTCAACACTGGCCCCTTGTGGACGAGGTAGAAAATTGCATTATTTAAGGTGGAACGGAAAATTAACTCCCCCGCGATCTGAAAGTGGTCTCCCCCGCGGATCTGAAAGTGGTGCTAACTTCAGCCTCGTAATTTACGGCTGGGCAAAGCACAGCACCTTTATTTGGACCATGGCTTGTAGCCTATTCGAGTCAGCTATAGGCCTTCATTTCTTGCGTTTTACTGTGAGACATAGGCCTATACTTTTCGTTTGGAGCAGCATACCGGTAGGCTATCAATGGCATTGGGTCACTATTAAGTTTCATGTATGAAAGAGTGTCGGGATGTCCATCCGCTTATTGCGAGATATGGCATCCGCTATCATTCATTCATTCATTCATGGAACGTGTGCTGTGCTGCAAGGGAAACCTTATTCCGTATAGCCAAAGAGGTCTAAGATAGCCTAAATTTAGTTATTTTTTAAATTATGCATGATTTACTTTTTTATAAAATTCGTAGGCTGATGCCTGGCAGCAACAATTGTGTTTAAATGTAGGTTAACCTGGGGCTGCGTGCTACTGGTAGCTTGAGAGCAATGTGTTGGAGACTCATGGTGTAGGACAATGACTTCGTTGGCAACAATATTAAACCAACCAACAATATAAATTATTAAGAAGAGCTATTTTATGAGTTAAATTGAAACAAAATTATACTGGCTTTTATTTGTCCGAATCTGAGGCCCAGCTATAAATAGAATCCCGGCAGTAATTTGAGGATTTAAGTATGCACATGTGTTTCACAACTTGTGCATTTGAGAGCGCTCTCTCAAGGCTGTAGACGATAATGTTTCATGTAGGGTTCATGTCAGTTAATATAAATTAACATTTAAAAACATGTTCAATTATATAATTTTTTTCATATAAGTCGCACCTGACTATAAGTCGCAGGACCAGCCAAACTATGAAAAAAAGTGTGACTTATAGTCCGGAAAATACGGTATGTCTACGCTACCAGTTGTCATTGCCATCCAAAAAAGTAAACATTTGCGCCATCGCGTTTTCAATGAATGATACTAGGCAAGATGACGCAGCCTTTATTTTTCGCCCCTCTCTGTGGTTCAGTCTAGCTCATAGCCTTGCGCTTTAAAAACACGCTAGAATTTAATTCCGCAGAACAGGTGGTGAATGTCAGTTAGAGCCAGTCGTTATGGAAGAACTTGGGATAGGCCCATCAAAAACGAAAAAAAAGGCAACATAAAACTGAGTGGGAGAACAGCGACATTTAACCAGTTTTCCACCAAAGGTAGGCTATGGTCCTGTCCCAATATTTAGACTATTGACAAACTTTACCCCTCGAATAATTTATCGTAGACCTAGCCTATCTTGCGTTTGATGTGACTTAAACCTTACCCCTTATCCAGTTTACACATGATGCTAGTGTGGCATTACGGGATAATTGCCCTAGACTACGCCACCCCAGGAATTGCCAGGGACCCCAGAGACACCCCACACATGATAATAACAGGTCACACAAGTTCGTTGACTGAAAAGGCAGAGGCAGGCTTACAAAAATATAATATGATTTATTAAACAAACCAGAAAAAGTCTACTCAGGGCTTAGGCTTTTTTCCAAGTGCTCTGCAAAAGACACACCAAGCTGAGTGATTTAACAGTCCAATAGGCACGGCACAGCACAGCACACAGTAAACACCTTAAAGGGAGTTCCCCATTTAGCCCAAGCACAGAACAGAAAAATAAATACAATACACTAAATGAAAATAACAAAGAATAAACACAGACTGAACACAAATGAGTCTGGATGGTGCAACAGGCCATGGCCTCCATGTACAGCTCACACCTTTGAAACAGCAGGGCCAAAAAGGGAGAGACTGGAGCCGCCCAAATCAGCCTCATCGACGAAACCCCTGAACCAGCGTTGCCCAAGCACAGGGAGAACAGACACAGACATCACATGAACGGCGGCAAGACAGTATGAAATGAAACCAGAAACAGAACAGCCTCGTGTGTTGGCCGCCACCCGATGTTCAGGCCTGCAGGTGTGGAGAACAATAAATAAAATGAGCTCCAATAGATCACCAAAAGATGACTTTAACTTGGGCAAAACTGAGACCTACCATCCAGCGGTAACCTTAGAGCAGTTTGTGGCCAGCAGTCCTTTACGAACCTACAGGGTACTGATGTGCCCTATGAAGTGAGGCTTCAGAGCGTGTGTCGAGCAGAAAGGGGCGTGCCAGATGAAGCCCCAGTTCGAGGCTTGTGTCGTTTCCATAAAAATCACGTGACTGATGACAAACGAGACCTCGGTTTATGAGTGTTGTCTGAAGCTTTGTTTGGGACACGCACCCACGTGACTGCTTCAGAATCTAATTCAAAGGCTTTGAATTGCGCGAACCAGGGCACCCGTTCTAGTGTCGGAATGTGTTGTGTTGTATTGCAAGAGTCAGGCTAAATGTGTCTTTCTATAGGGTAGCCCTGTTTATAGGATGTTTTCTCTATTTGTGAATTTACCTTCTTTTCTTTCCAGAAAATGTCCATAATCCATAATGTCTTGCACATAGAAATAAAGAAGAAATAGCCTAGGCGTAGCCTAAAGCTTGCAATTTAGAACAATGACATTAAAACGTGTCTGTGCTGCAATCTTGTCTCAACTTCAATCATGTAATTTCAAAGCAATACAGGCTAATAATTTCTATGTAGGCTAACAATGATGGCTGACATATTTTCCTTTATTGAAAGTTTGATTCATGAATCGTCAAAACATGTCGGGCAATACATGGATTTCTATGCAACGTCACGAAAACATGCGTGCGCAACTAAGAGGCAGAAAGCACCATAGAACAGCATAGAGCAGTGCTCTCCATGAAAAGAATAAAATGAGTTTTTGTGCTGAAAACTGCACCAATTCGAAATCACGATGGTTAGAGAATGTTCAATATGTTCAATATCCCTAACGAAATGCATGTCTTCGCCAAAAATGACAAAATACGATGTTATATTAATAATGCAAATTAACAGCAAACTCTGAAATATAGCCTGAAATGAGATGTTATCATTGAGACAACAGGGGTATACAAAAAATTCCGATTGTAGCTTACAGCAGCCGACTACTTAGGCTAAGTTTATAACGTTGTGGACGGCCACCAAGCGCCTTCTGCCCCACGGCTGGGCGCGCATCTAGTTTTGTTGGTAAACGGGAAACCCGTGTATTGGGTATGGTTTAATTAGGCGCCTGGTCGTTTTTTCACTCTCGTTCATAGCGTGTTGAGGTTGATAATACTTCGTCCTGCTTCAGAAGCTACAGTAAGTAGTGTCTGTCGTGCCGGGCTACCCGAGCAGTACTCAAATTCAGTCCTCTCTGTGACACACAACACTAGACAAGGATACATTTTACAGGTTTTATTAAACAACGGGTTGGCAGCCACACCCCCCCCAGCGTAATGCAGTAGTGTCTAAGCAGGTGATACACAGCCGGGCCAGGCCCGTCACCATATATCCCACCCCGGCTAATCCCACAAACAGAAGTGGCCGATACACAAATAGCCACACAGACACCAGGTTTAAGGAGGAGCAGGCAGGCAATACAAGCTCACAATCTTGGCAGCCGAATAACAGGAAATTAATCACACAGACAACAAAAATAATGTCAATGAGAAAAATAAATAGCATTAACACCCCATAAGAAAATGACATGCATATATAAAGTTGCCACAGCAGCCTGCAATTCATTGAATCAATTTTCACACAAATATGTTCACACAGCACTGCACACTACTAATCACACCCAATACTCACTATGGAAGTTTCTCAATCAACGGAAGTCCATTCATAAGTAAAGGGTCTGTTCTGCCACTCAAGTCACCCAATAAGAGAGGCTCAGTACACACCTGCCCGCTAGATGGGCGCTTGCGCAACCCGCATGAGGAGAGAAAAAAAAACAACTTGGTCGGCGATTTGTCCTCGCCGACCAAAACACATAAATCCCACAAAGCACTCAGTCCCTCTAGGCCAATCACGAACCGGAGGTGAGAGAAGGGGCGGGGCACTCAGTCCACTTTCTGTCGTTCCCAGAGTTGAGCCAGCCGTGTCTTCCTATTCCAGCTGTGTCACGTCTTCTCCTGGTCACTGCTAAACGAAGGAAAAACACTCAGTGTCAACTCAGTCATCTGCCAGCCCATTCACTGAGCGACAAATTATGATCACTTCCCTTAGCTGTGCGCTGACTGGAACATCTCGCACTCCACGCCCAACTTCAGTTGCGCTGCATGCAAACGCTCCCGTCCGCTCCTCCAAAGCGCCGATCTCTTCCTCGCAGGCTGGAAAAGTGACAAGACAAACACTGACAGCTACGGGCTAGACAGCGGCCCACTCAGTCATCACAGGTGAGAAATATTACTCCCTTTAGTAGGTGACAGCGCGCTTCTCTCGGTCTCTCCCCTCGCTGGTCCAGACACAGTCCCGAACTCCACAGCTCTCTGGAACGATAGACAAAACAATGCACAGTCTTTACAATCGCGGCAGTCCCGACACTGGCCCACTCACTCACAGTAGGAATAGACCTCTGAAGTTCGCCTACAAAAAAGCTGGCATCTTTGACATCCGGTATCTGGCGATTTTTCCTATGGGAAAATAACATGGGGATTTTGAATAATCGCACCTGTTAAAGTCTCGTGGGGATGAAAAAGTCTGAAATGCAGACGTTTTCCTGAACACGCTTTTGTCCTCTGCCTTCGAGTAGATACTGTGATCTCCGGTAAGTGAAGGCGGCACACTTAGATTTTTGCTACCCCAGAGCTAACTTGCAATGCAATTTGCCATAGGTAGTTAGCTTCAATTAACAACCGGATCTCCTTATATGGGCAAAGATGGCCGTTTTGGATCTTTTTTGTAGGCGAACTTCAGAGGTCTATAGGTAGGTTACTTTCCTTTCGTCGGCATGTACGCATGCATTCATCCTGCAGACACCCGCCGATCTACTTGCTGCTGCATCTCGGATCGCGTCCCCCTCCGTGGCCAGTTGGGAAGCCAATTCCTCATCTCCCCTCCGTCTTCGTGGGCCTGTATAAAAGCACTTATCCCCGCCCATGTCCCAATCATTCAATTAACCCCAACACCAGTCCATTAGTCCGTGTAATCAGTGCAGAGTTCCTATCCCCCAATATCAGCATTCAGACGCTTCGTTCAGAGTTCAGCCCACCCCAATCATAGCTTACACAGAAACATATTTTATAACACCAGTCATCACGACACAGAGGCTGATATGTAACATCTACTGCGGTCTTTAAGTACCCTGGAAATCCAGAGTTCTCACGAGAGCACAATGGAATTGTCTCTGCGAGACACTCTGGCAAAGAGCAATGATGCACGTTACTTTTACCCCAACATTCCGGGGAACCAGCTAAACTGATGAAGACAGCGCTGCAACGTTGGGGGACAGTACACATTGGTCGTAGTGTTATCCGATTGCGTCGAAGTCCGAAATCATTCAGAGTAAACATGGTCTAGTGTTATCCAATTGACCTGTCGCTAAGCGCCACCCTTAGAACGCTGATGAGCCAATGACAGTCCAGCCTCAACGGGACTCGGACATCAGCTCGGACAACTCCATAGGAAACAACGGGGGGCAGGCATAAAATGACAAATTAATGGTTATTTATGGAGTTTAATAACTCAAAAAAACCCGACGGATAACCATGGTCAAACGTTTTGCATTGGGGACGTGTAATACTGATAGCCGGTACCCCGAGAGGCTAGAAAACAGGGTATATTTTCATCAAAAGTAGCTTACAGGACGTTTCTCGCGTTTGCAACAGCTCGACGTAATGTAGCCATCTAAGCCAACAACGTGGGCACAGGTTCCCTGTTAAATCCCAAGATGAAAATGCTCATTAACCAACTACTATATTCTTACTACATCAAATATTAACGTAACCTAACATATCTTAGTATCAATCTTCCACTAGCTAGCTAGCTAGCATTAACGTCAGTGGGATTTGCACGGCTACTCGCCACAACTGCTTGTCACCTTGTATGTATTCTAAAGTTTTGAATACACCCCTCCATAGCATAATTAAGTCCCTTTTGATAGCTTCTGGAGAAAAGTAAATCCTTTTATCAACCAAAACGTCCTCAAAGCCTGCTTTCATATACTGTCAGCTGCCATTGTCCATAATGTATTTCTAATCAAGTCTGGTTTGTTTGTCCGAGTTTTCACACGGTAACAATGGGGGGCGGGGCTTAGCGACAGGTCAATTGCGTGCAGGTGAGATTTTTAAATGCATGCTTGTTGCCGCCCCTTGAGTTGGGCCATTACATTGTTCTTTGCCAGACCCTTTATCAGGGTCTGGATTTTCCAGGCTAGTACACATGAACTCGAGCATTGAGAACATTGTTGGTGTACACAGAGTTTACTAAAAGAGTAAAGAGTAAGAGTAAAAAGAGTAAAACTCACTTGTTTTTTCTGCTCGCTGCCATTTTGCCATCTTGCAAGGAGTGAGTTGTCCAAAATCTTTCTTTTTAGTAAACTATGGTGTACACGAACAATGTTCTTAATGCTCGAGTTCATATGTAGAGACACTGATGATGCTTCGATCAAAGTTTCAAGTTATGTCAAGCCTTCTTAGTGTTTGAAAAATAGCGATTTTGACCCGACCATGTAGCCTACTAAACTACAGTTTGACTCGGGTACGTTCGTAGCCTATTTCAAGTGACAAAATCTATGACTAAAGTTTAGCTGACGATATAACATCCTACTCCACTGTGACTTCGTTCATGACACTCCTGTTGTCTGTAGGCTAAAGTATTACTTACATTTGCTCAAAGATTTCATAAGTAGGCTATAAGTCATTTTCACTCCCTACGTTGATGTATTCCAAGCATCTGCTTCAGGGGCGGGGACGTAGTAATTGACACACCATGCCTGGGTACGTAATCTCTCTCAGGGACGCCCACTGTTCGCTGGTTGGTCGGCTGCCCAACTGCCGAAGTAAACGAAAGCGGATCAACCTATTCCAGACGGAGTACTGTAGGGAAAATAAATCGACCGGAAGTACGTAGACAGGCCAAGGCCAGGCTAACATTACTCTGTACATTAGGGAAATGCGCTCGAGGCTTTATTTACCCATCACTACTACAGGGATCCAGTGCACAGGCGAGTGAATCCAAAAGCATGGCCACTGCTACTACCGTAATCGTACCAATTTGTCGCAGTGGCAAACAAATATCCAACCTGGCTGGAGACACAGGGAAGGCAATGGGGTGGCAACCAACCAGGGCTCACACCTGTGAGGACAGGCCTGCTCCACACTTATAGAGCACCAGCAGCCGGTCCTGGTGCTAACAATCAGGGCAACGAGGGGGAGGGGCAAGGGGAATGAGTCAATTACCATAAACAATCATGCCAATCAGTTCACCCTGCTACACTAGCATATGAAAAATGTTTTTAAAAGGAGCTACGAATAGGCGTGCTGCACATCTTCAGTAAGTCAAGTAAATTTCACTGTGATCTGTTAGGTGGTTTGTGGCGCAAGTACAGATAAATGGTTATCATGTAAACAGGAGGCAGGTTCGATACCCACATGGAGTTATTATTAGGCTACTTAGGTATTTATTTTTTTGGTGGCATATTCATGGTCCAGTGCATGTACCATACTACAGACAATTTTGACATTTAAATATGTCATGCATATTTGTATTTGTTCGTCTCCATCAGAAAGTGAAAAATCTGTGGGCGGCCACATCTGTCGAAGAGACGTCATCACTCGTGACATGTCACGAGCGTGGGCGGAAGACATCGACAATTGTCCGGGGAGGGTCATGTCTTTTTTGAAAATTCTGCTGGAGGGTCGTTGAAAAATGTCTTGCAGGCAGAGGAGGGTCATGCAACTTTTGATTGAAGCACTCAAAATCCCTCCAGTGGCCCCTTTTATAAATGACCAACAGTCCTAATGGCTGTGATGTTATGTTACACAAAACCCAATGTGATAGTGGTTTCTGCTTGATTGAGATAAGACCAGAGGGTCAGAAAAGAGTAGCCTGGGCAGTTAGAGCAGCTGGTTTTGCATCAGGGGCATTACTGGGTGCCCTGCTGGGGATCTCAGTGGTAACAGGAGCAGGGTTAATTCTTGCTGGAAGGAGCCTGGTGTTTCTGTTTACTGTGATATCAAGAATTTGGAGGGTGACAGGAGCAACATTGATGAATGTGAATGGAGGTAGAAAAGTAGTTGTGAAAAAAATTCTTTGGATCTACAGGATTCACGTGAATGACATATTTTGATTCAAAACGGAGATTTTCGCCGAAAAGCGACTAGTTTGCAGGTATGATTTTAAGTCAATTTATTAATTACTTTCCACAAAATGCAAGGGTGCACATACTAAGCATGGTAGTGGGCCTATTTGGAAGAAAGTCCAGGGCCTTTTTTTAGTCCCGGTCCGTCCCTGCCAAACGCCTATAGTCGTAACCAAGTTTGTTAAGGTATTGAATGACAATAAATTGAACAACATGAACTCCGTCTGATGTGTGTACTTTACCATCCAGTAAACAGCACCTATTTCTTCAGAGACGATACTTGTCATGCAACTCAACAAATGTGAACAAACAAGTTTATTGTTAGATGACTCACCTGGTCCCACACCTATTGCTGTACTGACAGGTACAGTCTATTCTTACAAGAGGTGGAGTTTTCTTCCCCTCGACACATACCAGTCCATATCCTGATACTCTCGCTCTGCCAAGCTCATCACATATTGACGTTGTTTGCCAGACCATTCAAGTGCACAAGATCCACGCTTTGCATACTGAATATAGGACAATAATGGGAAGTGAGTGTTACTTTTTTAAACTTTCTGTGAACTAAATGTTCATATTTCTATTTTACCCCCAACTTTTGAACGGTACTGTATGAAATTGAAAAGCTAAGGAACCAAGGCTGTGAATGTGAACTTTAGTATCATTACCTATACTTGAAGAGTTCAGATGCAAAAGCCTCTAAACACCACCTCCGTCAAAAATGAGATAACGATGGTGAGTGAATGCTCTTCAAACATACCTTAATTTCCCAACTATTAGCCGCGGTTTATACATTGATTTTATCAAATTTCTTAAGCTATGAGGTTAATACACGGGGGCAGTTAATATGGTATTAATATGTTTGTTTTTTAACTTGATAACTTTGCATCACAAAAACTCACATTAGTTTTGCCTTGTAAAAAAACCTAAAATATAAAGTACAATACCGTGTACTAATGAGGTGTAGTGATCTTGATCAGCAAGTTCTACAGCTCTTCCCTCATTTGCATGGCTGACTTTAAATGTCACCTCTTATGTGAGCACGCAAGGGCTAGCACAACACAGTCATGCAGATGTGGGTAGGTCAAAAGTATAATTTGACTACAAAATACGACTGTCAAGTAGTGATGCTAAAACAACAAAACAAAGTGTGACCATTGACCAATATGATATAGAATAATTATCGTCTTCATGTTAAATGTTCAGGGATTGTATGCTTTTATGTAATGTAAGAAATGTTTTAATGAACATTTTTGACCAACAATCATCTGAATAACATGGGTTTGTCTTTCTTAGCCATGCCTGACAGAAGGATTGTACTCCTTGGGAAAACAGGGTCTGGAAAAAGCTCCACTGCAAACACCATACTGGGAGAGCAAAAGTTCAATGTCGGGACAGGATCAGTCTCTACAACACGCCATGGTATATCATCAGAGACTATCATAAATGAAAAGAAGATTGTTATGATTGATACTCCAGGTTATTTTGATACTACCCTGTCTGATGAAGTCTTGCTGGAAGAGATAGCAAACAGTATCACTCTGTGTTCACCTGGACCACATGCTTTTCTGATTTTGCTCAAAGTAGAGGTCTACTCACAGCAGGAGAAAGAAGGAGTAAAGAAGATCATTAAACACTTTGGAGAGGATGCCTTGAAGTATGCAGTAGTCTTGTTTACGAGGGGTGACCAGCTTTATGATGGTCAGACCATTGAGCAGTTTGTAGAGATGAATGTGGAGCTGAAGAAGCTGGTGGAAAAGTGTGGAGGCAGATGTCATGTAATTGACAACAAATACTGGAATGACAAACATGAGTACAGAAGCAATAGTGTCCAGGTGGAGGAGCTATTGAAAACCATAGAAAAGATGGTCAGCCAGAATGGAGGACAACACTACTCTAATGATATGCTTTCTGCAACAGAGGAAGCTATACGTGCTGAAGAGTTGAATATCAGAAATAACAACAATGATAATTATGCAGAGATTGAGATAAGACCAGAGGCTCAGAAAAGAGTAGCCTGGGCAGTTAGAGCAGCTGGTTTTGCATCAGGGGCATTACTGGGTGCCCTGCTGGGGATCCCAATGGCAACAGGAGCAGGGTTAATTCTTGCTGGAAGGAGCCTGGTGTTTCTGTTAACTGTGATAACAAGAATTTGGAGGGTGACAGGAGCAAAATTGATGGATGTGAATGGAGGTACAAAACTAGTTGTGACTCTAGCAGACAGCACAGGAGAAACAGCAACAGTAGTGGTAGAAACAGCAACAGAGGCTGCAACAGCTGTTGTGGAGGCCGCGGGGGCAGCATCAGCAATAGTAGAGGCAGCATCAACAGAAAAGGGAGGAGATGCAGCATCAGCAGTAAAAATAGCAGCAACATTACAGACAGCAGCAGCAGCAACCTCAGCAGTAGTTGTAGAGGCATCGGAAAGATCAGCGAGATTAGTAGTAATAGAGGCTGGAAGACAGACAGCAGAAGCAGCAGAGGCCAGAGAGGCAGCAGTAGAGATTATAGGTATAGCTGGAGTAGAGGCATCGGCATCACTGGGTAAGGCTGTTTTCGCTGGTGTAGCAATGATTATTGGAGTTGGCACAGTACTTGGAGGGTTTGAAGGGGCAAGAGCTGCACAACATGCCACAACACAAAGAGAAGCTGTCGACCTGGCCTGCAGTGCAGTCTTTCATAGGTGTAAGATAACATTTTTCAAATTAACAAAGAGCTGCAATGAATAGAATATTTTTGATGAACCATCCTTATTCTTTACTTAAGATTTTCTTTCAGAGGTAAAATAGATTATTGCAGAATTAAGACCCTGTTTCCGCTCCTAATTCTTTTTATGTTTTATTATTTTACTTTGGATTGTTGGGATTTTTTGGGGGGTTATGTTGATTGTATGTGCTATGTTGGTTTTATCTACTGTACTACAACCGTAAAGTACTGTATGTAATTTCTTTATGTCTTGATATGATTTAATGGTCCTGTTAATGAGTGGATTCAACTTCACTTTTGTTTGCGGCACATACAAACACCTACATTAACTTTTCCACCAACTTTCATGAACATCTGGTGTTTATAAAAATAAAAAAAAACAAGCAAACAACTAACCAACGGATGCAATTTCACAGGAACTGGTGGCATTGGATCTGTCCCGTTCCTATTCTATCATGTTCTCAAACTTTCTGCCTAGTCATGCAAACCTCATAAATGTTCACTTTGCATATGATCAGGATTACGTTAATCAGTTTTAAATATGTGTGAATGCCTTATAATTTTTCCACACTATTTTGAATATACTTTACTTTAATTTTGCCTGGCTGTCTAGTAAAAGATTATTATATACCACCTCTGCTTCTTGTGTTTGGATCCTGCTTTCAAACCCTTGGCATCACTAGCTCTGACAGATACATATACAGTGTGACTTGAAGAGGTGTTTACAAAAGCACCTTTCAATATTAACTTAGGTACAGGTAGCACAATGATCATTCAGGGCTTATACTGAATTCACCATGGTCTTGGGAAGCACCGTACAAAGTTTGGAGCTATATAGAAGTATGTAGGTGCTAGCAATTTCTAGGTGCATTTAGGCGTTTCAAAGTGTCCATAACCTCTGTATGTGTTGTTTGTGTATTGTCATAGTACAGACAAATTGTCCTCCATTTCAGACTAATATTAACATTAATTTAATGTAAATCACCATGATGGCTCATTATCTATCCAAAACCTCTTCATTGTATCCATACTGGACTTCAAGTCTTTTGGAGGCAATTTATCAGTGCTACAGAACAGTCCTTACCAGAGTCCTATTCACCAGAACCATTGCAAAGATTATACCTCTTTTACATTATGTATAAGTGTGCTTCATTGTGTGCTCTTCAGGTCATGCCACTCTTTGAAGCACATTCTGTCCAAAATAATGCAGTGGCAAATTGCAAAATCTGCAGATGAACATAGTCTTCATCAGGGGCGGACTGACAATCTGTGCCTTCTGGAAAAGTCCAAAACGGCCATCGACTGCCTGGTTCAGTGCCTCATCGGCCAAGTAGGGCGACTGTCTAGCTCTCCACATAAATATACGTCACTCAGGCTTAATCAAAGCTATCAGTACCGTATTTTCCGGACTATAAGTCGCTCCTGAGTATAAGTCGCATTAGTCAAAAAATGCGTCATGAACAGGAAAAAAACATATAGAAGTCGCACCGGACTATAAGTCGCATTTATTTTGAAATGTATTTCACAAAATCCAAAACCAAAAACAGAGACTATGTAACTGGATTATTGAGGCCAAAAAGATTAATGTTAAGGAAGACAAAGGAGTGAAGGCAGCCAAGAGGAGGGCAGGAAGGTCATTGCAAAGCAAAAGATTCACTGAAAGAAAATACCATGTGGTACACCAAAATGTATCTAAAATGTGGAGAATACAATGCAATCAAGCATTTTGGGCGATGTGGAGTCACAGGCTGGCAGCAGATTAAATGCTCACAAGAGAGAAAAAGATGCCGTTTTAGACGTGACTGAAGCAAGCCAGGCGATAGGCCTATAGGCCCGACGGTAATTGTAAAGCAATTTACAAAAGATTCACTGAACAAAAATGCTGATATGATACATGAACATTTTGCTAAAAATGTGGAGAATGCAATGCAATCAAGCATTTTGGGCGATGTGGAGTCACAAGCTGGCAGCAGATTAAATGCTCACGACAGAGAAAAAGACGGTTTTAAAAGGACGTGACCGAAGCTGAGGCAAGCCAGGCAATAGGCATATAGGCCCGACGGTAATTGTAAAGCACTTTACAAAAGATTCACTGAACAAAAATGCTTATATGGTACATGAAAATTTAGCTAAAAATGTGGAGAATGCAATGCAATCAAGCATTTTGGACGATGTGGAGAGACAAGCCGGCAGCAGATTAAATGCTCGAGAGAGAAAAATATGCGGTTTTAAAATACTTTTGTTCATTTTACACTGGGGGGGGGGTATGTAGTTGGTAGCAGATTTTGACGTTTTTCAGTAAATGTATTCCCTACGGAATCATTTCAACACATTCTAAAACTACACTCTCTCCTCTTTCCAATGACACCCCACTTGTGAAATTCTATGGTGGAAAATGACATATTTAGCCCCTCTGAAAATATAATATGTATTTGTGAAATTGCAGAATTTCAGCACTTGAACAGGGACAGATATCCCATGAAGGATTTTGCAAGGGATGTTTCACCACATTCTGAAACTACACTTCCTCCCCTTTCCAATGCCACCCCACTTGTGAAATTCTATGGTGGAAAATGCCCTTTTTTGGCCCTCTGAAAATACAGTATGTATTTGTGTAATTGCAGAATTTCAGCACTAGAACAGACACTCATCTCAGAAAGAATTTTGCAAGGGATATTTCACCACATTCTGAAACTACACTCTCTCTTCCTTCCAATGACACCCCACTTGTGAAATTCTATGGTGGAAAATGGCCTTTTTAGCCCCCCTGAAAATATAGTATATATTTTGTGAAATTGCAGAATTTCAGCACTTGAACAGGGACAGATATCCCATGAAGGATTTTGCAAGGGATATTTCACCACATTCTGAAACTACAGTATCTCCTCTTTCCAATGACACCCCACTTGTGAAATTCTATGGTGGAAAATGCCCTTTTTTGCCCCTCTGAAAATATAATATGTATTTGTGAAATTGCAGAATTTCAGCACTAGAACAGCCATACTCATCTCAGAAAGAATTTTGCAAGGGATCTGTCAACACATTCTATAAGTACGCTCCCCCCTCTTTCCAATGACACCCCACTTGTGAAATTCTATGGTGGAAAATGGCCTCTTTTGCCCCTCTGAAAATACAGTATATATTTTGTGAAATTGCAGAATTTCAGCACTTGAACAGGGACAGATATCCCATGAAGGATTTTGCAAGGGATGTTTCACCACATTCTGAAACTACACTTCCTCCCCTTTCCAATGCCACCCCACTTGTGAAATTCTATGGTGGAAAATGCCCTTTTTTGCCCCTCTGAAAATATAATATGTATTTGTGAAATTTCAGCACTTGAACAGGGACAGGTATCCCATGAAGGATTTTGCAAGGGATCTTTCATCACATTCTGAAACTACACTATCTCCCCTTTCCAATGACACCCCACTTGTGAAATTCTATGGTGGAAAATGCCCTTTTTGCCCCTCTGAAAATACAGTATGTATTTGTGAAATTGCAGAATTTCAGCACTAGAACAGCCATACTCATCTCAGAAAGAATTTTGCAAGGGATATTTCACCACATTCTGAAACTACACTCTCTCTTCCTTCCAATGACACCCCACTTGTGAAATTCTATGGTGGAAAATGGCCTTTTTAGCCCCCCTGAAAATATAGTATATATTTTGTGAAATTGCAGAATTTCAGCACTTGAACAGGGACAGATATCCCATGAAGGATTTTGCAAGGGATATTTCACCACATTCTGAATCTACCCTCTCTCCCCTTTCCAATGACACCCCACTTGTGAAATTCTATGGTGGAAAATGGCATATTTAGCCTCTCTGAAAATATAATATGTATTTGTGAAATTGCAGAATTTCAACACTTGAACAGGGACAGATATCCCATGAAGGATTTTGCAAGGGATATTTCACCACATTCTATAAGTACGCTCCCCCCTCTTTCCAATGACACCCCACTTGTGAAATTCTATGGTGGAAAATGGCCTTTTTGGCCCCTCTGAAAATATAGTATGTATTTGGGAAATTGCAGAATTTCAGCACTAAAACAGCCACAGTCATCTCAAGAAGGATTTTGCAAGGGGTCTGTCACCACATTCTGAAACTACACCCTCTCTTCTTTCCAATGACACCCCACTTGTGAAATTCTATGGTGGAAAGTGGCATATTTAGCCCCTCTGAAAATATAGTATGTATTTGGGAAATTGCAGATTTTCAGCACTTGAACAGCGACAGATACCCCACGAAGGATTTTGCAAGGGATCTCTCACCACATCCTATAACTACACTCTCTCCTCTTTCCAATGACACCCCACTTGTGAAATTCTATGGTGGAAAATGGCCTTTTTTGCCCTTTGAAAATATAGTATGTATTTGGGAAATTGCAGATTTTCAGCACTTGAACAGCGACAGATACCCCACAAAGGATTTTACAAGGGGTTTTTCACCACATTCTGAAACTACACTCTCTCCTCTTTCCAATGACACCCCACTTGTGAAATTCTATGGTGGAAAATGGCCTTTTTTGCCCTTTGAATATATAGTATGTATTTGTGAAATTGATGAATTTCAGCACTTGAACAGCCATACTCATCTCAGGAAGGATTTTGCAAGGGATGTTTCACCACATTCTGAAACTACACTCTCTCCTCTTTCCAATGACACCCCCTATATGAAATTATATCGTTAAAAATGGCCCTTGAAAATAAAATGTATTTGAGAAATTGATTATTTTCAGCACTAGATTTGGTCTAGACTTCCCATTTGTCATGGGAAATTTATTTTGGCCTATTTGTCTGATTATACATTTTCAGCACTACATTTGGTCCCTATCACTTAAAAGTCATTTGCCACATTTCTGTCATTTTTGGGGCCATTAGTGTTTCTACCTTGTCTTATTGGGGGGCAAGCATTGAAGCTGCGTAGGGACCCTATAGGGCTAGTAGGATTTGTTATTATGCTTCTTTCTAGTGCCATGGGAGTCCATGGCAGCACATACAAATGTACATAGTAAAATGCTCAAACTTTGCACACTTATTCTACTCAGGCCACTTATTCACTTCAGGCCACTTTTCACACCTATATGTATCTCCACAATTGGAGGTACATATAGGAAGAAACCTTGAGTGGATACAAGACTCAAGGGCCTGACCCATCTGCCTAGGGTCAGTTACTGGGCAGTAAGGTCTGTACTGTATACATAATAAATGAATAGGTTAGTTAGGTGTACAGAATAGAACTCAACAACCTGAGGTATGTTACAAAGAGGTAAAATGGTTACATAACCTGTACGATGTATGCATGAATCCTATTTAGTGTCAGGAAATTCAAATAGTCCAATGTAGGGCATGTATTGTCCATAGGGATTAGGAATTGTCATATGTCAAGTACTGGGTAGCTAGGCTGCACGGGCCAGGAATCCAGACAAGGGGACTGCAATAGGCAATGGTAAGTGTTACGGCCAGCTCGTTCCCAGACCGAAACATAAAGAGGGACACGGACAACAAGGTTCAAACCAAATATATTAATTTATTAAAGTAAAGCACAAGGTTACCAATAGCAAAATGTCTAGGGGGAAATGAATGGGAGTGGTGGCGTGCGTGTATGAGTGTATGGATGTATGGATGCAAAGAAGCTAGTGAAGTAGGCCTAAAGACAAAGAAAGAGAAAGAGATGTAGAGTTAGAAATGAGGGGAGAGAGCAAAGTGTGAGAGAATCAAAGTGAGTGCCTGCAAGAAGTAAGACAAATGCCTAATCAGAAAGATAGGGAACCCCTAATATAGCCCCACCCTAACCATAGGTGTAATCAATGAGGGTATTAGCCCAACCAGCCCTGCCCGTGCACTGACAGGAGAAGGCCTGAAGGGGCACAGGGTCATCACATAGGGCAGTCATAGGGATGGGACTTCAGGTGCGATGAGGGCCAAACACAAGGATGGCTGATGACTGGTAATAGTTTATCTCACAAGTGAGGTAAGAGGGAAGAAAGAGATAAATAGTAGGTATTACTATAAGTCATGATGGTTAGTATTAATAAGTATATCAATGGTATTATATAGTGGTATACTATAGAGACAAAAGGCAAGAGAGGGAGAGAAGAGGGAGTTGAACTTGCCTAGGAGAGAAGAGGGAGTTGAATGGCAAGACAAAGACAAGAGGTAAGAGGGGGAGTTGAGAGAGAGAAAGAAGCAGAGTTGTACGGCGTGACACATGAAAAGTCCATGACAGCGCTATGCTACAGCAGCATACCTAAGGCATGGTGAAGGGTAGTCAGTTGCCACCATGACACGCATGACTAGGGCGCCAGTCACATGAGGACACAGCAGAGGTGGTCCATTCCAATAAAAACCCGGAAGTTCCACACTACACCATACCTAACCAGGGCCGCGTTTGTGCATTGGGCAAAGGGGCTGCTGCCCCGGGCCCCGGCCACTAGGGGGCCCCGGGGCGGGACATTTAAAAAAGAAAACAAATGTCTTATCGTCACCTGTCTTTCCCCTTATCAATGCATGCTATCCCAGACAACAATGGCTTCGCATGAGACAATTAGGAAATATGAAAGCGGAGCTCGAAAAAAGAAAGAGCGGCAGCCAGACGTTCTCAGTAAGGCGTGCCAAAACCACGGCCGTACCCAAGTACGCACTGTGCGTATCATCAGGCTACTCGAGAGAGAATTGCCCCTGTATGTGTGTGTTCACACCAAATAGGCCTAGGCTACCATAGCTTCCCAACTCTGCACAGTATTCCATTAACTGCATGACAGTAGGCTATTTACAATTTTCTGTAAAGTAAATTTGTAAACACGTTATCAAAATCAACTTAATGCAGAACTATGCAAGCGCGCACCTTTTGTTTGAGCAGGAGAGCCTACATACGCATGCTACAGAAGTTGTAGCTAGCTTGTTGTTTTCTATTACTATCTATGCTGGTTATCAGCACACAATGTTATAAGCTAATTCATTAAGTCGAGACTCATCATGGATATAACACGTTTTTTAAACAACGAAAACAGAAAGGATGAAGACAGCAAAGCGAGAGGAGTTATTTCAAATGGGCAAGCCGCAAGCACAAGGTAGGCAAGATTATTGTGCTTGTCAAAATGGCTAGCATTACTGCTGATTAAAGCCATACGTGAACGTAGCCTTCGCTAGAACAAAACTAAAGGTAACTTTAGCCTTTAGGGCTATACAAAGTTGTCCAAATAAATAGGTCGTTGTTAGGCGTTGTTGTTGTAAAGATATTGCATGTGGATGTCATTAGCCTACTATGTAGACTACTTTTTAACTGACCAATGCAGGAACCTAACCGGGACAAATATTATCAAAGCGTTGAAATTTAGGTGGGTGTGTGCGTACCATCGCATTCATTGCAGGCGCCTTGTCCACTTTTTTCAAAACGAGGATCAAAATAGTGATAAGTCCACTTCCACCCCTGTCCCTGACAACAACCGTTATCGGCTCCAACACCCCCCTTGTTTGTATTTGATGTGGCTGGGCTGTGTGTGTGCGCTAGACTGCGTGTTTCAATGTATTTGACGTCGTGGTTGGCTAGGGCTGTGTGTTAACAATGTATCATGATGTGGCTGTGTGCGTGCGCGCCAAACTCTAGGCTACAATGTTTCATGAGTTCAGAGTTCGGGAGTTGCACATTTTAGGCCATACATGGGCAACATACGGCCCGCGGGCCACATCCACATGTTGGTACAATTGTATGTTGGTTAACAGTTCCATCTATATAAATGCAAATTTCATTTTTACATTATCTGTCATCATTTAACTGTCTCTCTCTCTCTCTCTCTCTCTCTCTCTCTCTCTCTCTCTCTGTCTTACGTATATTGATAATAATAATAATAGTAATATATATTGAAAAAAAATAGGGGGGGGGGGGGCCTCGGGGAGGCCTCTGCCCCGGGCCCCAGATGACTTTAACCTGGCCCTGTACCTAACTATGGGAGGCACTAAAGATGTATGTTTTAAGTCTAGACTTGGAAATAGGGAGGGTGTCTGCTAATAAAATTGATGGAGAGAGTTATTTCCAGAGGAGGGGTGCGCTGTAGCAGAAAGCTCTGCCTCTACTGTTGGGATTACAAGAAGTCTAGTATTCTGTGATCGTAGCAGTCTAGGTGGGTAATATGGTACTAAAAGATCTTTAATATAGGTGCCCAGCCATTTATGGCTTTCTATGTTAGAAGTAATATTTTTAAGTCAATGAGACTTTTAACAGGTAGCCAGTGTAAAGATGCTAGGATGGGGGGATTGTGTTCATATTTTTTGTGAGTGCTTCAGTGTTGACTGACCAGTACAGTGTATTGTACAGATGTATCCCCAGATACTTGTAAGTGCTTACCACCTCCACATTGACCCCCTCAATGGTAACTGGGAGCAGAGTGGGCTTAGACCTCCGGACATTGCACAAAGTCCTTCACCAGGCTCCTATATTCCTCCTCCTGCCCATCCCTGATACACCCCACAATTGCAGTATCGTCTGAAAATTTCTGCATGTGGCATGACTGTGTTGTAGCAGAAGTCAGACATGTACAGGTTTAAAAGGACTGAAGAGAGCACTGCTCCCTGTGGAGCTCCAGTGCTGTTGATCACGGTGTCGGAGAGGCAGTTCTTCAGTCTGACGAATTGTGGCCGCTCTATCAGGTAGTCTGCAATCCAGGATACCAGATGAGCATCCACAATCATCTGCAGGAGTTTTTCACCCAGTCTGAGGGGTTGGATGGTGTTAAAAGCACTGGAGAAGTCAAGGAACATGATATTCACAGCACTCTTCCCCTTGTCCAGAGGAGGGGGGATGAGGGGTATTTGGTGGCTGTAGACTGGTGGCTTGTGAACAGCGTTAGTGTAGTCGCATTGTTCATGATCACGTTGTGGGGGAGGGGTGCATCAGTATAGTATAGTATAGTATATATACTCTTTTGATCCCGTGAGAGAAATTTGGTCTCTGCATTTATCCCAATCCGTGAATTAGTGAACACAGCACACAGTGAGCACACAGTGAGGTGAAGCACACACTAATCCGGGCGCAGTGAGCTGCCTGCATCAACAGCGGCGCTCGGGGAGCAGTGAGGGGTTAGGTGCCTTGCTCAAGGGCACTTCAGCCGTGGCCTACTGGTCGGGGTTCGAACCGGCAACCCTCCGGTCACAAGTCCGAAGTGCTAACCAGTAGGCCACGGCAGCCTTTGATGGTGGAGGTGCATGTTGCACTGAGAGTGAGGGGTGAAGTGTGAACCGGCAGGCAAGCAAGCAAGAGCAGTGTCTGAATTTAGTTGACTTTGTACTCTGCACAATGACAATAAAGTTGAGTCCAATCTAATTAAATCTAATCTATCCCTAGTGACCAAACATCACCAACATTATTGTGTGGCGAATCCATGACCCAAGTCTGGTTTCGGTACGAGAAAGCATTGCCAAGATATGAGCTCATTTCCTGTAACTTTAGTACCTCCTAGTGGTCCAAGGTCACCAAATATATTGTGTGTCCTCGGGATGGGGTCCTAAGTCCATATACCAAGTTTTGTTTCGGTACGCGAAAGCATTGCTGATATATGAGCCTACAGTGGGCAGTGCTTCGACTTGGCCAGCTTCACTCGCGGTCCGCGCGTGGGATCACGCGGTATCACGCGACTTTAATTTGTATTTTGTAGTGTCTCATAAAAAGAAATGGAGCCTGGAAAACCCTACACAGACTTCACTACAGACTTTAGCAGACTGGTTTAGAAATAATTTAATAGCCAGAAATATGCCTGCCCTGCCCTAATAAAGAAATATTTGGTTAACTGCGAGTGAATCCCGTTTGCAGCCGTAGAAGAAACGCAGGACAAATTAAACATTCTGTTTTTCTCCAAGTGCAACGATGATAGACAGACATCATTTGGACAAAATATAGAGCATATTAACCTCCGTTGCTCAGCCAAATGCCTTCCTGTTACGTCCTGTTATCACGGAGTTACAGGCGATAAACGATTTTTTAAGGTCACAAGTTTACTTCATTTGCGGTTTATTTTTTTGATTATTAAAGAGTGTTTTTCATTTAAAGGTTTGACTTCGTGCTTATTCAGTAGAGCATTTAGTGCTCTTCCCAATCCCAGACGTTCACATTGCATGTTTGTTTGTAATGGATGCAACCGCGAGATAGGCTACGCGTTTGACGGCAATGAGTTGTGAACGGACATGCAAGACATATAGCCCAGCAGCAATCTAGGGACTGTTCGTAATTTATTGAAGACGCCACCGGAGGAATTTTGAGTGCTTCAGTCAAAAGTTGCATGACCCTCCCTTGCCTGCTAGAAATTGTTCAATGACCCTCCGACAGAATTGTTAAAAAAGACATGACCCTTCCCTTGCCAATTGCCGCATGTCTTCCGCCCGCGCTGCTTTGCGCCACAGCCACACACTGTGATAACGTTCTTAAATCAATCTTTCGTGAGCTTGCATGCTACCAGTCCTTCCTTTTCAAATGTGTTGCGCCTGTTTGCACAATTTCACAAATAATCATATGTGATTAATAATATGACAAATAATCCCTGTGCATGGGGACCGAAACAATGCATGCCAACTTTTTCCGTGTTTATCACGTATTTTAACTTTCCCCCGCTGTCTTGCCGTAGAATAGGCTATCCCAGATTTTAATACTCTCATAACAACCCTGCCATCGGGCCTGTCTCTGTGTTGTCCTGTTGCTACCCCTTGCCCTTCCAACGAAACAGATGTCTTCAAATCATCGTTTTCCTTGCTTGAATGTCATAAACATACAACTTTATGCAGCAGAATTACGCATAGGCTACTTGGAACATAACACATTTGACAAAGGACAGATGTATCGTAACACCCCCAATTATCACCACTTTTGTTCAGAAATTCTAAAACAACGATGTTTTTTAACACTTCAAAATAACATTTGCTAAATTAACCTTACATTTTTCAGTAGCCATTTGAACAAAATCTGGTTTGGTTCTTAACGGCACATGGACGGTTAGACCGAGAATTCTTGTCGTGAAATTAAAATTCCACTGGAGCTCCAAGCGGTTGTGTACACGCAGCCATACAACACTGTTTACAGCTCTTTGAGTCACGGTAAAATGTCATCTTTGGTACATAGCTAATTTAGATACACCTATGGTGTGGGTGGTTGCGTCTCTTTAGGAGTCCGCTGTCTTGGTTTGTATAGAAATGGATATAAGTGACACGTAGGCTACACGCAAGACGGTGGAAATACGGGACCGACGGTAATAGGGGGAGTTCCGATATGTTGCTAGTGACAAAATATTAACTTTCAGTGTTTTACGATGTCTTTGTCATGGGGAAGTGTTTTTCCCCATGCATTTATTCTAGGCTACTGTCAGTGACTGCCGTGAGAGAAGCGGGTTCTGTGTTTCGTTCATGTCAGTGACTGACGCGAGAGAAGCGGTGTCTGTGTTGTTTTGCATTGCGTTGCGTTAATTTATTTTCATTGGGCATACCGTGCCGTGCGTCCACAGCTCTTCAGTTCTGACAAAGCCAAAATTACTCCTTTTGAAACAATGAGTGCAGGAAGCGCGTTTGTATGGTTATATTGCTTGACGGGGGAGGATCCCAGGCAGCTTTCGGCCATAAGGCTACTTTGAGAACATTTCAATTCACCCGACACTAATATTCAAAATGTTGAAAACTATTTCGGCATAACCTATAAAGCAGTTTAATTAAATGGAATGTTAGTTGTAAACAAACGAGCTACTTGGTGAGGCTTGGCCTCACAGATGCGCTCGTGCCTTAGATCAGGGCTCCCCAACCTTTTACGTACCATGGACCGGTTTGATTCCCATTTTTTTTTCACGGACCGTGGGGGGGGGGCATTGGGGGTTCGGGGTTCCATGTACCATATGTGTTGTGCATGCATTACTTGAAAAGAACTAGCTCCAGTTATGTATGAACAGTGAAGGTAACGAACTCTTAAAAACGTGAACTTGAAGAAGTGAAAATTGAACATATGAACTATGAAAATTGAACAACTTAAAGCTACATCTATCAAGTGTGAACATGCTTAACAAAATATGGGAACTAAACGTGCATTACGAATATATCGGGATATTCTGTTTTGGTTTTGATCCAAAAACCCGCCAGAGAGGTTTCCTCATACACACTCTTAAGACCACCGTCATTTGCAATTTCGATCAACTGCTCTTCCTCCTGCGCTGACATGTTAGGACTATTCGGGATATTGACAAATGGTTTGCGGACCCACTCATTGGTTTGCCGTGGATCTTTGGAGGATGGGAAGTAGCCTAACGCTCAAACTCATTTGAAAGCGCAACAAGGTGATCGCGCACCAGCTGCAAGAGAAAGGGCCCTGCCTCAGTCTCTCCCAAAACCCCCACTACTGTTTGGAACATATCAAATACACCCCGTCCCCATTCGTCCCCACAAATCAAGCTTGGCTTTAAATGCAGCGACTTTATCTGCCAGTTTAAAGACAGTCGTCATTCTCCCCTGGAGTGACAGGTTGACGTCATTAAGCAACCCGAATATACCACATAGGTAAGCGAGTTTTGGCACCCAGTCCTCATCACTAAAATGTGCAGCTAAACGGTGACTTTTTTTCTGTAAGAAATCTCTGCAGCAGCTCTCGCAACTTAAACACCCTGGCCAGTGTCTGCTAAAGATGCTTGTTTTTTGTTGCTCATTCTAGCAGTTTAGCTAACTTCGTGTGACACTACCGTTCGCCAAGAACTGATCAAGTGAAGTGAGCTGACCTGAGGCTGCGCAGCGCTGAAGGCAATATGTAAAGTGTTGAAGGCGGGACAGACGTAAGAAAATAGACCTTGCAAAATGCAAACATGCGTGCAATCAAACAACTGCATATAGGCCTATGCCATGTAAAAACGTCATATTATTGCGAATTAAATTGAGTTTAGTTTGCATGCATTTTTTTTTAAATCATGTCGTAGGCTACGGCCCGGTTAGGAATGTACGGGCCGCGGCCCGGTGGTTGGGGACCGCTGCCTTATGGCGGCCTTACATTGTACGATTTTGGTCTGTTTTCACAGTCGGCGACTACATTTCCAAAGTCGGACAGAAATCATGGGAGTTGTACTGGAATCGCGGCGCGCTCCCGTCAACTAGATCGTTAAGTGTAAGGTGCCAATCTTAGCGGTTGTAAGTCAGTCGGAGTCAGTCCTTTTCTAGTTTTGCCGTTACGACAATATCAAACATGTTTGATATTATCGCAAGTCTTTCTAGTCGTGGCTCATGCAAATAGTGACGTGAACTATAAAAACCAATAGTGACCTCTCTCCAACACAAAACAGGAAGTGGCAAAATAGGTGACAGCTGTAGCCTATATGATTATTTGTTATTCTTATAATATTTGTCATTTCTTATATGTATTGTCTTCCACATGACAGAACGACTCTATATCGTTTAGATATGTCACGCATGAAACAATGCTGCAGAAACACGAATTAGTATGCTATCATTTCAGTTCCTGTTTATCTTTTGCACGATGGGTAATAATTTCAATTAATCTAGTTGCAGTCTTTTAAATAGTGACCCTGCAAGATCCCTAGTCATTGCAAAATCATAGTCTGTGACTTAAAACTCTACTAGTACTTGTCTTTAGATGTGAGAGGGTCTGAGACTGTAGTCTTTCAAAAATCTTTTCCAAATCTTTGCAAATCGTTCCAAAGTCTGTCAGTGTAAGGAGGGCTTTAGATGGCAGGAAAAATCTTCAGCCTATTAACCAAAGATTGTTAAGGCGGAGCAAGATACTTCATCAGGAGCCACTTCCGGGAACCCGGATCGCACGAGGGGGGGTTCAAAATCCCCCTTTATGCAGAGCAGAGGCAGCGACTGCTCCATTGAAGTCTATGGGCATAGCTCAGAATTTTACCACATATGCTAAGGTCTTAGTTCTATAGAGTTAGGAATGTGAATTTCGGGCACGTTTTCATGATCCTCAAACATTTCAGGTACATTTTTAGCATTTATATCAGGTGTGCGCCGGTTATTTATGCCGCTGCTGTTGGCGGGTTGCAACGTACGCTCATCAATACGTCATCGACACGCCTCTTTATGCAGACAGGATTCGATCCCCATTTCGCGCCCATAGACATGAACTACGACGAAGTATCTTGCTCCGCCTTAACAATCTTTGTATTAACTGACCTCCCGATTCACGTTGGCTGGGGGGGAAGGGGGGCCATCAGACATTTGTGACCAGTTAATCCGGCCCTGCCCCCCAACAAATCACACCTTCCCACCTCTGACAGCTTAAAAGAACTCACAGACCTATTCACAAACCTGCGGCATTTTGCCGTGTTTTGAAATCCTATGCAGCTTTCAATAGTGAGGAAGCAATTTTGCATTGCAGGCATAACTAACATGCAATAAGGCCACCAACAACAACCAAAACTAGGCTAATCATTGTCAAAATGTAAATGAAATGTAACATTATTGTGCATCAAATTAAAATGTTCTCTTTTGCAAACGTAGGCATAGTAACAGAATAATTATGACCGCCGCTAGCGAAGCTTTTTTTTTTTTTTTTTTTTTTTCCGTCATCTACTTCCTGAAATTTTGGTCAACGATACCCGGGGCACCGAAACACCGGGGCACATGAAATTTGGTGGGTATGTAGCCCCACTAGACTTTTATGGAAAAATTTCGTTTGGTCCCCGGGGGCCACTCCCCCTCCGCGCTGGGCCCCCCGAAACCCCAAAAATGCAGTTTTTCCTAAATAACTACCTGAACCGTGGCACCGAGGATGAAGAAATGTTTATGGTATGTTGGTCTCAAGGGCCCACATCAACCTAGCCCATAATCACTCATTTGTGATTTGCACCCCCCCGGTAAAAAATGAAAATGCATTATCATTCTGCTTTAATCGCCCCTCTCTTCAGTAAAGACGTTCAGAACTGCACCAAATTTTATGTGTATGATTAACCTGCCATTCTCTGGGGGTATGCCAAGTTTCGTAGAATTTCATCCATGGGGGGGTCTAAAAAATTAAGTTATGTGTACATTTAGTGACTGTACACTCATTGGCCTGTAGATGGTGGTGCACACATATACACACGCACACACACACACAGGCACGTATACCATCATTATCGTCAATTAGAACGGCCGATACATAATTACAAATTTAGTAGGATTAAAGGAAAACCAAATATTCATCATAATAATAATTTGGCTGCATTTCCAGTATTGGCGTCACGTAGTCGTTTGTCCACTAGATGGCGCATCGTTGCAGTGAGACGTAATTTTGTTGGAAGTTAATCTAAAGTGGGTTAGTGATGGGACAACCGACTCTTACACGCAAGTCGGTTCAACCGGACGGTCGTTGGTTGGCCTACCGAGTTAGCCTATTCACTTCTAACATTTAACTTAACTACCAAGATAACATAGCCTATGTCATATAATATTTCCCCCCTTTGTAATTTAGGATATGAATTTCAATGAACAATTCCAAGATGCACGAAACATAAAGGCTTTCAACTTACCAAGAACCCGTTTGATTACTCATGCATTAGCACGGTTACGGTCTCTAACCTGTTGTACAGTCCTCGTGACAGCCTACCAACAAACATCTCATTTAATAACTACCAAGATAACATGACGTGTATTTGTATTTTATATCCATTGGTAATGTAGCCTATGAACCTCTATGTAGGCTACATAATCACCTAAGATGCACGAGAAATAAATAGGTTTCTGCGATCGGTTGATAACTCAAACTTGCGATAACACCCGTTTGATTAGACTCATACCCTCGGTTACGGTCTCCTTCAGTAGTAGCCTGGCGCGCGGTCACTTCGTGAACCTACTATGAAGCCAGCAACATTCACCTCTCTAACATTTAACTTTCTAACTACAAAGATAACATGACGTGTATTTGTAGGCTATGTGATGAACTTCCCCATCGATATATGAATGGCCATGAACACAAGCATCTACGATGCACTAAAACAAGGCATGGTTAATAACTTGCCGCGAACCCAACCGTTTTGATTACATAGACTCATAGCCTATACTCGGTTACGGTCTCGTTTAGTAGGCGAAGTAGCCTGATGCGCGGTCTCTTCGTGACAAACGAAGCCAGCAACATTTAACTTTATAACTAGGCTACCCAGGTAGCCTATTTGAAGCTTATGTGATGTAGGCTACTTCCCCATCAATAATGTGTAAATTGAACACAATCATCTACGATACTAAGGCTTGGTTAATAACTAACTTGTCGAGAACCTAGACCGTTTGCTAACATTAGACTCACCCTCGACTACGGTCTTGCTCAGCCTGGCACGGTCTTCGTGAGGCTAAGCAACATTCACTTCTCTAACATTTAACTTTATAACTTTAAGATAATATGACGTGTAGGCTAATATGAGATGTAGGCCTACTTCCCCATCGATAATGTGTGAATTGCCATGAATAAATAATCTAGGCTACGATGCACTAACAAGGCTGGTATGCAGTGTTGCCAACTCTCGCGAGACAAATAAGCAACTCTCACCTCAAAAAGAAGCCCAAAAGAAGCCCAATGCCGCTTTAACCTGTCACAGCCTTAACAGCGCCTATTTGTATAATGAGTGAAACAATACTTTCCAAAGCCAAAACTATCATTTATTTTACATTGTATTAAAACATTTGCCCCGCAAAAACTAGGCTATATTAAAAACTCATTGCAAATGTAACAACATAGGCTACACATTCGCACACGTATGTGTGTGTGTGTGTGTGTGTGAGTGAGAGAGAGAGAGGTGTGTAGGCTATTCCTGTGGTTTATTACGAATATGAATCAAACAGTAACAATAAAAAATATAGCTGCAAGCAGCAATGAGGGGGCCAAGCAGAATAGGCCGGAGTAGCTACGGCGACAAGATAGAACTCAGCAGGCACCCGCGATCAACACTTTCAACAACTTTCACATCAAAACATAACTGACTTTGTAGGGCTGAAACAGGGCTGAGTATTGCTGCTGCCGCCTCCGCCAGCCAGCCCCCCTACCTAATCACCCCTGCCCCCCACGTCCCGCCGCGCCGTTGCACGCACGCATTAGAATTAACTGGATGGAACATGTTGTCATCAGTTTCACATCAAAAAATAAAAGATTGATAAAACACAAGCAACTACAGATCAAAATGCAATATTGCTAATTGCAGCACTCCCTACAGGTCAAAGGTCACCAAATGTTTTGTGCGTCCTCCTAATGGGGTCATGAATCTATGTAGTAAGTTTGGTTATGATACATGGCAGGGTTGCTGAGATATGACCTCACTTCCTGTTTGGCGGCTTCGCCACCAATTTCGATTGGCTGTTACGGGCGAATGCTTCTGTCAATTGTTCCAGAAAGCAATACACTGATAAGGCATGGTATGAAGATGGTCTCTGCCAATTTTGGTGAGGATCCGCTGAAATTTGTGACCTGCGAAAACTTGTACGTGTTTTTGATTAAATCCAATATGGCGGCCCAATCAATTACGATGACATCACAAGTTGGCTTGGGTCGGCCTAAGGACCTCCAACAGTATTACCAGACACCACTAGTGCGTTTTAATTCTAAGCAAAACTGCTGCTACAGGCCAAAAGGCATGTTTATTAATTACAGCGCCCCCTAGAGGTCAAAGGTCACCAGATTTCTTGAGCGTCCCCCTGATTGGGTCCTGAGTCCATGGACTAAGTTTGGTTATGATAGATGAATGGGTTGCTGAGATATGAGCTCACTTCCTGTTTTGCGGCTTTGCCGCAAATTTCGATTGGCTGTTACGCGCGAACGGTTTTAGTTCCGAAGACAAAAAGTAATGCATTAATGAGTCATGGTAAGTAGATGATATCTGTGAAGTTTTGTGTCGATAGGACAAAATTTGTGACCCCTGATACATTTTAAGTGATTTTTATGAAATCCAAAATGTCGGAAAATCAATCATGGCGGAAAATGACGTCATAGGGTGCGTTGACTTAGGCTTGGACCAAGGATTCCAACGATACCTCATTTTTGATAATCGGGCATACGGGTCAAAAGTTACGTGCGTGAACGCATGTCCAACTTTGGCCTGTTGGTGGCGCTAGAGCGCTCGAGGTGCCAACATGAAACTTGGTGACTTTAATCATGGGACTGTCCCTAATCATCAGGTATATAGCATTAAGCAGTCACAGCAAGTTCCATGCCAAACAACCCAAGATTGGCTGAGTTACAAGGTCATTTCCTGTTTGGCGGCTTCGCCACCAATTTCGATTGGCTGTTATGGGCGAATGCTTTTGTCAATCGTTCCAGAAAATTAAACACTGATAAGGCCTGGTCTGAAGATGGTCTGTGCCAATTTTGGTGAAAATCAGATGAAATTTGTGACCTGTGAAACCTTTTTAGTGTTTTTGATTAAATCCAATATGGCGGCCGAATCAATTATGTTGACATCACAAGTTGGCCTGGGTCAGCCTGAGGACATCCAAAAGTACTACCACACACCACTAGTATGTTTTAATTCCAAACACATCAACAGCTACAGGCCAAAATGCATTTTCGCTAATTACAGCGCCCCCTAGAGGTCAAAGGTCACCAGATTTTTTGAGTGCCCTACTGAAGGGGTTATAAGTCCATGTACTAAGTTTGGTTATGACAGATGAAAGGGTTGCTGAGATATGAGCTCACTTCCTGTTTGGCGGCTTTGCCGCATATTTCGTTTGGCTGTTACGGGAAAACGGTTTTAGTTCCGAAGATGAAAATCAATAACTTTTGTGCGGCTTGGTCTGAAGATGTTATGTGCTAAGTTTCGTGAAAATCGGACAAACTATATGAGGCGTGAAACTTTTTAAAGGTTTTTGACAAAATCCAAAATGGCGGAAAATCCATCATGGCGGATATTGACGTCATAGAGTGCGTTGAACTCGGCTTGGTCCAAGGATTCCAACGATACCTCATTTTTGACAATCGGGCATAAGGGTCAAAAGTTACATGCGTGAACGCACGTCCAACTTTGGCCTGTTGGTGGCGCTAGAGCGCTCGAGGTGCTAACATGAAACTTGGTGAAATTAATCATGGGACTGTCCCTAATCGGTGTGCCAAATTTCACAACTTTTCACCAGACGGTTCTATGGGCTGCCATAGACTTCCATGGCAGAAGAAAGATGATGCGTAAATATAGCTGCAAGCAGCAATGTGGGGGCCAAGCAGACAGTTCAGCAGGCCAGATTTGCCATGCAACTCAATGCCGTGGCATCAGGCATATAGCATTAAGCAGTCAAAGCAAGTTCCATGTCAAACAACCCAAGAATGGCTGAGTTACAAGGTCAAGTTTCACATCAAAACATAACTGATTTTGTGGGGCTGAACCAGGGCTGAGTGTCGCCGCCCCCTCACCCAGCCAGCCCACCGCCACTGCCCGTCCCACCCCGCCCCACCCTTGCACGCACGCATTAGAATGAACTTGATGGAACTCGCTGTCATCAGTTTCACATCAAAAATAAAAGATCGATTGAGATATTATCATGCTTGCTGTGATTTCAATGCCCCCATAGAGGTCAAAGGTCACCAAATTATTTGTGCATCATCAGGATGAACCAGACGGTTCTATGGGCTGCCATTGACCTCCATTGCAGAATAATGCAGCAACTACAGGCCAAAATACATTTTTGCCAATTACAGAGCCACCTAGAGGTCAAAGGTCACCAAATTTCTTGAGCGTCCTCCTGGTTGGTCCTGATGACCATGTACTAAGTTTGGTTTTGATACATGAAAGCGTTGCTGAGATATGAGCTCACTTCCTGTTTGGCGGCTTCGCCGCAAATTTCGATTGGCTGTTACAGGTCGAACGCTTCAGTCAATTGTTCCAGAAAAAAATACACTGATAAGGCATGGTCTGAAGATGGTCGCTGCCAATATTGGTGAGGATCAGCTGAAATTTGTGACTTGCGAATACTTATTCATGTTTTTGATTAAATCCAATATGGCGGTTGAATCAATTACGATGACATCACAAATTGGCTTGGGTCGGCCTAAAGACCTTGAACAGTACTACCAGACACCACTAGTGTGTTTTAATTCTAAGCACATCTGCAGAGACAGGCCAAAAGGCATGCTTCTTAATTACAGCGCCCCCTAGAGGTCAAAGGTCACCAGATTTTTTGAGTGCCCTACTGATGGGGTTATAAGTCCATGTACTAAGTTTTGTTATGACAGATGAAAGTGTTGCTGAGATATGATCTCACTTCCTGTTTGGCGGCTTCGCCGCATATTTCGTTTGGCTGTTACGGGCAAACGGTTTTAGTTCCGAAGATGAAAATCGATAATTTTTTTGCGGCTTGGTCTGAAGATATTATGTGCTAAGTTTTGTGAAAATCGGACAAACTATGTGAGGCATGAAACTTTTTAAAGCTTTTTGACAAAATCCAAAATGGCGGAAAATCCATCATGGCGGAAATTGACGTCATAGGGTGCGTTGAACTCGGCTTGGTCCAAGGATTCCAACGATACCACATTTTTGACAATCGGGTCAACGGGTCAAAAGTTACGTGCGTGAACGCATGTCCAACTTTGGCCTGTTGGTGGCGCTAGAGGGTTCGACAGGGAGGCATGAAACTTGGTGAAATAAATTAATGGTGTGTCCCCAATCAGTGTGCCAAATTTCACAACTTTTGACCAGACGGTTCTATGGGCTGCCATAGACTCCCATGGCGGAGGAAAGATGTTAAATAATAACTAGACTGCATTTCCGGCGGGAACTGCGAAAGTGTGCTTGCCCTGGTCCGGTCACCAACGTGAGCAGACAGTGACATACGCTATGCTGAACCTGGCTTGATCCAAGCATTCTAACAGTGCCTTTCAGTGTTGGAGCAGTGGCAATACCTCAAAAGCTCTATTCAACTATTGCCTTGCGGGGTGAATGCGGTTCGTTGGCTTTTACCTGTGGCCTGCCTTCGAATTTAGCTTCTATGACTAAAATCAAATCAATAAAATAAAACAACAGCAGTGATTGGCTGCAAAAATAAATAATGTCACGCGTCTTGCACCTCTCAAACTGGGCTATCAGGTAACCTAGAGAAAAATTTGAAATTATGAAATATGACTAAGGCATTAAAATGCTGCTTGTTTGTCAGGATACTTTTTCACTGATTTATTTTAGAAATATGAGCTATGAGTGTGAATGTTATATATTCCATCCCCTAATTCTGTTTTACTGGTTTATTTCACAAATAATCTATATGGATTTGCTCTATAAAGACCTTATGTCTGTTTGGGATTGTTTTGAGAGCCTATTGATGTATCTCAGAATAAAGGAATGTCCACAACATTAGTGATGGGTTTTTTTTGTGTGTGAATGTATTTTACTTAACTCATTGAATGTAGCTGGATACTCATGAACGCATCTCTAATAGCCACAATAGGAGTAATTTTAGCAACACCGTATTTTGTGTGGCCCATAACGACCCAGTGGATCATGAAAACGTGCCAAAATTCACATTCCTTGCTTGATGTTGGTACATTAATCCCATTCAGATTGCCACTTATCTGTGATGTAAGAGTTCAGTATAGGTTTAAGGTCTGGAGCACGGATTTGACATCTGTGACTTCTTCATTGAGGACTTGCTTAGCAGCACTGTCCGCTTTCTCATTTCCCCTCAGACCAACATGGCCTGGGACCCAGCAAAAAACTACACTGAAGTTCTGGTTCTTTAGACGTTGTAGTTGATCAAGCTCAGCTTTGGTTGTACTTTTTGCGTGACATTAAAGCCTACTGGAAAGATTTTTAATTGCAATTTAATTGAATGCAATTTACTTTTACGATTAAATAAAATTAATTTATCCCTCTCACCCATAGTTTTCTATTTATTTACAAATGTACATAGGCCTACTGTAATTACATTTATACATAGTTATTCTACTGATCTTCATACTATTCATCCTGCACATAGACTTATTCTTACTACTCTTATGATGTTGTTTCTGCACTACAATGACACTGTTTCCACACTGCACATAGCTGTATGTTATGCACATTTCTGTTACATATTTGTCAAATTGAATATCCATAATTATTCTGTTTTATTATATTCTGTTAATACACTGCCTATATCTATATTATTATTTCTACTATTATACTGTTACTGCTACATCTACATGCATTATTCTACTTATTGTATGAGATAACTGCTAATACACTGCACATATTTATATTTAATTCATATTACTCCAAACCACCTTCTGTAAATCAACTGTATACTACTGTCTACATTGCACTATATTTCTTGACCTGTCTCTGTATATTTCATCACCTTTCTATACTTTGCATCACATTGCATGCATACTGTAGCTACATGAATCACAGCTAAGATCATTGGTTGCTATGAAGGCCAGTCGTTCTAAATGGATGGTTGCTATGGCCAAAGGCCACAGTTATCTCTGCCGTTGTCAAGCGGGCATATCCTAACTTTATCTTATTTTAAACATCTCTATTTTACTTAGCCTACTTCCATACAGTGAGTCCCATTAAGAAGTGGCCACTTCATTCGCGCTTACCGTGATTCATACAGCAGCATTATTAAATTAATCTGTCACCATATGCCTATGCCAAAGTTTGCAAAGAGGAGAATCTTTTAATTTGATTCACAATGAAACGTTACATTTAATGTACATGTAAACAATGAGTAGGCTAGTTTTGGTTGTTGTTGGTGGTGTTACTGCATCCCTTAGTTATAATGCCTACAATGCAAAATTGTTCCCTCGTGATTGTTAGACGCATTTCAAAACATCGCGACGTGAAATGCCACCACAAAACATTGTTTGTGAATCGGTCTTATTAGTCCTCGCTTAAGCTGTCACAGACTCAGGCGCTACTTAGGGCTAAAATGCTTCCTGAATTACTCATAGTAAAAAAAAATAGGAGTCCTAAAGTTACGAGTGACGAAGTTACGAGTACAAGCATATCAAGCAACATACATCTCATAACGTTAACGTTACAGCAACATCTCCTCCCTGACATAGCTAGCTAGCTTCTAGCCACACAAGAAATGAATGATTTTAAATCTCCGCTTAGCATTCTAATAACAGAAGGGGCACATTTATGTTGACCACTACAACATGACTCATTATGTCTGTAACTCTATAAAACACTTACTTTCATAAAGGAAGCACGCCATCCAGCACATACACATGGAAACCGATATTTTAGGTACTTAGCCAATGGCCACGAACTCAAAACGTGTCTCCCTGAAGCTCTTCTAGAATCTTTGCTCTGAAGGCTGCGTTGCTATGGCAACATCAAATAAACGGAGAGTCTTTTCAGGGTATTTCCTGCTTGTACTGTCGTCAAATCCATGCTTCTTTTTATCATAGTTCCCTCTTCAATGAGCGATTACCAGCTCGTTTTTGTAACAGAGATAGCTGTTTATTGTCCCTAGGTTTACAGAAACACCTATTCATATTAATACGTATGGAAATCAAGTTAACGCTGCCGACCACTGTTTGTCTATTACATGGCCCAGAATGCCTTGCATGTCTTTACAACAAAACAACACAGTAAAACCTAAATGCCCGTAAACATATGCATTTGCATACTTGTAACATTTTTAATAATACTCTCCCATCATGATATGTAACAATAATGAAAAATTTTATTTGAATACCGTCAATGTGAAAACAACTCTATTATGTAAGCTATATATAGCTACCGTTCTCCTTGCTATTTCAGTTCGTAAGTCCATACTATCCCATGGCAGAGCAAGGATTTCATGGTTGGGCAAGGTTGCCCGGAGACATTGTGGATACCCAGAGGCATTGATTGAGCATACTTGGAAGGCGTTGTGATAGAAGGTGAATGGTGTAAAGGTGAATGGGGAGAGTTACCAAATACCTGTGGGTGGTTTGCCAAATGATGGAAACTTTTGGAATATTTCTTTTTTTTTTTTAGCTTATGCACCCTCACACTGGAGTCCCCAGTTCATATACAAAATTTGGTATCGATATGTGACAGTGTTCCTGTGATATGGACGACTTCCTGTTTCGGAGCTTCGCCGCCGATTTCGTTTGGCTGTGACGGGCAAACGCTTTCGAAAATCAAAAATCCTTCTAGTAACTTTTGTGAGGCTTGGTCCAATGATGATGTACGTCAAGTTTCGTGGCGTTCGGACCAAATTTGTGACCTGTGAAAATTTAGTTTCGCTTTCTATTCAATCCAATATGGCGGACGAACGACACGCCCACTTGACGTCATCTTCTCGAGCAAGTTACACCGGTACTGCCCGGACGTTTTAAAGTTGGAACGGTGTCTGTGTCTCAAAGGGCCTAGGCACAGGAGCTGGAAAAAATTAGGGAGACGGGAATAATAACTAGACTGCATTTCCGGCGGGAACTGCAAAAGTGTGCTTGCCCTGGTCCGGTCACCAACGTGAGCAGACAGTGGCATACGCTATGCTGAACCTGGCTTGATCCAAGCATTCTAACAGTGCCTTTCAGTGTTGGAGCAGTGGCAATACCGCAAAAGCTCTAGGAGAGGGCTATTCAACTATTGACTTGCGGGGTGAATGCAGCTCGTTGGATTTTACCTGTGGCCTGCCTTTGAATTTAGCTTCTATGACTAAGATCAAATCAATAAAATAAAACAACAGCAGTGATTGGCTGCAAAAATAAATAATGTCACGTGTCTTGCACCTCTCAAACTGGGCTATCAGGTAACCTAGAAGAATTGAAATGATGAAATATGACTAAGGAATTCAAATGCTGCTTGTTTGTCAGGATACTTTTTCACTGATTTATTTTAAAAATATGAGCTATGAGTGTGAATGTTATATATTCCATCCCCTAATTCTGTTTTACTGGTTTATTTGACAAATAATCTATATGGATTTGCTCTATAAAGACCTTATGTCTGTTTAGGATTGTTTTGAGAGCCTATTGATGTATCTCAGAATAAAGTAATGTCCACAACATTATTGATGTTTTTTTTTGTGTGAATGTATTTTACTTAACTCATTAAATGTAGCTGAATACTCATGAACGCATGTCTCTAATAGCCACAATAGAAGTAATTTTAGCAACACCGTATTTTGTGTGGCCCATAACGACCCAGTGGATCATGAAAACGTGCCAAAATTCACATTCCTTGCTTGATGTTGGTACATTAATCCCATTCAGATTGCCACTTATCTGTGATGTAAGAGTTCAGTATAGCTTTAAGGTCTGGGGCACGGATTTGACATCTGTGACTTCTTCATTGAGGACTTGCTCAGCAGCACTGTCCGCTTTCTCATTTCCCCTCAGACCAACATGGCCTGGGACCCAGCAAAAAACTACACTGAAGTTCTGGTTCTTTAGACGTTGTAGTTGATCAAGCTCAGCTTTGGTTGTACTTTTTGCGTGACATTAAAGCCTACTGGAAAGATTTTTAATTGCAATTTAATTGAATGCAATTTACTTTTACGATTAAATAAAATTAATTTATCCCTCTCACCCATAGTTTTCTATTTATTTACAAATGTACATAGGCCTACTGTAATTACATTTATACATAGTTATTCTACTGATCTTCATACTATTCATCCTGCACATAGACTTATTCTTACTACTCTTATAATGTTGTTTCTGCACTACAATGACACTGTTTCCACACTGCACATAGCTGTATGTTATGTACATTTCTGTTATATATTTGTCAAATTGAATATCCATAATTATTCTGTTTTATTATATTATGTTAATACAATGCCTATATCTATATTATTATATCTACTATTATACTGTTACTGCTACATCTACATGCATTATTCTACTTATTGTATGAGATAACTGCTAATACACTGCACATATTTATATTTAATTCATATTACTCTAAACCACCTTCTGAAAATTAACTGTATACTACTGTCTACATTGCACTATAATCCTTGACCTGTCTCTGTATATTTCATCACCTTTCTATACTTTGCATCACATTGCATGCATACTGTAGCTACATGAATCACAGCTAAGATCCTTGGTTGCTATGAAGGCCAGTCGTTCTAAATGGATGGTTGCTATGGCCAAAGGCCACAGTTATCTCTGCCGTTGTCAAGCGGGCATATCCTAACTTTATCTTATTTTAAACATCTCTATTTTACTTAGCCTACTTCCATACAGTGAGTCCCATTAAGAAGTGGCCACTTCATTCGTGCTTACCGTGATTCATACAGCAGCATTATTAAATTAATCTGTCACCATATGCCTATGCCAACGTTTGCAAAGAGGAGAATCTTTTAATTTGATTCACAATGAAACGTTACATTTAATGTACATGTAAACAATGAGTAGGCTAGTTTTGGTTGTTGTTGGTGGCGTTACTGCATCCCTTAGTTATTATGCCTACAATGCAAAATTGTTCCCTCGTGATTGTTAAACGCATTTCAAAACATCGCGACGTGAAATGCCACCACAAAACATTGTTTGTGAATCGGTCTTATTAGGAGTCCTCGCTTAAGCTGTCACAGACTCAGGCGCTACTTAGGGCTAAAATGCTTCCTGAATTACTCTTAGTAAAAAAAAATAGGAGTCCTAAAGTTACGAGTGACGAAGTTACGAGTACAAGCATATCAAGCAACATAAATCTCATAACGTTAACGTTACAGCAACATCTCCTCCCTGACATAGCTAGCTAGCTTCTAGCCACACAAGAAATTAATGATTTTAAATCTCCGCTTAGCATTCTAATAACAGAAGGGGCACATTTATGTTGACCACTACAACATGACTCATTACGTCTGTAACTCTATAAAACACTTACTTTCATAAATGAAGCACGCCATCCAGCACATACACATGGAAACCTATATTTTAGGTACTTGGCCACGAACTCAAAACGTGTCTCCCTGAAGCTCTTCTAGAATCTTTGCTCTGAAGGCTGCGTTGCTATGGCAACATCAAATAAACGGAGAGTCTTTTCAAGGTATTTCCTGCTTGTACTGTCGTCAAATCCATGCTTTGAGGAAAAAAATCTTTTTATCATAGTTCCCTCTTCAATGAGCGATTACCAGCTCGTTTTTGTAACAGAGATAGCTGTTCATTGTCCCTAGGTTTACAGAAACACCTATTCATATTAATACGTATGGAAATCAAGTTAACGCTGCCGACCACTGTTTGTCTATTACATGGCCCAGAATGCCTTGCATGTCTTTACAACAAAACAACACAGTAAAACCTAAATGCCCGTAAACATATGCATTTGCATACTTGTAACATTTTTAATAATACTCTCCCATCATGATATGTAACAATAATGAAAAATTTTATTTGAATACCGTCAATGTGAAAACAACTCTATTATGTAAGCTATATATAGCTACCGTTCTCCTTGCTATTTCAGTTCGTAAGTCCATACTATCCCATGGCAGAGCAAGGATTTCATGGTTGGGCAAGGTTGCCCGGAGACATTGTGGATACCCAGAGGCATTGATTGAGCATACTCGGAAGGCGTTGTGATAGAAGGTGAATGGTGGAAAGGTGAATGGGGAGAGTTACCAAACACCTGTGGGTGGTTTGCCAAATGATGGAAACTTTTGGAATATTTCTTTTTTTTTTTTAGCTTATGCACCCTCACACTGGAGTCCCCAGTTCATATACAAAATTTGGTATCGATATGTGACAGTGTTCCTGAGATATGGACGACTTCCTGTTTCGGAGCTTCGCCGCCGATTTCGTTTGGCTGTGACGGGCAAACGCTTTCGAAAATCAAAAATCCTTCTAGTAACTTTTGTGAGGCTTGGTCCAATGATGATGTATGTCAAGTTTCGTGGCGTTCGGACCAAATTTGTGACCTGTGAAAATTTAGTTTCGCTTTCTATTCAATCCAATATGGCGGACGAACGACACGCCCACTTGACGTCATCTTCTTGAGCAAGTTACACCGGTACTGCCCGGACGTTTTAAAGTTGGAACGGTGTCTCTGTCTCAAAGGGCCTAGGCACAGGAGCTGGAAAAACATTAGGGAGACGGGAATAATAATAATAATAAGAAAACTTAAGAAGAACAATAAGTGTGCTGCTTTGCAAGCACACTTAATAATATTAATAATAACTAGACTGCATTTCCGGCGGGAACTGCAAAAGTGTGCTTGCCCTGGTCCGGTCACCAACATGAGCAGACAGTGGCATACGCTATGCTGAACCTGGCTTGATCCAAGCATTCTAACAGTGCCTTTCAGTGTTGGAGCAGTGGCAATACCGCAAAAGCTCTAGGAGAGGGCTATTCAACTATTGACTTGCGGGGTGAATGCGGCTCGTTGGATTTTACCTGTGGCCTGCCTTTGAATTTAGCTTCTATGACTAAGATCAAATCAATAAAATAAAACAACAGCAGTGATTGGCTGCAAAAATAAATAATGTCACGTGTCTTGCACCTCTCAAACTGGGCTATCAGGTAACCTAGAAGAATTGAAATGATGAAATATGACTAAGGAATTCAAATGCTGCTTGTTTGTCAGGATACTTTTTCACTGATTTATTTTAAAAATATGAGCTATGAGTGTGAATGTTATATATTCCATCCCCTAATTCTGTTTTACTGGTTTATTTGACAAATAATCTATATGGATTTGCTCTATAAAGACCTTATGTCTGTTTAGGATTGTTTTTCTGAGCCTATTGATGTATCTCAGAATAAAGTAATGTCCACAACATTAGTGATGTTTTTTTTTTGTGTGTGAATGTATTTTACTTAACTCATTAAATGTAGCTGAATACTCATGAACGCATGTCTCTAATAGCCACAATAGGAGTAATTTTAGCAACACCGTATTTTGTGTGGCCCATAACGACCCAGTGGATCATGAAAACGTGCCAAAATTCCCATTCCTTGCTTGATGTTGGTACATTAATCCCATTCAGATTGCCACTTATCTGTGATGTAAGAGTTCAGTATAGGTTTAAGGTCTGGGGCACGGATTTGACATCTGTGACTTCTTCATTGAGGATTTGCTTAGCAGCACTGTCCGCTTTCTCATTTCCCCTCAGACCAACATGGCCTGGGACCCAGCAAAAAACTACACTGAAGTTCTGGTTCTTTAGACGGTTTTAGTTGATCAAGCTCAGCTTTGGTTGTACTTTTTGCGTGACATTAAAGCCTACTGGAAAGATTTTTAATTGCAATTTAATTGAATGCAATTTACTTTTACGATTAAATAAAATTAATTTATCCCTCTCACCCATAGTTTTCTATTTATTTACAAATGTACATAGGCCTACTGTAATTACATTTATACATAGTTATTCTACTGATCTTCATACTATTCATCCTGCACATAGACTTATTCTTACTACTCTTAAGTTGTTGTTTCTGCACTACAATGACACTGTTTCCACACTGCACATAGCTGTATGTTATGTACATTTCTGTTATATATTTGTCAAATTGAATATCCATAATTATTCTGTTTTATTATATTCTGTTAATACACTGCCTATATCTATATTATTATTTCTACTATTATACTGTTACTGCTACATCTACATGCATTATTCTACTTATTGCATGAGATAACTGCTAATACACTGCACATATTTATATTTAATTCATATTACTCTAAACCACCTTCTGTAAATCAACTGTATACTACTGTCTACATTGCACTATATTTCTTGACCTGTCTCTGTATATTTCATCACCTTTCTATACTTTGCATCACATTGCATGCATACTGTAGCTACATGAATCACAACTAAGATCCTTGGTTGCTATGAAGGCCAGTCGTTCTAAATGGATGGTTGCTATGGCCAAAGGCCACAGTTATCTCTGCCGTTGTCAAGCGGGCATATCCTAACTTTATCTTATTTTAAACATCTCTATTTTACTTAGCCTACTTCCATACAGTGAGTCCCATTAAGAAGTGGCCACTTCATTCGTGCTTACCGTGATTCATACAGCAGCATTATTAAATTAATCTGTCACCATATGCCTATGCCAACGTTTGCAAAGAGGAGAATCTTTTAATTTGATTCACAATGAAACGTTACATTTAATGTAATGTAAACAATGAGTAGGCTAGTTTTGGTTGTTGTTGGTGGTGTTACTGCATCCCTTAGTTATTATGCCTACAATGCAAAATTGTTCCCTCGTGATTGTTAGACGCATTTCAAAACATCGCGACGTGAAATGCCACCACAAAACATTGTTTGTGAATCGGTCTTATTAGGAATCCTCGCTTAAGCTGTCACAGACTCAGGCGCTACTTAGGGCTAAAATGCTTCCTGAATTACTCTTAGTAAAAAAAAATAGGAGTCCTAAAGTTACGAGTGACGAAGTTACGAGTACAAGCATATCAAGCAACATAAATCTCTTAACGTTAACGTTACAGCAACATCTCCTCCCTGACATAGCTAGCTAGCTTCTAGCCACACAAGAAATGAATGATTTTAAATCTCCGCTTAGCATTCTAATAACAGAAGGGGCACATTTATGTTGACCACTACAACATGACTCATTATGTCTGTAACTCTATAAAACACTTACTTTCATAAAGGAAGCACGCCATCCAGCACATACACATGGAAACCGATATTTTAGGTAGGCTACTTGGCCACGAACTCAAAACGTGTCTCCCTGAAGCTCTTCTAGAATCTTTGCTCTGAAGGCTGCGTTGCTATGGCAACATCAAATAAACGGAGAGTCTTTTCAAGGTATTTCCTGCTTGTACTGTCGTCAAATCCATGCTTTGAGGAAAAAATTCTTTTTATCATAGTTCCCTCTTCAATGAGCGATTACCAGCTCGTTTTTGTAACAGAGATAGCTGTTTATTGTCCCTAGGTTTACAGAAACACCTATTCATATTAATACGTATGGAAATCAAGTTAACGCTGCCGACCACTGTTTGTCTATTACATGGCCCAGAATGCCTTGCATGTCTTTACAACAAAACAACACAGTAAAACCTAAATGCCCGTAAACATATGCATTTGCATACTTGTAACATTTTTAATAATACTCTCCCATCATGATATGTAACAATAATGAAAAATTTAATTTGAATACCGTCAATGTGAAAACAACTCTATTATGTAAGCTATATATAGCTACCGTTCTCCTTGCTATTTCAGTTCGTAAGTCCATACTATCCCATGACAGAGCAAGGATTTCATGATTGGGCAAGGTTGCCCGGAGACATTGTGGATACCCAGAGGCATTGATTGAGCATACTTGGAAGATGTTGTGATAGAAAGTGAATGGGGTAAAGGTGAATGGGGAGAGTTACCAAATACCTGTGGGTGGTTTGCCAAATGATGGAAACTTTTGGAATATTTCTTTTTTTTTTTTAGCTTTTGCACCCTCACACTGGAGTCCCCAGTTCATATACAAAATTTGGTATCGATATGTGACAGTGTTCCTGTGATATGGACGACTTCCTGTTTCGGAGCTTCGCCGCCGATTTCGTTTGGCTGTGACGGGCAAACGCTTTCGAAAATCAAAAATCCTTCTAGTAACTTTTGTGAGGCTTGGTCCAATGATGATGTACGTCAAGTTTCGTGGCGTTCGGACCAAATTTGTGACCTGTGAAAATTTAGTTTCGCTTTCTATTCAATCCAATATGGCGGACGAACGACACGCCCACTTGACGTCATCTTCTTGAGCAAGTTACACCGGTACTGCCCGGACGTTTTAAAGTTGGAACGGTGTCTCTGTCTCAAAGGGCCTAGGCACAGGAGCTGGAAAAACATTAGGGAGACGGGAATAATAATAATAATAAGAAAACTTAAGAAGAACAATAAGTGTGCTGCTTTGCAAGCACACTTAATAATATTAATAATAACTAGACTGCATTTCCGGCGGGAACTGCAAAAGTGTGCTTGCCCTGGTCCGGTCACCAACATGAGCAGACAGTGGCATACGCTATGCTGAACCTGGCTTGATCCAAGCATTCTAACAGTGCCTTTCAGTGTTGGAGCAGTGGCAATACCGCAAAAGCTCTAGGAGAGGGCTATTCAACTATTGACTTGCGGGGTGAATGCGGCTCGTTGGATTTTACCTGTGGCCTGCCTTTGAATTTAGCTTCTATGACTAAGATCAAATCAATAAAATAAAACAACAGCAGTGATTGGCTGCAAAAATAAATAATGTCACGTGTCTTGCACCTCTCAAACTGGGCTATCAGGTAACCTAGAAGAATTGAAATGATGAAATATGACTAAGGAATTCAAATGCTGCTTGTTTGTCAGGATACTTTTTCACTGATTTATTTTAAAAATATGAGCTATGAGTGTGAATGTTATATATTCCATCCCCTAATTCTGTTTTACTGGTTTATTTGACAAATAATCTATATGGATTTGCTCTATAAAGACCTTATGTCTGTTTAGGATTGTTTTTCTGAGCCTATTGATGTATCTCAGAATAAAGTAATGTCCACAACATTAGTGATGTTTTTTTTTTGTGTGTGAATGTATTTTACTTAACTCATTAAATGTAGCTGAATACTCATGAACGCATGTCTCTAATAGCCACAATAGGAGTAATTTTAGCAACACCGTATTTTGTGTGGCCCATAACGACCCAGTGGATCATGAAAACGTGCCAAAATTCCCATTCCTTGCTTGATGTTGGTACATTAATCCCATTCAGATTGCCACTTATCTGTGATGTAAGAGTTCAGTATAGGTTTAAGGTCTGGGGCACGGATTTGACATCTGTGACTTCTTCATTGAGGATTTGCTTAGCAGCACTGTCCGCTTTCTCATTTCCCCTCAGACCAACATGGCCTGGGACCCAGCAAAAAACTACACTGAAGTTCTGGTTCTTTAGACGGTTTTAGTTGATCAAGCTCAGCTTTGGTTGTACTTTTTGCGTGACATTAAAGCCTACTGGAAAGATTTTTAATTGCAATTTAATTGAATGCAATTTACTTTTACGATTAAATAAAATTAATTTATCCCTCTCACCCATAGTTTTCTATTTATTTACAAATGTACATAGGCCTACTGTAATTACATTTATACATAGTTATTCTACTGATCTTCATACTATTCATCCTGCACATAGACTTATTCTTACTACTCTTAAGTTGTTGTTTCTGCACTACAATGACACTGTTTCCACACTGCACATAGCTGTATGTTATGTACATTTCTGTTATATATTTGTCAAATTGAATATCCATAATTATTCTGTTTTATTATATTCTGTTAATACACTGCCTATATCTATATTATTATTTCTACTATTATACTGTTACTGCTACATCTACATGCATTATTCTACTTATTGCATGAGATAACTGCTAATACACTGCACATATTTATATTTAATTCATATTACTCTAAACCACCTTCTGTAAATCAACTGTATACTACTGTCTACATTGCACTATATTTCTTGACCTGTCTCTGTATATTTCATCACCTTTCTATACTTTGCATCACATTGCATGCATACTGTAGCTACATGAATCACAACTAAGATCCTTGGTTGCTATGAAGGCCAGTCGTTCTAAATGGATGGTTGCTATGGCCAAAGGCCACAGTTATCTCTGCCGTTGTCAAGCGGGCATATCCTAACTTTATCTTATTTTAAACATCTCTATTTTACTTAGCCTACTTCCATACAGTGAGTCCCATTAAGAAGTGGCCACTTCATTCGTGCTTACCGTGATTCATACAGCAGCATTATTAAATTAATCTGTCACCATATGCCTATGCCAACGTTTGCAAAGAGGAGAATCTTTTAATTTGATTCACAATGAAACGTTACATTTAATGTAATGTAAACAATGAGTAGGCTAGTTTTGGTTGTTGTTGGTGGTGTTACTGCATCCCTTAGTTATTATGCCTACAATGCAAAATTGTTCCCTCGTGATTGTTAGACGCATTTCAAAACATCGCGACGTGAAATGCCACCACAAAACATTGTTTGTGAATCGGTCTTATTAGGAATCCTCGCTTAAGCTGTCACAGACTCAGGCGCTACTTAGGGCTAAAATGCTTCCTGAATTACTCTTAGTAAAAAAAAATAGGAGTCCTAAAGTTACGAGTGACGAAGTTACGAGTACAAGCATATCAAGCAACATAAATCTCTTAACGTTAACGTTACAGCAACATCTCCTCCCTGACATAGCTAGCTAGCTTCTAGCCACACAAGAAATGAATGATTTTAAATCTCCGCTTAGCATTCTAATAACAGAAGGGGCACATTTATGTTGACCACTACAACATGACTCATTATGTCTGTAACTCTATAAAACACTTACTTTCATAAAGGAAGCACGCCATCCAGCACATACACATGGAAACCGATATTTTAGGTAGGCTACTTGGCCACGAACTCAAAACGTGTCTCCCTGAAGCTCTTCTAGAATCTTTGCTCTGAAGGCTGCGTTGCTATGGCAACATCAAATAAACGGAGAGTCTTTTCAAGGTATTTCCTGCTTGTACTGTCGTCAAATCCATGCTTTGAGGAAAAAATTCTTTTTATCATAGTTCCCTCTTCAATGAGCGATTACCAGCTCGTTTTTGTAACAGAGATAGCTGTTTATTGTCCCTAGGTTTACAGAAACACCTATTCATATTAATACGTATGGAAATCAAGTTAACGCTGCCGACCACTGTTTGTCTATTACATGGCCCAGAATGCCTTGCATGTCTTTACAACAAAACAACACAGTAAAACCTAAATGCCCGTAAACATATGCATTTGCATACTTGTAACATTTTTAATAATACTCTCCCATCATGATATGTAACAATAATGAAAAATTTAATTTGAATACCGTCAATGTGAAAACAACTCTATTATGTAAGCTATATATAGCTACCGTTCTCCTTGCTATTTCAGTTCGTAAGTCCATACTATCCCATGACAGAGCAAGGATTTCATGATTGGGCAAGGTTGCCCGGAGACATTGTGGATACCCAGAGGCATTGATTGAGCATACTTGGAAGATGTTGTGATAGAAAGTGAATGGGGTAAAGGTGAATGGGGAGAGTTACCAAATACCTGTGGGTGGTTTGCCAAATGATGGAAACTTTTGGAATATTTCTTTTTTTTTTTTAGCTTTTGCACCCTCACACTGGAGTCCCCAGTTCATATACAAAATTTGGTATCGATATGTGACAGTGTTCCTGTGATATGGACGACTTCCTGTTTCGGAGCTTCGCCGCCGATTTCGTTTGGCTGTGACGGGCAAACGCTTTCGAAAATCAAAAATCCTTCTAGTAACTTTTGTGAGGCTTGGTCCAATGATGATGTACGTCAAGTTTCGTGGCGTTCGGACCAAATTTGTGACCTGTGAAAATTTAGTTTCGCTTTCTATTCAATCCAATATGGCGGACGAACGACACGCCCACTTGACGTCATCTTCTCGAGCAAGTTACACCGGTACTGCCCGGACGTTTTAAAGTTGGAACGGTGTCTGTGTCTCAAAGGGCCTAGGCACAGGAGCTGGAAAAAATTAGGGAGACGGGAATAATAATAATATTAATAATAATAATAAGAAAACTTAAGAAGAACAATAAGTGTGCTGCTTTGCAAGCACACTTAATTATTTGCTTGGTAGATAAGGTTTAATATAGTTGGAATGACTAAACAGTTAAATAGGTTGATAATTGAAATGGTTAAATTATTTAGGCAGATAGTTGACGATAACTAACAGTTGGAATGGCTCCAATGTTTGCTAGTAGTTATGCTAACTATGTTAACAAAGATAATAATGTTAACCAAGTTACTATGCTAACTAGCATGCTAACAATGTGAAAATGTTAACTATGCTAACCATATGACTTAGCTAACCTAGCTAATCATTTTTATTAGTTATGAACTAGCATGCTAACATGCTAGCATGCTAACTATGCTAACCATGTGACTTAGCTAACTTAGCTAATCATTTTTAGAAGTTTTGCAAAAAATGCTAACTAGCATGCTAACATGTTAGCATGCTAACTATGCTAACCATGTGACTTAGCTAACTTAGCTAATCATTTTTAGCAGTTTTGCTAAAAATGCTAATTAGCATGCTAACATGCTAGCATGCTAACATGCTAACTATGCTAACCATGCTAACTAACTACAGTGGGTAGGAGTCATAGTTGATGACAAGTAACAGTTACAATGGCTGAACAGTTAAAAAGTTCAGTAGTTTAAAGGGTTAAATTGTTTAACAGTGAAATATTGTAGTGAGGACTTTTATTTTGAAACAGTTTTTGGCAGAGGAAGCAGTTGAACAGGATGTGTAGTCTTAATAGGGCCAGTTTGTATGCTTAAAGCCTGAGACTGGCAGTTGATGCAGGTGGCCCGAACACCTGCCATAGGATTCAAATGGTTAAATTATTTGCTAGGTAGATGAGGTTTAATATAGTTGGAATGACTGAACTAGGTAGATGAGGTTTAATATAGTTGGACTGACTGAACAGTCAAATAGCTGGATAGTTTAAAAGGTTAGCCTGAGAAACTGATAGGGTGCAGGTGGCCTGGCCACCTGGCCTAGGATTCTAATTGCTTAACGGCAGTCTTAATAGAGCCATATTGTATGCTTAAAGCCTGAGACAGAGTATATAGTTTAAAAGTTAAATGTAGATAGTGTAATGGATGTTGATAGACAGAAAGTTGAATGGATGTTGATAGGCAGATTGTTTAATGGATGTTGATGGATAGTTTAATGGGTGGATGAGTGAATGGTTTGAAGAGGATGAATGGATAGAAAGTTGGATGAAATGTGTCTTATATCCTTGTAGAATGTAGAGACACAGAAAGAGTTGGTCTTGTTCAGTAGAAAGCAGTTGATACAGGTGCAATCAGTTGAACTGATTCTTTGATGGGGCCTAGATGAGCAGCTGGAAGAAGATACAGGTGCAAATCAAGTTAATTAGTCCATTGTGATGTCATCAGCCCATGTTAAGTCTATGGGGATTTTATAAAAGTTAATAATTAATAGTTTAAAAAGTATAAAAGTTACAAAGATGAAAAATACAAAGCCTACATGTCCTAAGTAAGACCTACGTAACATAGTTTGAATGAAGTTTCTACGTTAAATGGTTGAAGCTGCATTAGCTAAGTTAGAAGAAGAATAATAAGAACTAGAAAAGCATTTCCTGAAGGAAATACAGTGCATGAAAATGCAAAAAATATTATGTAAAATATCATACAGAGTAAAAACAAACTATATTGGTTGCTAGGTAGATGAGGTTTAATATAGTTGGAATGACTGAACAGTTAAATAAGTGGATAGTTTATATAGTTAAATGATTTACTTGGTAGATAAGGTTTAATATAGTTGGAATGATTGAACGGTTAAATAGGTGGATAATTTAAATGGTTAAATTATTTAGGTAGATAATTGACGATAACTGACAGTTTGAATGGCTCTAATGTTTGCTAGCAGTTATGCTAACTATGTTATCAAAGATAATTATGTTAACTATGTTATCAAAGATAATAATGTTAACCAAGTTACTTAACTTAGTTAACTTAGCTAATGTTTTCATATTTAGTAGTTATGCTAACTAGCATGCTAACTATGCTAACCATGTTACTTAGCTAACATAGGTAATCATTTTTAGCAATTTTGTTAAAAATGCTAACTAGCATGCTAACATGTTAGCATGCTAACTATGCTAACCACGTTACTTAGCTAACTTAACTAATCATTTTTAGCAGTTTTGCTAAAAATGCTAACTAGCATGCTAACATGCTAGCATGCTAACTATGCTAACCATGTGACTTAGCTAACTTAGCTAATCGTTTTTAGCAGTTTTGCTAAAAATGCTAACTAGCATGCTAACATGCTAGCATGCTAACTATGCTAACCAACTTAGCTAACTAGCTACAGTGGGTGGGAGTCATAGTTGATGACAAGTAACAGTTACAATGGCTGAACAGTTAAAAAGTTCAGTAGTTTAAAGGGTTAAATTGTTTAACAGTGAAATATTGTAGTGAGGACTTTTATTTTGAAACAGTTTTTGGCAGAGGAAGCAGTTGGACAGGATGTGTAGTCTTAATAGGGCCAGTTTGTATGCTTAAAGCCTGAGACTGGCAGTTGATGCAGCTGGCCCGAACACCTGCCATAGGATTCTAATTGCTTAACGGCAGTCTTAATAGAGCCATATTGTATGCTTAAAGCCTGAGACAGAGTATATAGTTTAAAAGTTAAATGTAGATAGTGTAATGGATGTTGATAGACAGAAAGTTGAATGGATGTTGATAGGCAGATTGTTTAATGGATGTTGATGGATAGTTTAATGGGTGGATGAGTGAATGGTTTGAAGAGGATGAATGGATAGAAAGTTGGATGAAATGTGTCTTATATCCTTGTAGAATGGAGAGACAGAGAGAGTTGGTCTAGTTCAGTAGAAAGCAGTTGATACAGGTGCAATCAGTTGAACTGATTCTTTGATGGGGCCTAGATGAGCAGCTGGAAGATGATACCAGGTGCAAATCAAGTTAATTAGTCCATTGTGATGTCATCAGCCCATGTTAAGTCTATGGGGAAATTTTGGGTAGTTTTTAATTAATAGTTTAAAAAGTATAAAAGTTACAAAGATGAAAAATACAAAGCCCACATGTCATAAGTAAGACCTACGCAACGCAGTTTGAATGAAGTTTCTACGTTAAACGGTTGAAGCTGCATTAACTGCGTTAGAAGAAGAAGAATAACTAGAAAAGCATTTCCTGAAGGAAATACAGTGCATGAAAATGCAAAAATATGATGAGTTCATATGGTTAAATTATTTGCTTGGTAGATAAGGTTTAATATAGTTGGAATGACTAAACAGTTAAATAGGTTGATAATTGAAATGGTTAAATTTTTAGGCAGATAGTTGACGATAACTAATAGTTGGAATGGCTCTAATGTTTGCTAGCAGTTATGCTAACTATGTTAACAAAGATAATAATGTTAACCAAGTAACTATGCTAACTAGCATGCTAACAATATTAAAATGTTAACTATGCTAACCATATGACTTAGCTAACCTAGCTAATCATTTTTAGTAGTTATGCTAACTATGCTAACTAGCATGCTAGCATGCTAACTATGCTAACCATGTGACTTAGCTAACTTAGCTAATCATTTTTAACAGTTTTGCTAAAAATGCTAACTAGCATGCTAACATGCTAGCATGCTAACTATGCTAACCATGTGACTTAGCTAACTTAGCTAATCATTTTTAGCAATTTTGTTAAAAATGATAACTAGCATGCTAACATGTTAGCATGCTAACCATGCTAACTAGCTACAGTGGGTAGGAGTCATAGTTGATGACAAGTAACAGTTACAATGGCTAAACAGTTAAAAAGTTCAGTAGTTTAAAGGGTTAAATTGTTTAACAGTGAAATATTGTAGTGAGGACTTTTATTTTAAAACAGTTTTTGGCAGAGGAAGCAGTTGAACAGGATATGTAGTCTTAATAGGGCCAGTTTGTATGCTTAAAGCCTGAGACTGGCAGTTGATGCAGGTGGCCCGAACACCTGCCATAGGATTCAAATGGTTAAATTATTTGCTAGGTAGATGAGGTTTAATATAGTTGGAATGACTGAACTAGGTAGATGAGGTTTAATATAGGAATGACTGAACTAGGTAGATGAGGTTTAATATAGTTGGAATGACTGAACGGTTAAATAGGTGGATAGTGTAAAAGGTTAAATTATTTGCTAGGTAGATGAGGTTTAATATAGTTGGAATGACTGAACTAGGTAGATGAGGTTTAATATAGTTGGACTGACTGAACAGTCAAATAGCTGGATAGTTTAAAAGGTTAGCCTGAGAAACTGATAGGGTGCAGGTGGCCTGGCCACCTGGCCTAGGATTCTAATTGCTTAACGGCAGTCTTAATAGAGCCACATTGTATGCTTAAAGCCTGAGACAGAGTATATAGTTTAAAAGTTAAATGTAGATAGTGTAATGGATGTTGATAGACAGAAAGTTGAATCGATGTTGATAGGCAGATTGTTTAATGGATGTTGATGGATAGTTTAATGGGTGGATGAGTGAATGGTTTGAAGAGGATGAATGGATAGAAAGTTGGATGAAATGTGTCTTATATCCTTGTAGAATGTAGAGACACAGAAAGAGTTGGTCTAGTTCAGTAGAAAGCAGTTGATACAGGTGCAATCAGTTGAACTGATTCTTTGATGGGGCCTAGATGAGCAGCTGGAAGAAGATACAGGTGCAAATCAAGTTAATTAGTCCATTGTGATGTCATCAGCCCATGTTAAGTCTATGGGGATTTTATAAAAGTTAATAATTAATAGTTTAAAAAGTATAAAAGTTATAAAGATGAAAAATACAAAGCCTACATGTCCTAAGTAAGACCTACGTAACATAGTTTGAATGAAGTTTCTACGTTAAATGGTTGAAGCTGCATTAGCTACGTTAGAAGAAGAATAATAAGAATAAGAAGACTTGGAAGAACAATATAGTGCATTTTCATGCACTATAACTAGAAAAGCATTTCCTGAAGGAAATACAGTGCATGAAAATGCAAAAAATATGATGTAAAATATCATACAGAGTAAAAACAAACTATATTGGTTGCTAGGTAGATGAGGTTTAATATAGTTGGAATGACTGAGCAATTTAATAGGTGGATAGTTTCTATAGTTAAATTATTTGCTTGGTAGATAAGGTTAAATATAGTTGGAATGATTGAACGGTTAAATAGGTGGATAATTTAAATTAAATTATTTAGGTAGATAATTGACGATAACTGACAGTTGGAATAGCTCTAATGTTTGCTAGCAGTTATGCTAACTATGTTATCAAAGATAATAATTTTAACCAAGTTACTTAACTTAGTTAACTTAGCTAATGTTTTCATTTTTAGTAGTTATGCTAACTAACATGTTAGCAATGCTAACATGCTAACTATGTTAACCATGTGACTTAGCTTACCTAGCTAATCATTTTTAGTAGTTATGCTAACTATGTTAACTAGCATGCTAACATGTTAATTATGTTAACCATGTGACTTAGCTAACCTAGCTAATCATTTTTAGCAGTTATGCTAACTAGCATGTTAACATGGTAGCATGCTAACTATGCTAACCATGTGACTTAGTGAACTTAGCTGATCATTTTTAGCAGTTTTGCTAAAAATGTTAATTAGCATGCTAACTAGCATGCTAACATGCTAGCATGCTAACTATGCTAACCATGTGACTTAGCTAACTTAGCTAATCATTTTTAACAGTTTTGCTAAAAATGCTAACTAGCGTGTTAACATGCTAGCATGCTAACTATGCTAACCAAGTTACTTAGCTAACTTAGCTAACTAGCTACAGTGGGTAGGAGTCATAGTTGATGACAAGTAACAGTTACAATGGCTGAACAGTTAAAAAGTTCAGTAGTTTAAAGGGTGAAACAGTGAAATATTGTAGTGAGGACTTTTATTTTGAAACAGTTTTTGGCAGAGGAAGCAGTTGAACAGGATGTGTAGTCTTAATAGGGCCAGTTTGTATGCTTAAAGCCTGAGACTGGCAGTTGATGCTGGTGGCCTGGCCACCTGGCCTAGGATTCTAATTGCTTAACGGCAGTCTTAATAGAGCCATATTTATTGTATGCTTAAAGCCTCAGACAGAGTATATAGTTTAAAAGTTTAATGTAGATAGTGTAATGGATGTTGATAGACAGAAAGTTGAATGGATGTTGATAGGCAGATTGTTTAATGGATGTTGATGAATAGTTTAATGGGTGGATGAGTGAATGGTTTGAAGAGGATGAATGGATAGAAAGTTGGATGAAATGTGTCTTATATCCTTGTAGAATGGAGAGACAGAGAGAGTTGGTCTAGTTCAGTAGAAAGCAGTTGATACAGGTGCAATCAGTTGAACTGATTCTTTGATGGGGCCTAGATGAGCAGCTGGAAGATGATACCAGGTGCAAATCAAGTTAATTAGTCCATTGTGATGTCATCAGCCCATGTTAAGTCTATGGGGAAATTTTGAGTAGTTTTTAATTAATAGTTTAAAAAGTATAAAAGTTACAAAGATGAAAAATACAAAGCCCACATGTCATAAGTAAGACCTACGCAACGCAGTTTGAATGAAGTTTCTACGTTAAACGGTTGAAGCTGCATTAACTGCGTTAGAAGAAGAAGAAGAATAACTAGAAAAGCATTTCCTGAAGGAAATACAGTGCATGAAAATGCAAAAATATGATGAGTTCATATGGTTAAATTATTTGCTTAGTAGATAAGGTTTAATATAGTTGGAATGACTAAACAGTTAAATAGGTTGATAATTGAAATGGTTAAATTATTTAGGCAGATAGTTGACGATAACTAACAGTTGGAATGGCTCCAATGTTTGCTAGTAGTTATGCTAACTATGTTAACAAAGATAATAATGCTAACCAAATTACTATGCTAACTAGCATGCTAACAATGTTAAAATGTTAACTATGCTAACCATATAACTTAGCTAACCTAGCTAATCATTTTTATTAGTTATGACAACTATGCTAATTAGCATGCTAACATGCTAACTATGCTAACCATGTGACTTAGCTAACTTAGCTAATCATTTTTAGCAGTTTTGCTAAAAATGCTAACTAGCATGTTAGCATGCTAACTATGCTAACCATGTGACTTAGCTAACTTAGCTAATCATTTTTAGCAGTTTTACAAAAAATGCTAACTAGCATGCTAACATGTTAGCATGCTAACTATGCTAACCATGTGACTTAGCTGACTTAGCTAATCATTTTTAGCAGTTTTGCAAAAAATGCTAACTAGCATGCTAACATGTTAGCATGCTAACTATGCTAACCATGTGACTTAGCTAATCATTTTTAGCAGTTTTGCAAAAAATGCTAACTAACATGCTAACATGTTAGCATGCTAACTATGCTAACCATGTGACTTAGCTAACTTAGCTAATCATTTTTAGCAGTTTTGCAAAAAATGCTAACTAGCATGCTAACATGCTAGCATGCTAACTATGCTAACCATGCTAACTAGCTACAGTGGGTAGGAGTCATAGTTGATGACAAGTAACAGTTACAATGGCTGAACAGTTAAAAAGTTCAGTAGTTTAAAGGGTTAAATTGTTTAACAGTGAAATATTGTAGTGAGGACTTTTATTTTGAAACAGTTTTTGGCAGAGGAAGCAGTTGGACAGGGTGTGTAGTCTTAATAGGGCCAGTTTGTATGCTTAAAGCCTGAGACTGGCAGTTGATGCAGCTGGCCCGAACACCTGCCATAGGATTCTAATTGCTTAACGGCAGTCTTAATAGAGCCATATTGTATGCTTAAAGCCTGAGACAGAGTATATAGTTTAAAAGTTAAATGTAGATAGTGTAATGGATGTTGATAGACAGAAAGTTGAATGGATGTTGATAGGCAGATTGTTTAATGGATGTTGATGGATAGTTTAATGGGTGGATGAGTGAATGGTTTGAAGAGGATGAATGGATAGAAAGTTGGAGGAAATGTGTCATATACTTGTAGAATGGAGAGACAGAGAGAGTTGGTCTAGTTCAGTAGAAAGCAGTTGATACAGGTGCAATCAGTTGAACTGATTCTTTGATGGGGCCTAGATGAGCAGCTGGAAGATAATACCAGGTGCAAATCAAGTTAATTAGTCCATTGTGATGTCATCAGCCCATGTTAAGTCTATGGGGAAATTTTGAGCAGTTTTTAATTAATAGTTTAAAAAGTATAAAAGTTACAAAGATGAAAAATACAAAGCCCACATGTCATAAGTAAGACCTACGCAACGCAGTTTGAATGAAGTTTCTACGTTAAACGGTTGAAGCTGCATTAACTGCGTTAGAAGAAGAAGAATAATAATAAGAAGAAGAAGAAGAAGCCTAGGAAGAACAGTAGAGTGCATTTTCATGCACTCTAACTAGAAAAGCATTTCCTGAAGGAAATACAGTGCATGAAAATGCAAAAAATATGATGTAAAATATCATACAGCTTAAAAACAAACTATATTGGTTGCTAGGTAGATGAGGTTTAATATAGTTGGAGTGACTGAACAGTTAAATAGGTGGATAGTTTATATGGTTAAATGATTTGCTTGGTAGATAAGGTTTAATATAGTTGGAATGATTGAACGTTTAAATAGGTGGATAATACTTAACTTAGTTAACTTAGCTAATGTTTTCATTTTTAGCAGTTTTGTAACCATTTTACTTAGCTAACTTAGCTAATCATTTTTAATAGTTTTGCTAAAAATGCTAACTAGCATGCTAACATGCTAGCATGCTAACTATGCTAACCACGTGACTTAGCTAACTTAGCTAATCATTTTTAGCAGTTTTGCTAAAAATGCTAATTAGCATGCTAACATGCTAGCATGCTAACTATGCTAACCATGTGACTTAGCTAACTTAGCTAATCATTTTTAGCAGTTTTGCAAAAAATGCTAACTAGCATGCTAACATGCTAACCATGTGACTTAGCTAACTTAGCTAATCGTTTTTAGCAGTTTTGTAAAAAATGCTAACTAGCATGCTAACATGCTAGCATGCTAACTATGCTAACCATGTGACTTAGCTAACTTAGCTAATCATTTTTAGCAGTTTTACAAAAAATGCTAACTAGCATGCTAACATGCTAGCATGCTAACTATGCTAACCATGTGACTTAGCTAACTTAGCTAATCATTTTTAACAGTTTTGTAAAAAATGCTAACTGGCATGCTAACTAGCATGCTAACATGCTAACTATGCTAACCAATTTACTTAGCTAACTTAGTTAACTAGCTACAGTGGGTAGGAGTCATAGTTGATGACAAGTAACAGTTACAATGGCTGAACAGTTAAAAAGTTCAGTAGTTTAAAGGGTTAAATTGTTTAACAGTGAAATATTGTAGTGAGGACTTTTATTTTGAAACAGTTTTTGGCAGAGGAAGCAGTTGAACAGGATGTGTAGTCTTAATAGGGCCAGTTTGTATGCTTAAAGCCTGAGAATGGCAGTTGAAACAGATGGCCGAACACCTGCCACAGGATTCTATTTGCTGTGATGTCATAAAGGGCAATGTTAAGTCAATGGGAAAATGTTGATAGTTTTTAATTAATAGTTTAAAAAGTATAAAAGTTACAAAGTTGAAAAATACAAAGCCCACATGTCCTAATTAAGACCTACGCGTCAATGTTTGAATGAAGTTTCTACGTTAAACGGTTGAAGCTGCATTAACTGCGTTAGAAGAAGAGGAATAATAAGAACTAGAAAAGCATTTCCTGAAGGAAATACAGTGCATGAAAATGCAAAAATATGATGAGTTCATATGGTTAAATTATTTGCTAGGTAGATGAGGTTTAATGTAGTTGGAATGACTGAACTAGGTAGATGAGGTTTAATATAGTTGGAATGACTGAACAGTTAAATAGGTGGATAGTTTTATTGTTAAATGATTTGCTTGGTAGATAAGGTTTAATATTGTTGGAATGATTGAACGGTTAAATAGGTGGATAATTTAAATGGTTAAATTATTGAGGTAGATAATTGACGATAACTGACAGTTGGAATGGCTCTAATGTTTGCTAGTAGTTATGTTAACTATGTTATCAAACATAATAATGTTAACCAAGTTACTTAACTTAGCTAATGTTTTCATTTTTAGTAGTTATGCTAACTAGCATGATAGCATGCTAACTATGTTAACCATGTGACTTAGCTAACTTAGCTAATCATTTTTAGCAGTTTTGTTAAAAATGCTAACTAGCATGCTAACATGCTAGCATGCTAACTATATTAACCATGTTACTTAGCTAACTTAGCTAATCATTTTTAGCAGTTTTGCTAAAAATGCTAACTAGCATGCTAACATGCTAGCATGCTAATTATATTAACCATGTTACTTAGCTAACTTAGCTAATAATTTTTAGCAGTTTTGCTAAAAATGCTAACTAGCATGCTAACATGTTAGCATGCTAACTATGCTAACCATGTAACTTAGCTAATCATTTTTAGTAGTTTTGCTAAAAATGTTAACTAGCATGTTAACTAGCATGCTAACTATGCTAACCATGTTACTTAGCTAACTTAGCTAATCATTTTTAGCAATTTTGCTAAAAATGCTAACTAGCATGTTAACATGCTAGCATGCTAACTATGCTAACCATGTGACTTAGCTTACTTAGCTAATCATTTTTAGCAGTTTTACAAAAAATGCTAACTAGCATGCTAACATGCTAGCATGCTAACATACTAACTATGCTAACCATGCTAACTAGCTACAGTGGGTAGAAGTCATAGTTGATGACAAGTAACAGTTACAATGGCTAAACAGTTAAAAAGTTCAGTTGTTTAAAGGGTTAAATTGTGAAAAATTAAATAGTGAAATATTGTAGTGAGGACTTTTATTTTGAAACAGTTTTTGGCAATGGATGCAGTTGGACAGGATGTGTAGTCTTAATAGGGCCAGTTTGTATGCTTAAAGCCTGAGACTGGCAGTTGATGCAGCTGGCCCGAACACCTGCCATAGGATTCTAATTGCTTAACGGCAGTCTTAATAGAGCCATATTGTATGCTTAAAGCCTGAGACAGAGTATATAGTTTAAAAGTTAAATGTAGATAGTGTAATGGATGTTGATAGACAGAAAGTTGAATGGATGTTGATAGGCAGATTGTTTAATGGATGTTGATGGATAGTTTAATGGGTGGATGAGTGAATGGTTTGAAGAGGATGAATGGATAGAAAGTTGGAGGAAATGTGTCTTATATCCTTGTAGAATGGAGAGACAGAGAGAGTTGGTCTAGTTCAGTAGAAAGCAGTTGATACAGGTGCAATCAGTTGAACTGATTCTTTGATGGGGCCTAGATGAGCAGCTGGAAGATGATACCAGGTGCAAATCAAGTTAATTAGTCCATTGTGATGTCATCAGCCCATGTTAAGTCTATGGGGAAATTTTGAGCAGTTTTTAATTAATAGTTTAAAAAGTATAAAAGTTACAAAGATGAAAAATACAAAGCCCACATGTCATAAGTAAGACCTACGCAACGCAGTTTGAATGAAGTTTCTACGTTAAACGGTTGAAGCTGCATTAACTGCGTTAGAAGAAGAAGAATAATAAGAAGAAGAAGAAGAAGCCTAGGAAGAACAGTAGAGTGCATTTTCATGCACTCTAATAAGAAGAAGAAGAAGAAGCCTAGGAAGAACAGTAGAGTGCATTTTCATGCACTCTAATAAGAAGACTTGGAAGAACAATATAGTGCATTTTCATGCACTATAATAAGAAGACTTGGAAGAACAATATAGTGCATTTTCATGCACTATAACTAGAGAATGTAATTCCAGGGAATTACGAGTGCATGAAAATGAATCTAGGACAGACATAGCATAGCTTAATAAAAGTTGATAGTTTAGAAGTAGACAGTTTACAAGTTGAATGTACATAGTTTAACAGTTGTTAATAGACAGATAGTTTAATAGACAGATAGTTTAATGAATGCTAATGATGCTAACTAGCTAGTGAGGACTTTTATTTTGAAACAGTTGAAGGCAGAGGATACAGTTGATGGGAGTCATAGTTGACTGACAGTTACAACAGTTGAACAGTTAAAAAGTTGGATAGTTTAAAAGGTTAAATTATTTGCTAGATAGATGAGGTTTAATATAGTTGGAATGACTGACCAGTTAAATAGGTGGATAGTTTAAAAGGTTAAATTATTTGCTAGGTAGATGATGTTTAATATAGTTGGAATGACTGAGAGCTAGGTAGATGAGGTTTAATATAGTTGGAATGACTGAACAGTTAAATATGTGGATGGTTTAAAAGTTTAAATTATTTGCTAGGTAGATGATGTTTAATATATTTGGAATGACTGAACTAGGTAGATGAGGTTTAATATAGTTGGAATGACTGAACAGTTAAATAGGTGGATAGTTTAAAAGGTTAAATTATTTGCTAGGTAGATGAGGTTTAATATAGTTGGAATGACTGAACTAGGTAGATGAGGTTTAATATAGTTGGAATGACTGAACAGTTTCTCAGGCTTATAGCATAGAATGAGACTGTATGCTTAAAGCCTGAGAAACTGACAGTTGATCAAGGTGGCCTGGCCACCTGGCACAATATTCTAATTGCTATGATGTCATAAAGCCTGAGAAACTCAGTTGATCCAGGTGGCCTGGCCAGAGCCATATATGAGCCATCCAGGTGGCCTGAACACCTGGCATAGGATTCTAATTGCTATTGTGATGTCATAATCTAATAGGCCTACTTGATTAGATGTTAGCTTAGAGTATATGACAGTCAGTACAAATAAATTGTTAATTCAATATTGATCAACATTCTTTGTTTTAATAGCCTACAGCAGAATGATACTCAGAATACACTAATAAACACTTAACAACCAATGTAAGCTTGAAGTAAAAAAAAAAAAAAACACAGTTGTGTGTGTATATATATATACAGAACTTGATAATGCCAATCATATTATCCTAAGACAGATCTATTTATCAGTGGTAATTCTGAAATGGCAGCAAGAGCTAGAGGTCTCAGTTAATTGTAATAAATAGGTCACTTTTGACGGTGATATAGACTGAAGAACAAGATTCAGCCCTTCAGATGATCAGTTTTAGACAGAACTTAGGTTAGAATCTTAATTTTCACACAGCACAGCTCAGGTCTAAAAACAGAGGTCTAACAGCACAGCTAAGTTTCACAGATGTCACAGCACATGATTCAAATGTATGCATGCTTCATATAGTTGTCGGCATAGTCCTCCTGCAACAATATAATACTCAGAATGTCTCAGTGTAGATCTCAGATCTACGTCTATAGTTCAAAAGTATGTGCAGATATGTTGAGATATGGTCACATGTTTTTTAGGAATTAATGTTAGTGTTAATGTCAGCGATGTATGGTTGGCAGGATGTGCACACAGACAGGCACACACATAATGTATTACACGGTCATCACCACACTGGTCTGGTCCCTAAAAGACAAAAGCAAACAAGTTAGAGTTATACCAAAAACATGGAATGTGTACAATTGTTCAATACAACTTAGATATTTAAGTGAGGTTGTTGCACCATAAATCTGTAATGGTAGTTAAATATACTAGCCTATAGTATTTCACTGCAAACAAAGCAACATTTTGTGTTTTATTCATTTCTGTTTAAGGATAGTTGACAGCCAAACAGTTTAAAGTAAACAGCTTAGAACACTTTGTAGGCAAAGGGTGTGTTGTTGCTGTTGATAATCATAAACTGAGTCTTAAGGATGGACCATTCTGATATTAAGCATCTTGATAACCAACTACACATATCTTACAGCTTGCTAGGTCTGTTATCCACATTTGTTCTACAGATTACGATGTAGGCCTACTTTAGGATGTAGCCTACAACAACTGGGAAGCTTTAATTTATAGGCCAGAATAATGCAGAAATGAGTAGCCTAGGCCAAGTAAACATACTCTGTAGCTATGTTGACAGCACAAACGTTATACCTCAACTTCTGTAGTGTGTTTTAACAATACTTTGGTCATATGGTCCGTTTCCAAACAGTAAGGTTTTCATCAGGTCCCTTTCCACAGGTTATCAAGAGCCAGATAGTATAACGCTACTGGTTAGTGAGCAAATGTAACGTTAACGTCAGTGCTCAGCTGGGAGCGACGTTAGGTTTGAATGTCGTTAGCTAACGTTATCGAAACCTACAGCTAACCAGTCAATTTAAAGTGACGACTTATTAACGTTGATTAGGTGGGTTTCATAACTTTCCTTACATAATAAATATCAACGGATAGTAGACCTATAAGTGCTAACGTTAACTATTCCCCTAACGTTAGAACTACCGAGTTTGGCTACTTGTGACCTATCATTTCATACATAGCCTAGACCTATAGTAGAATGCTACATAACATAATGTTTGACGACATAAATGAGTCAAATACCAAAAATCGGACCACTTACCTTGTCTGTAGTTAGAGAAATGTGCCTCTGGAGGAGAGTTTTACGAGCAAGTAAAGTATCACGGCAGGTCAAAACGTTCAGAAGATTCACGTTCACAGCTCCAGTGATAGAAAGATTGCAGCGGACCAGCTGTTGATTGCCTTCAGGTGCAGCTGTCACGTCATAATGCTAAAAGTTGCCGCCACGGCGGTCAATGTAAAGTCTATGGGATTTTATTGCTCTTTTATCGTAAATATCTCAAAAAGTATAAAGTTCACAAATATGAAAAATACATTCTACGATTGTCCGTTACAAGAGCTTTGTAGGAGTCTTTGAATGAGGTCAGACGGTTCAGCGGTTTCAGTCGCATTAAACGTTGAATTTGGTCGGAAGAAGAATAAGAAGAAGAACAGCGATAATAGTCCATTGCATTTACATGCAATGCAATAATTCGGATAACAGTAGAGTGCATTTTCATGCACTCTAACTAGAAAAGCATTTCCTGAAGGAAATACAGTGCATGAAAATGCAAAAAATTATATGTAAAATATCACACAGTAAAAACAAATAATGCAGATATAGTTGCAATAGTGTTGCTAGGGTACATATGTTGGTTGTAATACCAAACAAATTAAGTGGTTGCTATGGTGGTTGATGGGTAATCCTGTTGGTTGCTATGGTGGTTGCTAGGTTGTAACTGTGGAAGTGGTTGCTAGGGTGTTGCTAGGGTACTTGAGGTGGTTGCTATGCTGTTGTTAGGGTAGTTATGGTGGTTGCTCTGCTGTTGCTAGGGTACTTGAGGTGGTTGCTAGGCTGTTGCTAGGTTAGTTGTGTATGCTGGTTGCTAGGTTAAACTTATTGGTTGATATATTGCTTGCTAGGTTGTAACTGTGGAAGTGGTTGCTATGCTGTTGCTATGGTAGTTATGGTGGTTGCTCTGCTGTTGCTAGGGTACTTGAGGTGGTTGCTAGGCTGTTGCTAGGTTAGTTGTGTTTGCTGGTTGCTAGGTTAAACTTATTGGTTGATATATTGCTTGCTAGGTTGTAACTGTGGAAGTGGTTGCTTGGCTGTTGCTAGGGTATGACATGGTTGCTAGGCTGTTGCTAGGGTACTTGAGGTGGTTGCTAGACTGTTGCTAGGTAGATGAGGTTTAATATTATTGGAATGACTGAAGAGTTAAATAGGTAGATAGCTTAAATGGTTAAATTATGTGCTAGGTAGATGAGGTTTAATATAGTTGGAATGACTGAACAGTTAAATAGGTGGATAGTTTAAATGGTTAAATTATTTGCTAGGTAGATGAGGTTTAATATGAATGACTGAAATAGGTAGATGAGGTTTAATATAGTTGGAATGACTGAACAGTTAAATAGGTTGATAGTTTAAAAGGTTAAATTATTTGCTAGGTAGATGAGGTTTAATATTGAAATGACTGAACAGTTTATTGTTGGATAGTTCAAATGGACAACTAGGTAGATGAGGTTTAATATAGTTGGAATGAAATAGGTGGATAGTTTAAATGGTTAAATTATTTGCTAGGTAGATGAGGTTTAATATAGTTGGAATGACTGAACAGTTACATAGGTGGATAGTTTAAATGTTAAATTATTTGCTAGGTACATGAGGTTAAATATTGTTGGAATGACTGAACAGTGAAATAGGTGGATAGTTTAAATGGTTAAATTATTTGCTAGGTAGATGAGGTTTAATATAGTTGGAATGATTGAACTAGGCAGATGAGGTTTACTGTAATATAGTTGGAATGACTGAACAGTTAAATAGGTGGACACTTTAAAAGGTTAAATTATTTGCTAGGTAGATGAGGTTTAATATAGTTGGAATGACTGAACAGTTAAATAGGTGGATAGTTTAAAAGGTTAAATTATTTGTGAGGTAGATAATGTTTAATATAGTTGGAATGACTGAACTAGGTAGATGAGCTTTAATATAGTTGGAATGACTGAACAGTTAAATAGGTGGATGGTTTAAAAGGTAAAATGATTTGCTAGGTAGATGAGGTTAAATATAGTTGGAATGACTGAACAGTGAAATAGGTGGATAGTTTAAATGGTTAAATTATTTGCTAAGTAGATGAGGTTTAATATAGTTGGTATGACTGAACTAGGTAGATGAGGTTTAATATAGTTGGAATGACCGAACAGTTAAATAGGTGGGTAGTTTAAAAGGTTAAACTATTTGCTAGACATATTAGTAATGTCTAACAATCAATCTTTATTAGTGAGTCTGAGACACTCAAGAAGATATTTGCAAGTAAAAAGGCTTTATTGAGCAGGATTGAGACTATCAATTAAAATCATGGCAGTATGTTTTGGTCAAAGAACAATCAATCTAGCAATCAATATTCAAATCTATTTTATTTTAGTTAACTCTGCATAATATACTTTGTGTAACTTGTTTATTGTTGATCTGTATTTGTCAGCTCCACTATAAAGGCACAACTCTTCCATGAATACCTCCTGTCCTTGTGCTTTTGACAAGCTCACACACCGTAGTCTTCTCTTCATTGTAGTTTAAATTTTGTTTTAATGCTGTAGTTATAACTGCTGTTTAAAAGTTTAAATGTTACAATTCTTGAATGTTAATAGCTTAAATGTTATTATATTGTTGTAGTTATAGTTCTGTATCTTAAATGTTTAAATGCTTTAATGTTAATAGCTTAAATGCTATTCTATTGCTATAAGTCGCTTTGGACAAATGCATCTGACAAATTAATGAATGTTATCATACTTCTTGACACACCATGCACATCGATATTTCATACATTGTGTCTAACCTAATTCTGAAGCTGATATAATGGATTGGAGGAATGTAAAATTAGCTGATGTATTTAAATGAATGAAGAATACAGAAAACAGGATCATGATAACTGTAATATGTTTGTAGAACACCTGAATGGGCAGAGTGCTGAGGATCAGAGATGAAGATGTTATCCAACAATGTGTTCTTCTCAGTGGTGGAGGTAGTAATGAGATTTGTGAATCCTTTTGACTGGAACAACTCATAGATTGGCTTCCTTCCATTGGTCAACATGTCCTCATTAAAATCCCCACAAACTATAACTGGACTATCAGCAATAACATGTAAAGACTCTAGTAGATGGCAGAGATTTTGCAAAAATAGGGTTGTGTTGTAATCCGGTGGTCTGTAAATCACTGCAATTAATAGTGGAACTGGAGCAACAACTTTCAATACCAGGAATTCGAGGTCAGTCACACCCTGTATGTATGGCACGTGATGGGCTAGAACATGGCTTTTTACAAACATAGCAACTCCCCCACCATTTTTCTGTGCAAAATGTGAAAGAGTAGTGTATGACACATGTCTATTGCGCTTATACATTTGATAGTTCTCCAACTGGATATTTTCTGGGACAAATGTACCAAAAAGGTGTGTTTCAGTAAAGCACAAAATATCTGCGAGGCACAGTTCATGATGTCTCTTTACGTCATCGATGTGGGCTGACAGTCCTTCAGTGTTGTGATGGACCAGTGTTAAAGATGGTGATCTCAGAGTGGGGAGGCAGTGAAAAAGGGGCATGGCGTTTCCAAAGTCAACTTTTCGCATACTGTCCACGGAAACTGTGACTTCTGGATCAGCATATATTTGGTTTTCATCAAAATCAACTATGCGTAGGCCATGTAGTGAGGTCGTTCTGCTGAGAGCAACGTATGCCATACCAGGTTCAAATATGCGCTGCAACGAGACCACTGCAGAAACGGTCGTCATGCCTTGACATTTGTGTATGGTACAACCAAAGGCTAGAGTCATTGGAAATTGGTGACGAACTACACCCTTTTTACTAAGAGGTTCCTCTACTCTTTCAATGTACACCAAATTGTCCGGTCCTTCTGGTCCTTTATTGCGATGTCTTTGCCCTGCATTGGGACTGTCCAATTCAACACCAAGCATTTTTACAAGTGATCTGCCATCTTGGTCATGATAAATAATTTTACCAATCTTTCCAAATGAACCATTCACCAGTCCATCTTCCACATCTATGTTTCTCATGAGCATCACACGTGCACCGTTAGCAACTTGTAGTCTGTCTGGTAAATCCCCTTTACGTCCTTCAAAAGGTGCTCTCTGCCTTTCCATCCGACCAGTTCGTAGATCTTTCTTATAGTCATGTGCATCAATGTTGACCAGTTCAGAGTATAGAGCAGATATTGTGTTTGCATTGTGTTGGTTTACTTGTTTATTAGTGGCAAAAACATGCAGAATGTCTTTGGGACAGTCATCAGCTTGACATATGGCCTGGCCAAGTAGAGCTCTGTCTGCTTCAGATAATGCCTCTCCTTTGCGTTTCACCCTTATCCTGTTGAGCAGCTCAGCAAATGGCACATCATCTTTCTGGCGCATGATTTCTGTGAGAGTGACTACTTGGAATCGATCCTTCCAGATATCAAGAACATGATCCTCAAACACACAGAGAGGTTTGGCTTTACCAGGGGGACTTATCTGGTTGAAATCACCACAGGCCAGGATTGAGACTCCGCCAAAGGGTTTCTTGCTGCCTTTGATTTCTTGCAGTCTCCAATTGACATATGCAAAGAGTGATTTTGATATCATGGACACTTCATCAATGACAATTATTTCAACATTGGACAAGGTAGCTCTCACTTCATCTAGACGGTTTCCAAGGCACTGGTAAGGTGGTTTAAGGCTTCTTGGCAGTTTCAGGACAGAATGCAGTGTCTTGCCAGATATGTTAAAAGCTGCTGTGCCGGTAAATGCTGTGAGAAGGACAGTGGGCATGGACATGTCTCTTTCCTCTGTGATGCGGGGTAACTTGCGGAGTATCTTTGATGCCTCTGTGTAGATGCATTTGATAAGGTGAGATTTGCCAGTTCCAGCTCCACCAGTGACAAAGTAAAAAAACTGATCGGCACTCTGTCCACACACTCGTCTCATGCACCACTTACGCACTGTATAGAATATAGATGCCTGCGTTTGATTTAGATTTTGATACATGTTACGGACTACAGTAGGGTCTATTTGAGGAGCCTCAAACATTGGTGCTGCACTTCCTCTGTCTGTCGTACTTGAGCTATATTCAGGAATGTCATCCCGTTCATTCATTTCGTCTGGATTTATTTCCTCACGCTCAGAAATGCACTCAAGCCGAAGAAGCTCTGTCTCAGGTGCAAGTGTTGTCCATGCATCCTCCATAGGTCCATTTTCTTCTATGTTCTCAATAGCTTTCTCTATTGCATCACTGTTCTTTTCAAATTGTGACCTGTTCTCCTTGACAACAGAAACTACTCTTTCATTATAGTCTCTTCCAGGAAGACGTATAGAACCTGATGTGTAAAATGACTCATATGTTGGAAAACCTCTGGGTTTCAGCTGTGAATCTGAACGATAAGGGAGGTACAGTTTGAGCAATGTGCCATAGAATTTCTCTGGAGCTTTTTGCTCAGAAAATCGGGCGTATCTGATAATGGCAGGCTTTCCTTTCGTTCGCTTCTGAATGAAGCCCATTTCATTTTGAAGTGGCAAAACCTTTTTTCCTTCTTTCTGCCTTCCATACACAACTCTATAAGTGGAAGCAAACTCTGCCATAAACATTGTCGCAAACTCTGGTGTATCTGGTCTGTTTTTGTATTTGTCTGCCATTCCGGACATCCAAACATTCTCTGAATCAGGGATTCTGTCATTCAGGTACCTTAAAGGGACGCTCATTTTCAAAGCATTGTCATCAGTGGGTATAAATATCACGTTTCGAGAGCAAGACTTCAGTTTCAAGCTACAGACTCGTGCAACAGCCTCTTGAACACTAACCTCTCTGTTTTTGGAGTATGCTTGCATGATTTGTTTCATTTCCTCACAGTCAGAGGTATTGGATTGAGAAGTATCAGTGACAACTCTTTTCAAATACTCACTCATCTCATGTTCAGCTTTGGAAATGTATGACAAGATGTACATCAGACAGGAATATGGGTTCAGGATGAACTGAATATCAATGTTTGCATTCCAGGCCCTTAACAAATGTTCATTATAGCCATTAATCCAGCAGTCCTTTGGTTGGCGCTTCATTACTAGCACACTGGATGTTGTTAATGAACTGACACAGTTTAGGTATTCCTCATAGCTGAAGTTGCATTGGGCAAGTAGCTGTGGGATGCTTTCAAATGATGTTGTTGGATTATTCAGCAATTCCCATAAAGGCCTCAGCTTAGTTTTGGCGTCTTCAGGAGACATGGAAGAGCGGTCATGATCAGATTCATCATCAGATTCGTCCATGAGCTCTGCTGGCATTGGGCGTGTTATAAATGTGCTCTCGACAGGCTGTTTTGGAAATCCAAACCGACAGTGCTTATTTCCTTTCTTACATGACTTGGAGTGCCTTTTGCTGTGGGTTTGCACCTCTGTCACTATTTTGAAAAGCTCAGGGTCTGTATTTGGGTCAGGCAGCTGACATGTTATGTACTTGTCCACAAATTCACACACTTTCTCATCTGGGTCCTCCTCAAATACAGGTGCGTTCTTACACCAAACCAACATATGTATATGAGGCGAACCTCTAGCTTGATACTCCACTCTAAAAAAGTAGTCAATGACCTCACCGATGGGCTGTGCTGGTGACAAAAGTAGGTGTCTGAGAAGTGCATCAACACGCTTGTCAAACATGCGCATGGTGGTGACAGGGTTACTACGTAAAATCTCACATTTTGATGCCCAGTCGAGCTCAGAAAAGTCAACCTGCTCTCCTTGCTGTGCCTTTATTGTTTGTATGACCTCTGGCCATCTCATTTCAGCAGCACTAAATGTACAGAAGAATGTTGGGGTACCCAGCTGGCGAAGCATTGCAAAGAGGTCTCTGAGGGTTTTTTCCCAGTAGGCAGGTGTTCCTCTCAAAGGTTGCATGAATCGAGTGGCATCTCTGTTGCGTACCAGTTTTTCCACTTCACGTTTGTCTTGGAGCATTCTTGCAGTGATTTTGCGTCCATCTCTGGTCATAGGTTTTCCTTTACGCAGTTGAATAGACATAGAAGACTTTGGCAAATGCATTTCTGTGATAAATTGTGAGAAAAAAATGTAATTGGAGTCGAGAGCAAATCGATTGTCAACACAAAATAGACGTGCATTGAAATATCTGCTTGGCGATAATTTCATTGGTCTTTGTGTTTCATCCAAAGTGTTCATTCCAGTGGGGAACTGCACAGGGCCATTGCCTCTAGTTTAGGAACTCTGAAAAAACTCACTGGTCTGTTTCCTTCAGCTGGTGCCACAGTGAATATACCTTCACCAAATGTTATCATTTCCTGTGCAATATCAGCTGGCTGTAAGCATGAATCTATAGAGCATCCACCATTTTGCTGACTTGTGTCCTCCTCAGTGTCAAGTGAATCTTGGTTATCATGTAACTCATGGGTTTCATTATTAAGCTGATTGCCTTCACTATTTATTTCTGAATGTCCTGGGTCAGTAATGTCACACTCATCCACTACATCAGTCTCCATTAGATCAACCTCCCCTGCAGCACTGACATCATTTTCATCTGTCAAGCTACTCATTCCATCCTCAAAAGCTTGTGTTTCATTAGTTATGGTTATGTCCTTGTACTCTGAATGCATATCTTTCAGTTTTGATAAGGCACGTAATACTTTGGTCATGTCTACAGTTTGGAACTGGTAATGGCCTGTATAATTCATTCTTCTTTTCAACTTCACTTTCAAAAGCTGCGACTGGCTGCTAGGTCTAGGCAAAGCATTGACTGTTGATTCAATGTCTGAAGGTACGCAAACAATTCCACCATGTATTAATTTCTGCTGGCCTTTAGGAAGACTGATTATTTTTGCAAATGGTATGTACCGTGCTATGATGTGCCTTTCAAGTATATTAAGATTACTGAGCTCTGGAGGAATTGGTGATAGCTCTAACATGTTGTTTACAGCAATGGCCGGCATTTTCCCCATCTTCAAGTTTTCATGACAGCTGTAACAAATCCACTCTGTCTTTTCATCTGGTGCACAACATGATTCAAGTGCACTGCACTGCTCACTGCATGTATGTACATATTTGCCTGTTAAGCATCGGTCAACCATGGCTCGATTCTTTTTATAACATTCATGATTGCACTCTTTTACCTGGTTATAAAACAAAGCTCTGTGACACACTGTGCAGACAAAAGTAGGGCCGTTCTGTACATCCATTCGAAAAGATGCGATGGCATCATGCAAAACGGTGGTTTCTGTTGGTGTTGACTGTTGTTCAACCTCATGCTCTGATTGATGTCCAGACAGGCGTGTAAGATTGCGGTATTTACGTTGTATATGTACAGCACAACGCATTTTGTGAATCATTCTCTGGAAACTGTTATTTAGGCCCACACCTGCATTCTTCTTTTTTTGTAGAGAACGATAATGCCTGAATAAAGGGTCATTTCTGTATCTGTCAGTGAAGGTTTCCTTTTTTTTCTGCCTGTATGTTGGATCATTTGCATAGTGATGTTTCATGGTCAACTTCTTTCTTGAACAATAGGTCGGATCATTTGCATAGTGATGTTTCATGGTCAACTTCTGTCTTGAACGATAGGTTGGATCATTTGCATAGTGATGTTTTATGGTCAATTTCTTTCTTGAACGATAGGTTGGATCATTCGCATAGTGATGTTTCATGGTCAACTTCTTTCTTAAACGATAGGTTGGATCATTTGCATAATGTTTCTGCATGTAAGCCTGTTTCCTCAATCTGAAACTCTCATGCATGTAACAGTCTCTGAGGTACGATTTTTTATTGTGTTGATTGCAGTTTGCATATCTCTACGGAGCCCCCCGGGTGACATGGGGAAAAAAAAACATGGGTTAGAAAAAAAAAAAAAAAGTAGTGGGGAAAAAAAAACATGAGGAAGAAAAAAAAAAACGATGCACTTTTGCGGGATCTCATTGCGGGATCTCGCAAAGTTTTGCGAGATCTCGCAAAACTTTTGCGAGATCCCGCAAAAGTTTTGCGAGATCCCGCAAAACTTTTGCGAGATCTCGCAAAACTTTTTTTCTACTTTTGGAACTTGCTGGGCTTCCTACTTGACCCCAATAGGCCCACAAACCACTACCGCCAGATGGCAATCGTATCATGATACTATGATTGCTCTATCACTGTTGCGTGTTGTGGGTTTTCTGGACACATTACATAGGCCTATGACACGGGAGGGAGAGGGAGACACCTGCGTGCAGACACGCACACACGCAGGCGCGTAGCAAGCGTGGGGGATGTGGGTGTTATAATGTACACAGTTTTGCTGGAACACAATTATATCCCCCACACTTTTTGTCAGATTAAATTGAAAGTAAAATATGGAAATAAACGCTCCCGTAAAGAGTTGGAACCGTATCTATAACGAACACACAGAGACACAAATAGGTCTGTTGATTTGATTGAACGGTCATCCAGGCAATCACACCAAGTTAGGTGAAGAACCAGAGCCGCTCTGATCAAATTCAAAGTGTACGTCTTTCAAGGCTGCTGCTTGGGTCTGCATTGTAACGTCTGCATTGAGCAGATTTCAGATAGAATTGAAATGATAATTGTTACCGCCTTATGCTAATTTAGTAAACCAAAATTCACTGTCTGACTGACAGTTTTTGCCACAATGCAGGGAGTCAAAGTGAAAGCGGGGTGCGTGCACCAAGGCACCTGTTTCTGCAGGAAAACCTTTGGCTACTGTTCTCAGAGCATTATGCTTTCTCTGCCTATGATCTGCTTTTCTCAAACTATGGGCCTCCTCAACAATGAACCTACTACTGCTCCACGTAGCCGCGAAATTAAGTTATGCCCGGTGCTTCACACATCTGCTCATTTGCAGCGTAGTGAATGGCTACTTGCGAACGTTGTGGATTACTTGCGAACATTGTGGATTACTTGCGAACACTGTGGATACTTGCGAACTCTGTGGATTAAGCTACTTGCGGACTCTGAATTATCTCTGGACACTTACGGTCAGTCTCATAATGCTCCAGGCTGGAGCTGCTGTACGGACTAAACCAGTACTTTCTCAAAGCCGGTCATAGGACCCTGTGATCTAGCTCAGTCTATTGATTGCCTTGTTATTGCAGTCTAGTGTGGCCTACTGTGTGTGTGTGTGTGTGTGTGTGCGCGCGTGTGTGTGTGTGCGCGCTTTGAGTTTAGCCCCCGGCCGGGGTTAATGGCCAGTCCCTTCCCCTAGTTTAACTCGGCCATAGAGAGGGCTAGTTTAAGCGGGTTGTATGAATGCGGGGTGGTTGTGTGTGGGAGGTAGTGGTGTATTAATTAATTCTTGTGAATAAACTGTGAAAAGTAAATCCCGAGTTGTGTGTGTGTGTGTGTGTAACTCCTCCTCCGACTACCAATAACATAATTACAATACTTATTCATTTGGTGTCATCAACTATATAGACATAGCCCAGTCATCACACATACAGTACGTCTCCAAGACGCTTGGAAAGGAACAGCTTAATTACATCGCGTTCCATTTAGAACGTTTTATTTGATCTGATCTTACAAACGGCAGCGTCAAGACACATTTGAGTTCTACATCGGAGATAGAACGCTTATGATCGATCATGCAATGTGTGCGTCCCTGCAGCAAGTGAAACTGGAGGTAACGTGGGCTAGAAGCAACAATAGTTTAAACAAAACGTGGCTTCCTGTAACTATCAATGGAAAAATGCATAGAAACTGCTAATCATAATCTTTAAATTGACATTAATTAAGCTGGCTATATGCAGCACAATTTATATATATTCCCTTTGCATATGTTTGGGTAGACTTCAAACGTTTTTGAATTTGAGCTTACAGTTCTGTGTCCTTTACATTTATTTAATAGGTATTAGTGATACACAGGGTGCGATTTGTGTAAAAAACAGAGGGGGGGGGGGATTTTGAATATGTTACCTTGAATACCTTTAGCTTAGTTTTAGTTTATCGTTGTGTATGACTTTAAACAGCGAGTGTGCTCAGCTCCTCTAATGCAGGGTTGGACTACGTTTTGAGAAACATACAAATTCACCTTGTTCTTGACCCATCTGAAATGACTCCTCTGCCTTTGCTGCCTCCATCCTTTCTGTATTTGTTATGTAAAATGTTGTATATGATGACACTGAAGTCTTGAGTTAGTGAATTGGCTAACAGTGTTAGTTGGTATACAAATAGCCTACACATTGCGCTACACGCTGCGTAGGCTGCGTGCATTCTCTCTCCTGCAGATTTGCGTTCAGTAGCCAAGTGCGTAATATTGTAAAAGTTGAAAAAATAAATGTGTTTATTGAAGCCTACAGAAAATAAATAGCTTACTATCATACTGTCAGTTAATTGGCTACAGTGCAGTGAAGAGTTTGGAGAGAAGTTATAGGGCAACTTGAAGTTTTATGAAAATAATTTACGAACCAGAACATATGGGCCATAAGCTTCTATTTCTTGCAGCTGTTAAAACACCCGCTAGATAGTTTAAATACCCACCAACATTTGTTTTTGCTGTACAGATTATTTCTGTAAGTTATTTGTCTACTAGGCCTAGCCTACTGGCTGATTTATCAAACGAGTGCTTTCTCGTTCGTCCTCCGCAAACTACTAGGTGTTTAAAGTAAGACGATATGCTGCTCTGAGCGTGTTTCATGTTTGGTTCAGCGCTGTTTTCCCTGCGGAAGTTCCCGCACTAAAATGTTGAGAGGGACTGAAAACGTTACAATGTTTTTGTGTTCGATGACGTTCAGAAATATGCGCCGTCTGCCAGAAGGCTACTGAATAGCCTACTCTGATGTATTGACACTGAAGATCGCTAGATTTCAAGAGTTTAAGTAGGCTAGCAGTTAAGTTGCATTCATCGCTATCAATGGGTTTAATCCTTGTCCCCACCGGAGATAAAAATAATTTAGCAGAGGTAGGGATAGGAAAACCAGAGTTGGGGAAATCCTCACCATCCCCCCTACAAATCGCACCCTGGTGATACCTCGAAATTAGGCTGCTGTCTGTTAGGCAATTTATTGTAGCCTGCTGTGTGTGCGTGTCTGCACGCAGGTGTCTCCCTCTCCCTCCCTTGTCATAGGCCTATGTAATGTGTCCAGAAAACCCACAACACGCAACAGTGATAGAGCAATCAGAGTATCATGATACGATTGCCATCTGGCGGTAGTGGTTTGTGGGCCTATTGGGGTCAAGTAGGAAGCCCAGCAAGTTCCAAAAGTAGAAAAAAAGTTTTGCGAGATCTCGCAAAAGTTTTGCGGGATCTCGCAAAACTTTTGCGGGATCTCGCAAAAGTTTTGCGAGATCTCGCAAAACTTTTTGCGAGATCTCGCAAAACTTTGCGAGATCCCGCAATGAGATCCCGCAAAAGTGCATCGTTTTTTTTTTCTTCTTCATGTTTTTTTTTTCCCCACTACTTTTTTTTTTTTTTTTCTAACCCATGTTTTTTTTCCCCATGTCACCCGGAGGGCTCCGTATATCTCTGTCTTTCATATTGCAGTTTATTCATCCTATTCTGTTCATAATATTTTCGCTGTCTGATTCTGTTGTTCTCACTGAAGGAGATATCCTGTTGTGCTTTGGCAGCTTTTCTGCGCCTGCGATCCTTATTACGTTTAGCAAGTGAATTCACAGAAATGGCTGGAACGTGGAACTCTGCAGTCTGAGCAGGTTGCACATTGTCAGTGTGGCTTCCTTGTTCATTATTATGCTCAGATGTAAACAACACTGGCATTAACTCATAAACCCATTCATCATGTGATTCATAGATGGTCCAGAATGTAAGCAGATGATCAATCATGTCACTCAAGTTGACAAAGGTCAACATCACAGCAGTGCCATTGTTTGCTGGAAATCCATGAGGTGTTCTTGAGTGTGGTTCAAAAAGTCCATATTTATCATTGTCTCTAAACAAAGCTATTGTTAAGCTACCTACAGTTAGCAGTGCAAAATGTACATCATTTGACAAACAATGCAGTCTTTCAGAGAGCTGTAGGAAGTCCAAACCATCAGGTCCATCTTGCCTCAAATAACCATACCGTGACGGGCACTTCTCAATATGATACATCTGTCCATAGATCTCAACACTATCAGGTAATTCATCAAGAGCCAAGTGGTCGGGTGCTTCATTGCCTCTCGCACTCAATCTTACCAGTGCTTCACTGTACATCAAGTTACCTTTTTGTAAAACGTAGTCAAGATCATCAGTGTTGAGCTCAGTTCGGTAGTGAAGTGTAGCAAGAAATACCAGGGAATTGCAGGTGCACTGCTTACTACGGTTGTTCCCATACCTTACATCACTTTGGCTATGAGTTGCTTGAACACATGTGATGGCTCTCTGCTCCATGTTCATGCGGGAAACACTAGTTACCTCATTTAATAGTTCTCTCTCATTCAAGTCACTCTGGTCTAATGAAGACTGATATGGTTCAACTTCAGAGAGGTCCAGTTTACGCCAACGTCTCTTTTGAGCCTCTGAGCGACGGCCTTTCCTTGGCATCTTTCAAAATGCTACAATTTTTGCTTAATATATAGTCTACTGGTCAAGTCTAATATTGGTTGTACAAATTATTGTTTATCAGATTATACAATACCACATATACTTACTGTTCTACTCACAGGTTACTTAATCAACTTAATCTGAGTATACAAAAACAGTTAGATGAGATTAAATGTTAATAAACTCAATATCCAAACAGTATTTATTTCAGTGGTTTATTACAATAATTAGTGGGCCCAAAATGAAATGTTGCAAAGCAAAGAATAAAAACAAAATGATTAGAATATGCTTGACACCCAATAAATAACAAGCTGGCTGTCAAAAGTACAAAATGACAATTTTCACCTTCACTTACTTTAGTTTAATTATTGATTAAATTCTGAAATTATCCTCAATTTTATGTTAATGCGTATTTTGTTTATCAGTGGCAATTCTGAATATGGCACTGGAACTGCTAGGTAGAGGTAACACTTGATGACACTAATGAGGAATGAGAGGAAGCCCTTGAGATGATCAGTGTTATGCAGAACTAGGATGGAATCTCAGTCCTCACACAGCTCAGGTTCAGTCTTGCAGCACAGCCCAGGTCTAAAAGTAGGTATATAACAGCAAAGACAACTTTGACAGGTATTATTGAAATATATCAACGTTTCACAGGTATGTATAGTTCACAGTAATAGTCATGTATGTGAATAGTTCACAGGTAGTTATCAATATGGTTTAGAGTCTTTATATAGTGCTTTCACAAAGTGGTCAATTCTTGTAGGAAAGTCTCAATATGATTCAAAGTAGTATTCAGCAAAGGATTCAGTTTCAAAATGGTTCAGAATATGATTCAAAGGAGGTTTCAGTCTCAAAAGGGTTCAGAATATAATTCAAAGGCGTTTTCAGTCTCAAAATGGTTCAGAATTCAGAGGCGTTTTCAGTCTCAAAATGGTTCAGAATTCAAAGGCGTTTTCAGTCTCAAAAGGGTTCAGAATTCAAAGGCGTTTTCAGTCTTAAAAGGGTTCAGAATTCAAAGGTTTCAATCTCAAAATGGGTCAGAGTATAGTATGTGCAGTCAGATATGTTCTCAGGAAGTGTTTGGTTCTTGTCGTAGATATGTTTGCAGGTAGGCGTTAGTGGGTTCTGTTGTATATGAGTGCAGTGCAGTGCGGGGTGTGCAGACGATGACAGGCACAGTGTCACACGTGACACGCAGACACCACTCTGACAGGGCTGGTCTGGAACTAGCCTAAAAGGCAAACAAAGAAGAAAAAACACACACGTTACACACTTCCAAAAATAAGTGCCAACACACACGGCAACATTGTTGCTTTCTCGGTTCTGTCAATTTCAACAATAGGCCGGTTTTAGTGATGTAGGATGAATTAAGTGAAGTGAGCAAAGAAAACTGATACAAAATTCAGCACAGCTGTATATTATGCAGATCAGGAGCAGATTTTGTAGGCAGCTGAACAGGACCCAGGACTTATGTGATGGTTGATTGTTATGCTTATGTGATATGATGGTTACTTTTAATAAAAATATAAAGTTTGGACACATTTGTAGTTGTCAATGCCGATATGGTAGGCACTTAAGAATATGGAGGATTGGGCATCCTGACATCAAGACAAGCAACCTGCAAGTCAACTAGTTTAACTAGCTTGCTATTTCTGTCAGTTACATTGCCTCCATAGGTTACAGTAGGTCTACACCAAATCGGTGAAGTACCTATTTGTCTTCACCTTCAAGAAAAACACAATTTACATGTTTGTGTAAGCAAAACAAAGTTTAAGCAATAAAAAATAATTAAAATGACATACCTGAAAAGTCTGCAGCACAGCAAGGTCTTGAGATGGGATTATTTCTTTGGCAAAGACCACAAGGGAAGGTGGAGATGGAGAAAGTCTTTAAAAAGACTATTGCTTGCTGTTGTGAATAAAGAAACTTGTGTGAAATTGTGACCACTGGTATAACATTACAATGCAACACAAGTATGTTATAATATAATATAATTTAACAAAAGGCAGCACTACTTCTCATATGTGTTAACAAAAGTAGTCGACACAAGTATTAGGGGCACACTTAGAAATAAGTTTGTTTGCTGTAACATAAGAATCAGAAAATAATTGGACTAGTAGGTTGATAGGCTAGATATTTCTATAAGATTGTTTAGATATGTCTTTTTTGCGCCACCATAAAGTTAGAAAATATGTGATAGCATTGGATTCAGGGTAGATTTTTGTGTTTTATCATCCTGTTGTCCATTGTCCATATGCCTATGGAGGTTTATATTATGTATTTATATAATGTATGGGGCGGTGGTAGTGTAGTGGTTAAGGAGCTGGGCTAGTTGTCTGAAAGTTGTCGGTTCAATTCCCGGCTTCCACCGTTGTGCCCTTGAGCAAGGCACTTAACCCCAAGTTGCTCCGGGGACAATGTGATCCCTTGTAATATAGCTGACATATGTAAGTCACTTTGGTCAAGAAGTGTCTGCTAAATGTAATGTAATGTAATATATATATTACAGGCATGTTGGCAACATCTAGCCTAGGCCTACGTTATGTCAAGGCATAGCAGCTACCGTCAAACGCTCGTTGGCCAATTGTTTCTCTATGGAGCCTTCATTTCGGTCTCCGGTCTCGGCTTCACGTTGTGGCCGGCGCCGGCGTTTTTAATGCGACGCTCAAAGTTTAAATTTGTTTAACTTTGACCCAGTTGGTGCTGACTTTCAGTGTTGCCGCAATGTTTTACTATCGTAACTATCGACAGTTTCCAAATGTCAGACTTCACGAGTCAACTATACTACTACCTGACCTGACATAATTCATAGACGTTATTTTTTAACACATAGCAGTGCTACGTCGAATAAAAGTGATAAGTAGATAATAGCTTGACGGTTAACGTTAGTCATGTTAGCTGCCAAACGTCATTCCAAGATAACGTCATGTAAGCTTCTCATGATAGCACCTAAGTTAACGTTAGCGAGCAATGTAGAGCAATGTACTACTAAATTAAAATTAAGTGACACAAACACGCAAGAGGACGGAAACAAGGGACTGGTGGTAATTGGAGGCGCTCCGATAACGTTAATTAGTGCTAGCACTATCAGCTAGAATCTACCCATGTTAGCAGCCAAACTTTACCTCAGGTAACAGTTAGCAGCTTCTAGCTTGCAATGTGGCTACGTTTCGACTATTTCCAAATGGCAGAATTTGAATCAGCTAACGTTATGGTACTACCATACCAATTGTCGGAAACAATTCGTAAACATTGTTTTTTGACAACATATACGAATAAAAGTGAAATGATTAACGTTAGAGCAATTAACGTGGTCGTTAACGCTAGCTCGAAACTTAACGTTAACGTTAGCTACCAGGCTCATTAGCTGCTAGATAGCTACAAAGAACGCTGTCAACCTTACCGAATACCTCTAGTGTTACCGTTAAGCGAATAAAACTTACTTTGGTGATAATGTGAAAAGTCACGGTAACTTCAGGGCGAAGTTTTTGAAGGCTTCAATCTTGATCGAGGCAACGAGACCACTCAGTCTGCTCAGCTGCAGCAAGAAGAGTGAAGCGACGTACTTCTAGAGGATGGATTCCGAGTCAAAGTAAAGCTGCGGAAGCGCGAGACTGAGCGACGACCAAGTCAAGTCAGGTCACTTTATAGCACATTTCACACTTAACAGAGTTGATCCAAAGTGCTTTAAAATAAACAAAATAGTAAAAACTAATTAACAACAACAATAATATCAATAATAATGGGATTAAAATAAAGTAAAATAAAACAATTATCAGCAATCAAAATCATGGTAGTTTAAATCGAAAATATAGCCATATAGTAGGCCACACAATACAATAATCAAATTGAAGGCTGAGCAGTTCAAATAAATAAGGGAAATGATCAGGGAATATTAAAGGCTAAGGAAAAAAGTGTAATCACACTTCTTAGTTCCAGTGAGTAATCTAGCAGCAGCATTCTGAACCATTTGTAATCTAGCTACAATAGAGTTGGGCAAACCAAAATAAAGTGAGGTACAATAGTCAAGTCTTGATGTAATAAATGCATGTAATGAATGCGACCAGAGAGTTGAAGCAGATAAAAATATTGCACTTGATGCTAACACTCCAGCAGACAGTTTGGAAGTGAACATATACTTATGAAAGTGTTGTTTAACAGTTGTAGGTGTAGATTAAGCGAATACGACATTATCTGACTTTATCAAGCCAGCCACAGCCGCCTGCAGCCTGCAATGCATTTTAGGTCACATGACTTTGAGTTATTGCGGGAGGAAGTGGTTGCAGAGCTGTGCACGAGTCTTGACCCAACCGTCATGATGTCACATACTGTGATTTCTGACACAAATGGTACTGAAAGATGTGTTCAACTTCTTCTGCTGTGGTCTTATGCTCCTTCAATTTGAACCGGCAGATCTTGTCAGTCAGAGTTCATCTTGAATGCGCCTATTGATACTATGTTCCAACAAGCAGAAGACAAAAATAAAATAGTAAAAGATCAAATTATGTTTCAGCATTTCAAACGACTATCTTCTCCAATTTCTACATTACCAGTGCTACAATTTCTTTTTTCCTTTCCTATTTCACTTAAAATGCTGCAGATGGTGTGTAAATTGAAGTTTCATTCTTTTAATTCTACCTTCATTTTACAACAGTAAATCAGGTCTTCCTAAATCACCTATTCAGCTCTAGTGTTGAACTCATGCACGAGCAGATATTCCAGCTGATTTAAGTCTGGTTTAAGTGAACAAGAAGCAGATGCGGCTAACTCGGTTTAGTAGAATAGCTTCAGCCTCATGTTAAAGTTGATGCTACTTCAGACAGGCTTAATCATGTTGGTTGTTATGTTGGTTGCTAGGTTGTCATTTTGAGAATGGGTGCTAGGCTTTTGCTTGGGTACTTTAGGTGGTTGCTAGGTTGTTGCTAGGGTACTTATGGTGGTTGTTATGCTGGTTGCTAGGTTAATCATGTCAGTTGATATTTTGGTTGCTAAGTAGGTGGTGGTTTAATATAGCTGTCTGGAGACATAGCTGATGACAACAGACAGTTGGAATGGCTGAAGTTGCTATGGTGGTTGCTAGGTTGACATTATAGTGGTGGTTGCCATGGTAATTAAGATGGTAGCTAGGGTGTTGCTAGGGTAGTTGTGGTGATTGCTATAATAACTCAAGTGGTTGCTAGGCTATATTGGTTGCTAGGTTGTAACTGTGGAAGTGGTTGCTAGGCTGTTGCTAGAGTACTTGAGGTGGTCGCTAGACTATTGCTAGTGTAGTTATGGTGGTTGCTATACTGGTTGCTAGGTTTTAACTATGAGAGTGGTTGCTAAGTTGTTGCTAGGATAATTCAGATGGTTGCTAGGTTGTTGCTAGGGAACATATGGTGGTTGCAATGCAAAAGAAAGCAGTTGCTATGATGGTTGCTAGGGTAATCATGTTGGTTGCTATGATGGTTACTAGGCTGTTGCTAGGGTATTTGGCATGGTTGCTATGCTGTTGCTAGGGTACTTGAGGTGGTTGCTAGGTTAGTTGTGGTGGTTGCTATGCTGGTTGCTAGGTTAAACTCATTGGTTGCTATATTGGTTGCTAGGTTGTAACTGTGGAAGTGGTTGCTAGGCTGGTCCTAGGGTATTTGACATGGTTGCTAGGCTGTTGCTAGGGTATTTGACATGGTTGCTAGGCTGTTTGCCAAGGTACTTGAGGTGGTTGCTATGCTGTTGCTAGGTTAGCTGTGGTGGTTGTTATGCTGGTTGCTAGGTTAAACTCATTGGTTGCTATATTGGTTGCTAGGTTGTAACTGTGGAAGTGGTTGCTAGGCTGTTGCTAGGGTATTTGACATCGTTGCTAGGCTGTTGCTAGGGTACATGATGTGGTTGCTAGGCTGTTGCTAGGTTAGTTGTGGTGGTTGCTATGCTGGTTGCTAGGTTAAACTCATTGGTTGCTATATTGGTTGCTAGGTTGTACCTGTGGAAGTGGTTGCTAGGCTGTTGCTAGGGTATTTGACATCGTTGCTAGGCTGTTGCTAGGGTACATGATGTGGTTGCTAGGCTGTTGCTAGGTTAGTTGTGGTGGTTGCTATGCTGGTTGCTAGGTTAAACTCATTGGTTGCTATATTGGTTGCTAGGTTGTAACTGTGGAAGTGGTTGCTAGGCTGTTGCTAGGGTACTTGAGGTGGTTGCTATATTGGTTGCTAGGTAGATGAGGTTTAATAGTTGAAATGACTGAACAGTTAAATAGGTGGATAGTTTAAATGGTTAAATTATTTGAGAGGTAGATGAGGTTATATATATTTAGAATGACTGAACAGTTAAATAGGTAGATACCTTAAATGGTTAAATTATTTGCTAGGTAGATGAGGTTTAATATAGAATGACTGAACATTTAAATAGGTGGATAGTTTACATGGTTACATTATTTGCTAGGTAGATGAGGTTTAATATAGTTGGAATGACTGAACAGTTAAATAGGTGGATAGTTTAAATGGTTAAATTATTTAGGTAGATAATTGACGATAACTGACAGTTGGAATGGCTCTAATGTTTGCTAGCAGTTATGCTAATAATAATGTTAACCAAGTTACTTAACTTAGGTAATGTTCTCATTTTTAGTAGTTATGCTAACTAGCATGTTAGCAATGCTAACATGTTAACTATGTTAACCATGTTACTTAGCTAACCTAGCTAATCATTTTTAGTAGTTATGTTAACTATGCTAACTAGCATGCTAACGTGCTAGCATGCTAACTATGCTAACCATGTGACTTAGCTAACTTAGCTAATCATTTTTAGCAGTTTTGCTAAAAATGCTAACTAGCATGCTAACACATTAGCATGCTAACTATGCTAACCATGTGACTTAGCTAACTTAGCTAATCATTTTTAGCAGTTTTGCTAAAAATGCTAACTAACATGCTAACTTGCTAGCATGCTAACTATGCTAACCATGTGACTTAGCTAACTTAGCTAATCATTTTTAGCAGTTTTACTAAAAATGCTAACTAGCATGCTAACATGCTAGCATGCTAACTATGCTAACCATGTGACTTAGCTAACTTAGCTAATCATTTTTAGCAGTTTTGCTAAAAATGCTAATTAGCATGTTAACATGCTAGCATGCTAACTATGCTAACTAGCTACAGTGGGTAGAAGTCATAGTTGATGACAAGTAAGAGTTACAATGGCTAAACAGTTAAAAAGTTCAGTAGTTTAAAGGGTTAAATTGTTTAACAGTGAAATATTGTAGTGAGGACTTTTATTTTGAAACAGTTTTTGGCAGAGGAAGCAGTTGAATAGGGTGTGTAGTCTTAATAGGGCCAGTTTGTATGCTTAAAGCCTGAGAATGGCAGTTGAGTCCAGGTGGCCTGAACACCTGCCATAGGATTCTAATTGCTGTGATGTCATAAAGGGCCAATGTTAAGTCAATGGGGAAATTTTGAGTAGTTTTTAATTAATAGTTTAAAAAGTATAAAAGTTACAAAGTTGAAAAATACATAGCACTCTTATCCTAAGTAAGACCTACGTAACAAAGTTTGAATGAAGTTTCTATGTTAAACGGTTGAAGCTGCATTAAATGCGTTAGAAGAAGAAGGAAATACAGTGCATGAAAATGCAAAAATATGATGAGTTCATATGGTTAAATTATTTGCTTGGTAGATAAGGTTTACTATAGTTGGAATGACTGAACAGTTAAATAGGTTGATAATTGAAATGGTTAAATTATTTAGGCAGATAGTTGACGATAACTAACAGTTGGAATGGCTCGAATGTTTGCTAGTAGTTATGCTAACTATGTTAAAGATAATAATGTTAACCAAGTAACTATGCTAACTAGCATGCTAACAATATTAAAATGTTAACTATGCTAACCATATGACTTAGCTAACCTAGCTAATCATTTTTAGCTAACATGCTAGCAATGCTAACAAGCTAACTATGTTAACCATGCTAACTAGCTACAGTGGGTAGGAGTCATAGTTGATGACAAGTAACAGTTACAATGGCTGAACAGTTAAAAAGTTCAGTAGTTTAAAGGGTTAAATTGTTTAACAGTGAAATATTGTAGTGAGGACTTTTATTTTGAAACAGTTTTTGGCAGAGGAAGCAGTTGAACAGGATGTGTAGTCTTAATAGGGCCAGTTTGTATGCTTAAAGCCTGAGACTGGCAGTTGATGCAGGTGGCCCGAACACCTGCCATAGGATTCTAATTGCTTAACGGCCGTATTGTGATGTCATAATCATAATGTTAAGTCAATGGGGAAATTTTGATTAGTTTTTAATTAATAGTTTAAAAAGTATAAAAGTTACAAAGATGAAAAATACATAGCACCCATGTCATAAGTAAGACCTACGCAACGCAGTTTGAATGAAGTTTCTACGTTAAACGGTTGAAGCTGCATTAAGTGCGTTAGAAGAAGAATAAGAATAAGAAATATAGCTGCAAGCAGCAATGAGGGGGCCAAGCAGTATAGGCCGGAGTAGCCACGGTGACAAGATAGAACTCAGCAGACATCCGGGATCAACAGGGCTGAGTATTGCCACCGCCTCCGCCAGCCAGCCCCCCCCCCCCCCCCCCCACCTAATCACCCCAGCCCGTCCCACCCCGTCCTGCCCTACCCTGCCCTTGCACTCACGCATTAGAATTAACTGGATGGAACATGTTGTCATCAGTCTCACATCAAAAAATAAAAGATTTATATAACACATCAGCAACTACACATCAAAATGCAATATTGCTAATTGCAGCACCCCCTACAGGTCAAAGGTCACCAAATTTTTTGAGCGTCCTCCTAATGGGGTCATGAATATATGTAGTAAGTTTGGTTATAATACATGGCAGGGTTGCTAAAATATGAGCTCACTTCCTGTTTGGCGGCTTCGCCACAAATTTCGATTGGCTGTTACGGGCGAATGCTTTTGTCAATTGTTCCAGAGAGCAATATATTGATAGGTTATGGTCTAAAAATGGTCTGTGCCAATGTTGGTGAAGATCAGATGAAATTTGCGACCCGCGAAAACTTTTTGATGTTTTTGATTAAATCCAATATGGCGGCCGAATCAATTACTATGACATCACAAGTCGACATGGGTCGGCCTAAGGACCTCCAACAGTATTACCAGACACCACTAGTGCGTTTTAATTCTAAGCACAACTGCAGCTACAGGCCAAAAGGCATGTTTCCTCATTAGAGCCCCCTCTAGAGGTCAAAGGTCACCAGATTTCTTGAGCGTCCCCCTGATTGGGTCCTGAGTCCATGTACCAAGTTTGGTTATGATAGATGAATGGGTTGCTGAGATATGAGCTCACTTCCTGTTTGGCGGCTTTGCCGCAAACTTCGATTGGCTGTTACTCGCAAACGGTTTTAGTTCCGAAGACAAAAAGCAATGCATTAATGAGGTATGGTCTGAAGATCATGTGTGTCAAGTTTGGTGACGATCGGACAAAATTTGTGACCTGTGAAAAGTTAGTTTCACTTTCACTAAAATCCAAAATGGCGGAAAATCCATCATGGCGGTAAATGACGTCATAGGGTGCGTTGAACTCGGCTTGGTCCAAGGATTCCAACGATACCTCATTTTTGACAATCGGGCATACGGGTCAAAAGTTACGTGCGTGAACGCATGTCCAACTTTGGCCTGTTGGTGGCGCTAGAGTGCTCAAGGGGCTGACATGAAACTTGGTGAAATTAAATATGGGACTGTCCCCAATCGGTGTGCCAAATTTCACAACTTTTTACCAGACGGTTCTATGGGCTGCCATAGACTCCCATTCGGGAAGAAAGATGTTAAATAATAATAAGAAATCATAGAAACACAATGGGTGCCTTCGCAGCTTCGCTGCTTGGCCCCCAACTAGAGAATGTAATTCCAGGGAATTACGAGTGCATGAAAATGAAGCTAGGACAGACATAGCATAGCTTAATAAAAGTTGATAGTTTAGAAGTAGACAGTTTAAAAGTTGAATGTACATAGTTTAACAGTTGTTAATAGACAGATAGTTTAATAGACAGATAGTTTAATGAATGCTAATGATGCTAACTAGCTAGTGAGGACTTTTATTTTGAAACAGTTGAAGGCAGAGGATACAGTTGATGGGAGTCATAGTTGACTGACAGTTACAACAGTTGAACAGTTAAAAAGTTGGATAGTTTAAAAGGTTAAATTATTTGCTAGGTAGATGAGGTTTAATGTAGTTGGAATGACTGAACTAGGTAGATGAGGTTTAATATAGTTGGAATGACTGAACAGTTAAATAGGTGTATAGTTTAAATGGTTAAATGATTTGCTAGGTAGATGAGTGTTAATATAGTTGGAATGACTGAACTAGGTAGACGAGGTTTAATATAGTTGGAATGACTGAACAGTTAAAATAGGTGAATGGTTTAAAAGGTTAAATTATTTGCTAGGTAGATGATGTTTAATATAGTTGGAATGACTGAACTAGGTAGATGAGGTTTAATATAGTTGGAATGACTGAACTAGGTAGATGAGGTTTAATATAGTTGGAATGACTGAACAGTTAAATAGGTGGATAGTTTAAAAGGTTTAATTATTTGCTAGATAGATGGGGTTTAATATAGTTGGAATGACTGAACAGTTCCTCAGGCTTATAGCATAGAATGAGACTGTATGCTTAAAGCCTGAGAAACTCCAGGTGGCCTGGCCACCTGGCACAATATTCTAATTGCTATGATGTCATAAAGCCTGAGAAACTCAGAGTTGATCCAGGTGGCCTGGCCAGAGCCATATATGGTGATCCAGGTGGCCTGAACACCTGGCATAGGATTCTAATTGCTATTGTGATGTCATAATCTAATGTTAAGTCAATGGGGAAATTTTAGTAGTTTTTAATTAATAGTTTAAAAAGTATAAAAGTTACAAAGTTGAAAAATACATTGCTTAAGTCACATAAGTAAGACCTACGCAACGCAGTTTGAATGAAGTTTCTACGTTAAACAGTTGAAGCTGTATTAAACGCACAAAAAGCGTTAGAAGAAGAAGAATAACTAGAAAAGCATTTCCTGAAGGAAATACAGTGCATGAAAATGCAAAAAATATGATGTAAAATATCATACAGAGTAAAAACAAACTATATTGGTTGCTAGGTAGATGAGGTTTAATATAGTTGGAGTGACTGAACAGTTAAATAGGTGGATAGTTTATATGGTTAAATGATTTGCTTGGTAGATAAGGTTTAATATAGTTGGAATGATTGAACGGTTAAATAGGTGGATAATACTTAACTTAGTTAACTTAGCTAATGTTTTCATTTTTAGTAGTTATGCTAACTAGCATGTTAGCAATGCTAACATGCTAACTATGTTAACCATGTTACTTAGCTAATCATTTTTACTTAACTTAGTTAACTTACTTAACTTAGCTAATCATTTTTAATAGTTTTGCTAAAAATGCTAACTAGCATGCTAACATGTTAGCATGCTAACTATGCTAACCATGTGACTTAGCTAACTTAGCTAATCATTTTTAGCAGTTTTGCTAAAAATGCTAATTAGCATGCTAACTAGCATGCTAACATGCTAGCATGCTAACTATGCTAACCATGTGACTTAGCTAACTTAGCTAATCATTTTTAGCAGTTTTGCTAAAAATGCTAACTAGCATGCTAACATGCTAGCATGCTAACTATGCTAACCATGTGACTTAGCTAACTTAGCTAATCATTTTTAGCAGTTTTGTTAAAAATGCTAACTAGCATGCTAACATGCTAGCATGCTAACTATGCTAACCATGTGACTTAGCTAACTTAGCTAATCGTTTTTAGCAGTTTTGCTAAAAATGCTAACTAGCATGCTAACTAGCATGCTAACATGCTAGCATGCTAACTATGCTAAACAAGTTACTTAGCTAACTTAGCTAACTAGCTACAGTGAGTAGGAGTCATAGTTGATGACAAGTAACAGTTACAATGGCTGAACAGTTAAAAAGTTCAGTAGTTTAAAGGGTTAAATTGTTTAACAGTGAAATATTGTAGTGAGGACTTTTATTTTGAAACAGTTTTTGGCAGAGGAAGCAGTTGAACAGGATGTGTAGTCTTAATAGGGCCAGTTTGTATGCTTAAAGCCTGAGAATGGCAGTTGGTCCAGGTGGCCCGAACACCTGCCATAGGATTCTAATTGCTGTGATGTCATAAAGGGCAATGTTAAGTCAATGGGGAAATTTTGATAGTTTTTAATTAATAGTTTAAAAAGTATAAAAGTTACAAAAATGAAAAATACATAGCACCCATGTCATAAGTAAGACCTACGTAACATAGTTTGAATGAAGTTTCTACGTTAAACGGTTGAAGCTGCATTAAACGCGTTAGAAGAAGAATAAGAACTAGAAAAGCATTTCCTGAAGGAAATACAGTGCATGAAAATGCAAAAAATATGATGTAAAATATCATACAGAGTAAAAACAAACTATATTGGTTGCTAGGTAGATGAGGTTTAATATAGTTGGAATGACTAAACAGTTAAATAGGTGGATAGTTTATATAGTTAAATTATTTGCTTGGTAGATAAGGTTTACTATAGTTGGAATGACTGAACAGTTAAATAGGTTGATAATTGAAATGGTTAAATTATTTAGGCAGATAGTTGACGATAACTAACAGTTGGAATGGCTCCAATGTTTGCTAGTAGTTATGCTAACTATGTTAAAGATAATAATGGTAACCAAGTAACTATGCTAACTAGCATGCTAACAATATTAAAATGTTAACTATGCTAACCATATGACTTACCTAACCTAGCTAATAATTTTTATTAGTTATGATAACTATGCTAATTAGCATGCTAACATGCTAATTATGTTAACCATGTGACTTAGCTAACTTTGCTAATAATTTTTAACAGTAATGCTAACTAGCATGCTAACATGTTAGCATGCTAACTATGCTAACCATGTGACTTAGCTAACTTAGCTAATGATTTTTAGCAGTTTTGCAAAAAATGCTAACTAGCATGCTAACATGCTATCATGCTAACTATGCTAACCATGTGACTTAGCTAACTTAGCTAATCATTTTTAGCAGTTTTGTAAAAAATGCTAACTAGCATGCTAACATGTTAGCATGCTAACTATGCTAACCATGTGACTTAGCTAACTTAGCTAATCATTTTTAGCAGTTTTATAAAAAATGCTAACTAGCATGCTAACATGCTAGCATGCTAACTATGCTAACCATGTGACTTAGCTAACTTAGCTAATCATTTTTAGCAGTTTTGCTAAAAATGCTAACATGTTAGCATGCTAACATGCTAGCATGCTAACATGCTAGCTATGCTAACCATGCTAACTAGCTACAGTGGGTAGGAGTCATAGTTGATGACAAGTAACAGTTACAATGGCTGAACAGTTAAAAAGTTCAGTAGTTTAAAGGGTTAAATTGTTTAACAGTGAAATATTGTAGTGAGGACTTTTATTTTGAAACAGTTTTTGGCAGAGGAAGCAGTTGAACAGGATGTGTAGTCTTAATAGGGCCAGTTTGTATGCTTAAAGCCTGAGACTGGCAGTTGAAACAGGTGGCCCGAACACCTGCCATAGGATTCTAATTGCTTAACGGCCGTATTGTGATGTCATAATCATAATGTTAAGTCAATGGGGAAAATTTGATTAGTTTTTAATTAATAGTTTAAAAAGTATAAAAGTTACAAAGATGAAAAATACATAGCACCCATGTCATAAGTAAGACCTACGCAACGCAGTTTGAATGAAGTTTCTACGTTAAACGGTTGAAGCTGTATTAAGCGCGTTAGAAGAAGAAGAAGAATAAGAATAAGAAGCCTAGGAAGAACAGTACAGTGCATTTTCATGCACTGTAATAAGAAGAAGCCTAGGAAGAACAGTACAGTGCATTTTCATGCACTGTAATAATACTAGAAAAGCATTTCCTGAAGGAAATACAGTGCATGAAAATGCAAAAAATATGATGTAAAATATCATACAGAGTAAAAACAAACTATATTGGTTGCTAGGTATATGAGGTTTAATATAGTTGGAGGGACTGAACAGTTAAATAGGTGGATAGTTTATATGGTTAAATGATTTGCTTGGTAGATAAGGTTTAATATAGTTGGAATGATTGAACGGTTAAATAGGTGGATAATACTTAACCTAGTTAACTTAGCTAATGTTTTCATTTTTAGTATGTTAACCATGTGACTTAGCTAACCTAGCTAATCATTTTTAGCAGTTTTGCTAACTATGCTAACTAGCATGGTAACATGCTAGCATGCTAACTATGTTAACCATGTGACTTAGCTAACTTAGCTAATCATTTTTAGCAGTTTTGCTAAAATGCTAACTAGCATGCTAACATGCTAGCATGCTAATTATGCTAACCATGTGACTTAGCTAACTTAGCTAATCGTTTTTAGCAGTTTTGCTAAAAATGCTAACTAGCATGCTAACATGCTAGCATGCTAACTATGCTAACCATATGACTTAGCTAACTTAGCTAATCATTTTTAGCAGTTTTGCTAAAAATGCTAACTAGCATGCTAACATGCTAGCATGATAACTATGCTAACCATGTGACTTAGCTAACTTAGCTAATCGTTTTTAACAGTTTTGCTAAAAATGCTAACTAGCATGCTAACATGCTAACTATGCTAACAATGTTACTTAGCTAACTTAGCTAACTAGCTACAGTGGGTAGGAGTCATAGTTGATGACAAGTAACAGTTACAATGGCTGAACAGTTAAAAAGTTCAGTAGTTTAAAGGGTTAAATTGTTTAACAGTGAAATATTGTAGTGAGGACTTTTATTTTGAAAAAGTTTTTGGCAGAGGAAGCAGTTGAACAGGATGTGTAGTCTTAATAGGGCCAGTTTGTATGCTTAAAGCCTGAGACTGGCAGTTGATGCTGGTGGCCTGGCCACCTGGCCTAGGATTCTAATTGCTTAACGGCAGTCTTAATAGAGCCATATTGTATGCTTAAAGCCTGAGACAGAGTATATAGTTTAAAAGTTAAATGTAGATAGTGTAATGGATGTTGATAGACAGAAAGTTGAATGGATGTTGATAGGCAGATTGTTTAATGGATGTTGATGGATAGTTTAATGGGTGGATGAGTGAATGGTTTGAAGAGGATGAATGGATAGAAAGTTGGAGGAAATGTGTCTTATATCCTTGTAGAATGGAGAGACAGAGAGAGTTGGTCTAGTTCAGTAGAAAGCAGTTGATACAGGTGCAATCAGTTGAACTGATTCTTTGATGGGGCCTAGATGAGCAGCTGGAAGATGATACCAGGTGCAAATCAAGTTAATTAGTCCATTGTGATGTCATCAGCCCATGTTAAGTCTATGGGGATTTTATAAAAGTTAATAATTAATAGTTTAAAAAGTATAAAAGTTACAAAGATGAAAAATACAAAGCCCACATGTCATAAGTAAGACCTACGCAAGGCAGTTTGAATGAAGTTTCTACGTTAAACGGTTGAAGCTGCATTAACTGCGTTAGAAGAAGAAAAATAATAAGAATAAGAAGAAGCCTAGGAAGAACAGTAGAGTGCATTTTCATGCACTCTAATAAGAAGAATTCGGATAACAGTAGAGTGCATTTTCATGCACTCTAATAAGAAGCCTAGGAAGAACAGTATAGTGCATTTTCATGCACTATAATAAGAAGCCTAGGAAGAACAGTACAGTGCATTTTCATGCACTGTAATAAGAAGCCTAGGAAGAACAGTATAGTGCATTTTCATGCACTATAATAAGAAGAAGCCTAGGAAGAACAGTACAGTGCATTTTCATGCACTATAATAACTAGAAAAGCATTTCCTGAAGGAAATACAGTGCATGAAAATGCAAAAATATGATGAGTTCATATGGTTAAATTATTTGCTTGGTAGATAAGGTTTAATATAGTTGGAATGACTGAACAGTTAAATAGGTTGATAATTGAAATGGTTAAATTATTCAGGCAGATAGTTGACGATAACTAACAGTTGAAATGGCTCCAATGTTTGCTAGTAGTTATGCTAACTATGTTAACAAAGATAATAATGCTAATCAAGTTACTATGCTAACTAGCATGTTAACAATGTTAAAATGTTAACTATGCTAACCATATGACTTAGCTAACCTAGCTAATCATTTTTATTAGTTATGCTAACTAGCATGTTAATATGCTAATTATATTAACCATGTGACTTAGCTAACCTAGCTTATCATTTTCAGAAGTCATGCTAACTATGCTAACTAGCATGCTAACATGTTAGCATGCTAACTATGCTAACCATGTGACTTAGCTGACTTAGCTAATCATTTTCAGAAGTCATGCTAACTATGCTAACTAGCATGCTAACGTGTTAGCATGCTAACTATGCTAACCATGTGACTTAGCTGACTTAGCTAATCATTTTTAGCAGTTTTGCTAAAAATGCTAACTAGCATGCTAACATGTTAGCATGCTAACTATGCTAACCATGTGACTTAGCTAACTTAGCTAATCATTTTTAGCAGTTTTGCTAAAATGCTAACTAGCATGCTAACATGCTAGCATGCTAATTATGCTAACCATGTGACTTAGCTAATCATTTTTATCAGTTTTGCTAAAAATGCTAACTAGCATGCTAACATGCTAGCATGCTAACTATGTTAACCATGCTAACTAGCTACAGTGGGTAGGAGTCATAGTTGATGACAAGTAACAGTTACAATGGCTGAACAGCTAAAAAGTTCAGTAGTTTAAAGGGTTAAATTGTTTAACAGTGAAATATTGTAGTGAGGACTTTTATTTTGAAACAGTTTTTGGCAGAGGAAGCAGTTGGACAGGATGTGTAGTCTTAATAGGGCCAGTTTGTATGCTTAAAGCATGAGACTGGCAGTTGATGCAGCTGGCCCGAACACCTGCCATAGGATTCTAATTGCTTAACGGCAGTCTTAATAGAGCCATATTGTATGCTTAAAGCCTGAGACAGAGTATATAGTTTAAAAGTTAAATGTAGATAGTGTAATGGATGTTGATAGACAGAAAGTTGAATGGATGTTGATAGGCAGATTGTTTAATGGATGTTGATGGATAGTTTAATGGGTGGATGAGTGAATGGTTTGAAGAGGATGAATGGATAGAAAGTTGGAGGAAATGTGTCTTATATCCTTGTAGAATGGAGAGACAGAGAGAGTTGGTCTAGTTCAGTAGAAAGCAGTTGATACAGGTGCAATCAGTTGAACTGATTCTTTGATGGGGCCTAGATGAGCAGCTGGAAGATGATACCAGGTGCAAATCAAGTTAATTAGTCCATTGTGATGTCATCAGCCCATGTTAAGTCTATGGGGAAATTTTGAGCAGTTTTTAATTAATAGTTTAAAAAGTATAAAAGTTACAAAGATGAAAAATACAAAGCCCACATGTCATAAGTAAGACCTACGCAACGCAGTTTAAATGAAGTTTCTACGTTAAACGGTTGAAGCTGCATTAACTGCGTTAGAAGAAGAAGAATAACTAGAAAAGCATTTCCTGAAGGAAATACAGTGCATGAAAATGCAAAAAATATGATGTAAAATATCATACAGAGTAAAAACAAACTATTGGTTGCTAGGTAGATGAGGTTTAATATAGTTGGAGTGACTGAACAGTTAAATAGGTGGATAGTTTATATGGTTAAATGATTTGCTTGGTAGATAAGGTTTAATATAGTTGGAATGATTGAACGGTTAAATAGGTGGATAATACTTAACTTAGTTAACTTAGCTAATGTTTTCATTTTTAGTAGTTATGCTAACTAGCATGTTAGCATGCTAACTATGCTAACCATGTGACTTAGCTAACTTAGCTAATCATTTTTAGCAGTTTTGCTAAAAATGCTAACTAGCATGCTAACTATGTTAACCATGTTATTAAGTGAACTTAGCTAATCATTTTTAGCAGTTTTGCTAAAAATGCTAACTAGCATGCTAACATGTTAGCATGCTAACTATGCTAACCATGTTACTTAGCTAACTTAGCTAATCATTTTTAGCAGTTTTGCTAAAAATGCTAACTAGCATGCTAACATGCTAGCAATGCTAACAAGCTAACTATGTTAACCATGCTAACTAGCTACAGTGGGTAGGAGTCATAGTTGATGACAAGTAACAGTTACAATGGCTGAACAGTTAAAAAGTTCAGTAGTTTAAAGGGTTAAATTGTTTAACAGTGAAATATTGTAGTGAGGACTTTTATTTTGAAACAGTTTTTGGCAGAGGAAGCAGTTGAACAGGATGTGTAGTCTTAATAGGGCCAGTTTGTATGCTTAAAGCCTGAGACTGGCAGTTGATGCAGGTGGCCCGAACACCTGCCATAGGATTCTAATTGCTTAACGGCCGTATTGTGATGTCATAATCATAATGTTAAGTCAATGGGGAAATTTTGATTAGTTTTTAATTAATAGTTTAAAAAGTATAAAAGTTACAAAGATGAAAAATACATAGCACCCATGTCATAAGTAAGACCTACGCAACGCAGTTTGAATGAAGTTTCTACGTTAAACGGTTGAAGCTGCATTAAGTGCGTTAGAAGAAGAATAAGAATAAGAACTAGAAAAGCATTTCCTGAAGGAAATACAGTGCATGAAAATGCAAAAAATATGATGTAAAATATCATACAGAGTAAAAACAAACTATATTGGTTGCTAGGTAGATGAGGTTTAATATAGTTGGAATGACTAAACAGTTAAATAGGTGGATAGTTTATATAGTTAAATTATTTGCTTGGTAGATAAGGTTTACTATAGTTGGAATGACTGAACAGTTAAATAGGTTGATAATTGAAATGGTTAAATTATTTAGGCAGATAGTTGACGATAACTAACAGTTGGAATGGCTCCAATGTTTGCTAGTAGTTATGCTAACTATGTTAAAGATAATAATGGTAACCAAGTAACTATGCTAACTAGCATGCTAACAATATTAAAATGTTAACTATGCTAACCATATGACTTACTTAACCTAGCTAATAATTTTTATTAGTTATGATAACTATGCTAATTAGCATGCTAACATGCTAATTATGTTAACCATGTGACTTAGCTAACTTTGCTAATAATTTTTAACAGTAATGCTAACTAGCATGCTAACATGTTAGCATGCTAACTATGCTAACCATGTGACTTAGCTAACTTAGCTAATGATTTTTAGCAGTTTTGCAAAAAATGCTAACTAGCATGCTAACATGCTAGCATGCTAACTATGCTAACCATGTGACTTAGCTAACTTAGCTAATCATTTTTAGCAGTTTTGTAAAAAATGCTAACTAGCATGCTAACATGCTAGCATGCTAACTATGCTAACCATGTGACTTAGCTAACTTAGCTAATCATTTTTAGCAGTTTTGCTAAAAATGCTAACTAGCATGCTAACATGTTAGCATGCTAACATGCTAGCATGCTAGCTATGCTAACCATGCTAACTAGCTACAGTGGGTAGGAGTCATAGTTGATGACAAGTAACAGTTACAATGGCTGAACAGTTAAAAAGTTCAGTAGTTTAAAGGGTTAAATTGTTTAACAGTGAAATATTGTAGTGAGGACTTTTATTTTGAAACAGTTTTTGGCAGAGGAAGCAGTTGAACAGGATGTGTAGTCTTAATAGGGCCAGTTTGTATGCTTAAAGCCTGAGACTGGCAGTTGAAACAGGTGGCCCGAACACCTGCCATAGGATTCTAATTGCTTAACGGCCGTATTGTGATGTCATAATCATAATGTTAAGTCAATGGGGAAAATTTGATTAGTTTTTAATTAATAGTTTAAAAAGTATAAAAGTTACAAAGATGAAAAATACATAGCACCCATGTCATAAGTAAGACCTACGCAACGCAGTTTGAATGAAGTTTCTACGTTAAACGGTTGAAGCTGTATTAAGCGCGTTAGAAGAAGAAGAAGAATAAGAACTAGAAAAGCATTTCCTGAAGGAAATACAGTGCATGAAAATGCAAAAATATGATGCGTTCATATGGTTAAATTATTTGCTTGGTAGATAAGGTTTAATATAGTTAGAATGACTGAACAGTTAAATAGGTTGATAATTGAAATGGTTAAATTATTTAGGCAGATAGTTGACGATAACTAACAGTTGGAATGGCTCCAATGTTTGCTAGTAGTTATGCTAACTATGTTAATAAAGATAATAATGTTAACCAAGTTACTATGCTAACTAGCATGCTAACAATGTTAAAATGTTAACTATGCTAACCATATGACTTAGCTAACTTAGCTAATCATTTTTAGCAGTTTTGCAAAAAATGCTAACTAGCATGCTAACATGTTAGCATGCTAACTATGCTAACCATGTGACTTAGCTAACTTAGCTAATCATTTTTAGCAGTTTTGTTAAAAATGCTAACTAGCATGCTAACATGCTAGCATGCTAACTATGCTAACCATGTGACTTAGCTAACTTAGCTAATCATTTTTAGCAGTTTTGCTAAAAATGCTAACTAGCATGCTAACTAGCATGCTAACATGCTAGCATGCTAACTATGCTAAACAAGTTACTTAGCTAACTTAGCTAACTAGCTACAGTGAGTAGGAGTCATAGTTGATGAGAAGTAACAGTTACAATGGCTGAACAGTTAAAAAGTTCAGTAGTTTAAAGGGTTAAATTATTTAACAGTGAAATATTGTAGTGAGGACTTTTATTTTGAAACAGTTTTTGGCAGAGGAAGCAGTTGAACAGGATGTGTAGTCTTAATAGGGCCAGTTTGTATGCTTAAAGCCTGAGAATGGCAGTTGGTCCAGGTGGCCCGAACACCTGCCATAGGATTCTAATTGCTGTGATGTCATAAAGGGCAATGTTAAGTCAATGGGGAAATTTTGATAGTTTTTAATTAATAGTTTAAAAAGTATAAAAGTTACAAAAATGAAAAATACATAGCACCCATGTCATAAGTAAGACCTACGTAACATAGTTTGAATGAAGTTTCTACGTTAAACGGTTGAAGCTGCATTAAACGCGTTAGAAGAAGAATAAGAATAAGAAGAAGCCTAGGAAGAACAGTACAGTGCATTTTCATGCACTGTAATAAGAAGAAGCCTAGGAAGAACAGTACAGTGCATTTTCATGCACTGTAACTAGAGAATGTAATTCCAGGGAATTACGAGTGCATGAAAATGAAGCTAGGACAGACATAGCATAGCTTAATAAAAGTTGATAGTTTAGAAGTAGACAGTTTAAAAGTTGAATGTACATAGTTTAACAGTTGTTAATAGACAGATAGTTTAATAGACAGATAGTTTAATGAATGCTAATGATGCTAACTAGCTAGTGAGGACTTTTATTTTGAAACAGTTGAAGGCAGAGGATACAGTTGATGGGAGTCATAGTTGACTGACAGTTACAACAGTTGAACAGTTAAAAAGTTGGATAGTTTAAAAGGTTAAATTATTTGCTAGGTAGATGAGGTTTAATGTAGTTGGAATGACTGAACTAGGTAGATGAGGTTTAATATAGTTGGAATGACTGAACAGTTAAATAGGTGTATAGTTTAAATGGTTAAATGATTTGCTAGGTAGATGAGTGTTAATATAGTTGGAATGACTGAACTAGGTAGACGAGGTTTAATATAGTTGGAATGACTGAACAGTTAAAATAGGTGAATGGTTTAAAAGGTTAAATTATTTGCTAGGTAGATGATGTTTAATATAGTTGGAATGACTGAACTAGGTAGATGAGGTTTAATATAGTTGGAATGACTGAACTAGGTAGATGAGGTTTAATATAGTTGGAATGACTGAACAGTTAAATAGGTGGATAGTTTAAAAGGTTTAATTATTTGCTAGATAGATGGGGTTTAATATAGTTGGAATGACTGAACAGTTCCTCAGGCTTATAGCATAGAATGAGACTGTATGCTTAAAGCCTGAGAAACTCCAGGTGGCCTGGCCACCTGGCACAATATTCTAATTGCTATGATGTCATAAAGCCTGAGAAACTTACAGTTGATCCAGGTGGCCTGGCCAGAGCCATATATGGTGATCCAGGTGGCCTGAACACCTGGCATAGGATTCTAATTGCTATTGTGATGTCATAATCTAATGTTAAGTCAATGGGGAAATTTTAGTAGTTTTTAATTAATAGTTTAAAAAGTATAAAAGTTACAAAGTTGAAAAATACATTGCTTAAGTCACATAAGTAAGACCTACGCAACGCAGTTTGAATGAAGTTTCTACGTTAAACAGTTGAAGCTGTATTAAACGCACAAAAAGCGTTAGAAGAAGAAGAATAACTAGAAAAGCATTTCCTGAAGGAAATACAGTGCATGAAAATGCAAAAAATATCATGTAAAATATCATACAGAGTAAAAACAAACTATATTGGTTGCTAGGTAGATGAGGTTTAATATAGTTGGAGTGACTGAACAGTTAAATAGGTGGATAGTTTATATGGTTAAATGATTTGCTTGGTAGATAAGGTTTAATATAGTTGGAATGATTGAACGGTTAAATAGGTGGATAATACTTAACTTAGTTAACTTAGCTAATGTTTTCATTTTTAATAGTTATGCTAACTAGCATGTTAGCAATGCTAACATGCTAACTATGTTAACCATGTTACTTAGCTAATCATTTTTACTTAACTTAGTTAACTTACTTAACTTAGCTAATCATTTTTAACAGTTTTGCTAAAAATGCTAACTAGCATGCTAATGTGTTAGCATGCTAACTATGCTAACCATGTGACTTAGCTAACTTAGCTAATCATTTTTAGCAGTTTTGCTAAAAATGCTAACTAGCATGCTAACATGCTAGCATGCTAACTATGCTAACCATGTGACTTAGTGAACTTAGCTGATCATTTTTAGCAGTTTTGCTAAAAATGCTAACTAGCATGCTAACATATTAGCATGCTAACTATGCTAACCATGTGACTTAGCTAACTTAGCTAATCATTTTTAGCAGTTTTGCTAAAAATGCTAACTAGCATGCTAACATGCTAACTATGCTAACCAAGTTACTTAGCTAACTTAGCTAACTAGCTACAGTGGGTAGGAGTCATAGTTGATGACAAGTAACAGTTACAATGGCTGAACAGTTAAAAAGTTCAGTAGTTTAAAGGGTTAAATTGTTTAACAGTGAAATATTGTAGTGAGGACTTTTATTTTGAAACAGTTTTTGGCAGAGGAAGCAGTTGAACAGGATGTGTAGTCTTAATAGGGCCAGTTTGTATGCTTATAGCCTGAGACTGGCAGTTGATGCAGCTGGCCCGAACACCTGCCATAGGATTCTAATTGCTTAACGGCAGTCTTAATAGAGCCATATTGTATGCTTAAAGCCTGAGACAGAGTATATAGTTTAAAAGTTAAATGTAGATAGTGTAATGGATGTTGATAGACAGAAAGTTGAATGGATGTTGATAGGCAGATTGTTTAATGGATGTTGATGGATAGTTTAATGGGTGGATGAGTGAATGGTTTGAAGAGGATGAATGGATAGAAAGTTGGAGGAAATGTGTCTTATATCCTTGTAGAATGGAGAGACAGAGAGAGTTGGTCTAGTTCAGTAGAAAGCAGTTGATACAGGTGCAATCAGTTGAACTGATTCTTTGATGGGGCCTAGATGAGCAGCTGGAAGATGATACCAGGTGCAAATCAAGTTAATTAGTCCATTGTGATGTCATCAGCCCATGTTAAGTCTATGGGGAAATTTTGAGCAGTTTTTAATTAATAGTTTAAAAAGTATAAAAGTTACAAAGATGAAAAATACAAAGCCCACATGTCATAAGTAAGACCTACGCAACGCAGTTTGAATGAAGTTTCTACGTTAAACGGTTGAAGCTGCATTAACTGCGTTAGAAGAAGAAAAATAATAAGAACTAGAAAAGCATTTCCTGAAGGAAATACAGTGCATGAAAATGCAAAAAATATGATGTAAAATATCATACAGAGTAAAAACAAACTATATTGGTTGCTAGGTATATGAGGTTTAATATAGTTGGAGGGACTGAACAGTTAAATAGGTGGATAGTTTATATGGTTAAATGATTTGCTTGGTAGATAAGGTTTAATATAGTTGGAATGATTGAACGGTTAAATAGGTGGATAATACTTAACCTAGTTAACTTAGCTAATGTTTTCATTTTTAGTATGTTAACCATGTGACTTAGCTAACCTAGCTAATCATTTTTAGCAGTTTTGCTAACTATGCTAACTAGCATGCTAACATGCTAGCATGCTAATTATGCTAACCATGTGACTTAGCTAACTTAGCTAATCGTTTTTAGCAGTTTTGCTAAAAATGCTAACTAGCATGCTAACATGCTAGCATGCTAACTATGCTAACCATGTGACTTAGCTAACTTAGCTAATCGTTTTTAACAGTTTTGCTAAAAATGATAACTAGCATGCTAACATGCTAACTATGCTAACAATGTTACTTAGCTAACTTAGCTAACTAACTACAGTGGGTAGGAGTCATAGTTGATGACAAGTAACAGTTACAATGGCTGAACAGTTGAAAAGTTCAGTAGTTTAAAGGGTTAAATTGTTTAACAGTGAAATATTGTAGTGAGGACTTTTATTTTAAAACAGGTTTTGGCAGAGGAAGCAGTTGAACAGGATGTGTAGTCTTAATAGGGCCAGTTTGTATGCTTAAAGCCTGAGACTGGCAGTTGATGCAGCTGGCCCGAACACCTGCCATAGGATTCTAATTGCTTAACGGCAGTCTTAATAGAGCCATATTGTATGCTTAAAGCATGAGACAGAGTATATAGTTTAAAAGTTAAATGTAGATAGTGTAATGGATGTTGATAGACAGAAAGTTGAATGGATGTTGATAGGCAGATTGTTTAATGGATGTTGATGGATAGTTTAATGGGTGGATGAGTGAATGGTTTGAAGAGGATGAATGGATAGAAAGTTGGAGGAAATGTGTCTTATATCCTTGTAGAATGGAGAGACAGAGAGAGTTGGTCTAGTTCAGTAGAAAGCAGTTGATACAGGTGCAATCAGTTGAACTGATTCTTTGATGGGGCCTAGATGAGCAGCTGGAAGATGATACCAGGTGCAAATCAAGTTAATTAGTCCATTGTGATGTCATCAGCCCATGTTAAGTCTATGGGGAAATTTTGAGTAGTTTTTAATTAATAGTTTAAAAAGTATAAAAGTTACAAAGATGAAAAATACAAAGCCCACATGTCATAAGTAAGACCTACGCAACGCAGTTTGAATGAAGTTTCTACGTTAAACGGTTGAAGCTGCATTAACTGCGTTAGAAGAAGAAAAATAATAAGAATAAGAAGAAGAAGAAGCCTAGGAAGAACAGTATAGTGCATTTTCATGCACTATAATAAGAAGACTTGGAAGAACAGTATAGTGCATTTTCATGCACTATAATTAACATGCTAAAATGCTAATTATGCTAACCATATGACTTAGCTAACTTCGCTAATCTTTTTTAACAGTTATGCTAACTATGCTAACTAGCATGCTAACATGCTAGCATGCTAACTATGTTCACCACGTGACTTAGCTAACTTTGCTAATCATTTTTAGCAATAATGTTAACTATGCTAACTAGCATGCTAACATGTTAGCATGCTAACTATGCTAACCATGTGACTTAGCTAACTTAGCTAATCATTTTTAGCAGTTTTGCAAAAAATGCTAACTAACATGCTAACATGCTAGCATGCTAACTATGCTAACCATGTTACTTAGCTAACGTAGCTAATCATTTTTAGCAGTTTTGTAAAAAATGCTAACTAGCATGTTAACATGCTAGCATGCTAACTATGCTAACCATGTTACTTAGCTAACTTAGCTAATCATTTTTAGCAGTTTTGTAAAAAATGCTAACTAGCATGCTAACATGCTAACTATGCTAACCATATGACTTAGCTAACTTAGCTAATCATTTTTAGCAGTTTTGCTAAAAATGCTAATTAGCATGCTAATATGTTAGCATGCTAACATGCTAGTATGCTAAACTATGCTAACCATGCTAACTAGCTACAGTGGGTAGGAGTCATAGTTGATGACAAGTAACAGTTACAATGGCTGAACAGTTAAAAAGTTCAGTAGTTTAAAGGGTTAAATTGTTTAACAGTGAAATATTGTAGTGAGGACTTTTATTTTGAAACAGTTTTTGGCAGAGGAAGCAGTTGAACAGGATGTGTAGTCTTAATAGGGCCAGTTTGTATGCTTAAAGCCTGAGACTGGCAGTTGATGCAGCTGGCCCGAACACCTGCCATAGGATTCTAATTGCTTAACGGCAGTCTTAATAGAGCCATATTGTATGCTTAAAGCCTGAGACAGAGTATATAGTTTAAAAGTTAAATGTAGATAGTGTAATGGATGTTGATAGACAGAAAGTTGAATGGATGTTGATAGGCAGATTGTTTAATGGATGTTGATGAATAGTTTAATGGGTGGATGAGTGAATGGTTTGAAGAGGATGAATGGATAGAAAGTTGGATGAAATGTGTCTTATATCCTTGTAGAATGGAGAAACACAGAGAGAGTTGGTCTAGTTCAGTAGAAAGCAGTTGATACAGGTGCAATCAGTTGAACTGATTCTTTGATGGGGCCTAGATGAGCAGCTGGAAGATGATACCAGGTGCAAATCAAGTTAATTAGTCCATTGTGATGTCATCAGCCCATGTTAAGTCTATGGGGAAATTTTGAGTAGTTTTTAATTAATAGTTTAAAAAGTATAAAAGTTACAAAGATGAAAAATACAAAGCCCACATGTCATAAGTAAGACCTACGCAACGCAGTTTGAATGAAGTTTCTACGTTAAACGGTTGAAGCTGCATTAACTGCGTTAGAAGAAGAAGAATAACTAGAAAAGCATTTCCTGAAGGAAATACAGTGCATGAAAATGCAAAAAATATGATGTAAAATATCATACAGAGTAAAAACAAACTATATTGGTTGCTAGGTAGATGAGGTTTAATATAGTTGGAGTGACTGAACAGTTAAATAGGTGGATAGTTTATATGGTTAAATGATTTGCTTGGTAGATAAGGTTTAATATAGTTGGAATGATTGAACGGTTAAATAGGTGGATAATACTTAACTTAGTTAACTTAGCTAATGTTTTCATTTTTAGTAGTTATGCTAACTAACATGTTAGCAATGCTAACATGCTAACTATGTTAACCATGTTACTTAGCTAATCATTTTTACTTAACTTAGTTAACTTACTTAACTTAGCTAATCATTTTTAATAGTTTTGCTAAAAATGTTAACTAGCATGCTAACGTGTTAGCATGCTAACTATGCTAACCATGTGACTTAGTGAACTTAGCTGATCATTTTTAGCAGTTTTACTAAAAATGCTAACTAGCATGCTAACATGTTAGCATGCTAACTATGCTAACCATGTGACTTAGCTAACTTAGCTAGTCATTTTTAGCAGTTTTCCTAAAAATGCTTATTAGCATGCTAATTAGCATGCTAACATGCTAGCATGCTAACTATGCTAACCATGTGACTTAGCTAACTTAGCTAATCATTTTTAGCAGTTTTGCTAAAAATGCTAACTAACATGTTAACATGCTAGCATGCTAACTATGCTAACCATGTGACTTAGCTAACTTAGCTAATCATTTTTAGCAGTTTTGCTAAAAATGCTAATTAACATGCTAACTAGCATGCTAACATGCTAGCATGCTAACTATGCTAACCAAGTTACTTAGCTAACTTAGCTAACTAGCTACAGTGGGTAGGAGTCATAGTTGATGACAAGTAACAGTTACAATGGCTGAACAGTTAAAAAGTTCAGTAGTTTAAAGGGTTAAATTGTTTAACAGTGAAATATTGTAGTGAGGACTTTTATTTTGAAACAGTTTTTGGCAGAGGAAGCAGTTGGACAGGATGTGTAGTCTTAATAGGGCCAGTTTGTATGCTTAAAGCCTGAGACTGGCAGTTGATGCAGTGGCCCGAACACCTGCCATAGGATTCTAATTGCTTAACGGCAGTCTTAATAGAGCCATATTGTATGCTTGAAGCCTGAGACAGAGTATATAGTTTAAAAGTTAAATGTAGATAATGTAATGGATGTTGATAGACAGAAAGTTGAATGGATGTTGATAGGCAGATTGTTTAATGGATGTTGATGAATAGTTTAATGGGTGGATGAGTGAATGGTTTGAAGAGGATGAATGGATAGAAAGTTGGATGAAATTTGTCTTATATCCTTGTAGAATGGAGAGACAGAGAGAGTTGGTCTAGTTCAGTAGAAAGCAGTTGATACAGGTGCAATCAGTTGAACTGATTCTTTGATGGGGCCTAGATGAGCAGCTGGAAGATGATACCAGGTGCAAATCAAGTTAATTAGTCTATTGTGATGTCATCAGCCCATGTTAAGTCTATGGGGACATTTTGAGTAGTTTTTAATTAATAGTTTAAAAAGTATAAAAGTTACAAAGATGAAAAATACAAAGCCCACATGTCATAAGTAAGACCTACGCAACGCAGTTTGAATGAAGTTTCTACGTTAAATGGTTGAAGCTGCATTAACTGCGTTAGAAGAAGAAGAATAACTAGAAAAGCATTTCCTGAAGGAAATACAGTGCATGAAAATGCAAAAAATATGATGTAAAATATCATACAGAGTAAAAACAAACTATATTGGTTGCTAGGTATATGAGGTTTAATATAGTTGGAGTGACTGAACAGTTAAATAGGTGGATAGTTTATATGGTTAAATGATTTGCTTGGTAGATAAGGTTTAATATAGTTGGAATGATTGAACGGTTAAATAGGTGGATAATACTTAACTTAGTTAACTTAGCTAATGTTTTCATTTTTAGTAGTTATGCTAACTAGCATGTTAGCAATGCTAACATGCTAACTATGTTAACCATGTGACTTAGCTAACCTAGCTAATCATTTTTAGCAGTTTTGTTAACTATGCTAACTAGCATGCTAACTATGCTAACCATTTTACTTAGCTAACTTAGCTAATTATTTTTAGCAATTATGCTAACTATGCTAACTAACATGTTAACATGCTAGCATGCTAACTATGTTAACCATGTGACTTAGCTAACTTAGCTAATCATTTTTAGCAGTTTTGTAAAAAATGCTAACTAGCATGCTAACATGCTAGCATGCTAACTATGCTAACCATGTGACTTAGCTTACTTAGCTAATACTTTTTAGCAGTTTTGCTAAAAATGCTAACTAGCATGCTAACATGTTAGCATGCTAACTATGCTAACCATGTGACTTAGCTAACTTAGCTAATCATTTTTAGCAGTTTTACAAAAAATGCTAACTAGCATGCTAACATGTTAGCATGCTAACTATGCTAACTATGCTAACCATGCTAACTAGCTACAGTGGGTAGAAGTCATAGTTGATGACAAGTAACAGTTACAATGGCTAAACAGTTAAAAAGTTCAGTCGTTTAAAGGGTTAAATTGTTTAACAGTGAAATATTGTAGTGAGGACTTTTATTTTGAAACAGTTTTTGGCAGAGGAAGCAGTTGGACAGGATGTGTAGTCTTAATAGGGCCAGTTTGTATGCTTAAAGCCTGAGACTGGCAGTTGATGCAGCTGGCCCGAACACCTGCCATAGGATTCTAATTGCTTAACGGCAGTCTTAATAGAGCCATATTGTATGCTTAAAGCCTGAGACAGAGTATATAGTTTAAAAGTTAAATGTAGATAGTGTAATGGATGTTGATAGACAGAAAGTTGAATGGATGTTGATAGGCAGATTGTTTAATGGATGTTGATGGATAGTTTAATGGGTGGATGAGTGAATGGTTTGAAGAGGATGAATGGATAGAAAGTTGGAGGAAATGTGTCTTATATCCTTGTAGAATGGAGAGACAGAGAGAGTTGGTCTAGTTCAGTAGAAAGCAGTTGATACAGGTGCAATCAGTTGAACTGATTCTTTGATGGGGCCTAGATGAGCAGCTGGAAGATGATACCAGGTGCAAATCAAGTTAATTAGTCCATTGTGATGTCATCAGCCCATGTTAAGTCTATGGGGAAATTTTGAGCAGTTTTTAATTAATAGTTTAAAAAGTATAAAAGTTACAAAGATGAAAAATACAAAGCCCACATGTCATAAGTAAGACCTACGCAACGCAGTTTGAATGAAGTTTCTACGTTAAACGGTTGAAGCTGCATTAACTGCGTTAGAAGAAGAAGAATAATAAGAAGAAGAAGAAGAAGAAGAAGAAGCCTAGGAAGAACAGTAGAGTGCATTTTCATGCACTCTAATAAGAAGAATTCGGATAACAGTAGAGTGCATTTTCATGCACTCTAATAAGAAGCCTAGGAAGAACAGTATAGTGCATTTTCATGCACTATAATAAGAAGCCTAGGAAGAACAGTACAGTGCATTTTCATGCACTGTAATAAGAAGCCTAGGAAGAACAGTATAGTGCATTTTCATGCACTATAATAAGAAGAAGCCTAGGAAGAACAGTACAGTGCATTTTCATGCACTATAATAACTAGAAAAGCATTTCCTGAAGGAAATACAGTGCATGAAAATGCAAAAATATGATGAGTTCATATGGTTAAATTATTTGCTTGGTAGATAAGGTTTAATATAGTTGGAATGACTGAACAGTTAAATAGGTTGATAATTGAAATGGTTAAATTATTCAGGCAGATAGTTGACGATAACTAACAGTTGAAATGGCTCCAATGTTTGCTAGTAGTTATGCTAACTATGTTAACAAAGATAATAATGCTAATCAAGTTACTATGCTAACTAGCATGTTAACAATGTTAAAATGTTAACTATGCTAACCATATGACTTAGCTAACCTAGCTAATCATTTTTATTAGTTATGCTAACTAGCATGTTAATATGCTAATTATACTAACCATGTGACTTAGCTAACCTAGCTTATCATTTTCAGAAGTCATGCTAACTATGCTAACTAGCATGCTAACATGTTAGCATGCTAACTATGCTAACCATGTGACTTAGCCGACTTAGCTAATCATTTTCAGAAGTCATGCTAACTATGCTAACCATGTGACTTAGCTGACTTAGCTAATCATTTTTAGCAGTTTTGCTAAAAATGCTAACTAGCATGCTAACATGTTAGCATGCTAACTATGCTAACCATGTGACTTAGCTAACTTAGCTAATCATTTTTAGCAGTTTTGCTAAAATGCTAACTAGCATGCTAACATGCTAGCATGCTAATTATGCTAACCATGTGACTTAGCTAATCATTTTTATCAGTTTTGCTAAAAATGCTAACTAGCATGCTAACATGCTAGCATGCTAACTATGTTAACCATGCTAACTAGCTACAGTGGGTAGGAGTCATAGTTGATGACAAGTAACAGTTACAATGGCTGAACAGCTAAAAAGTTCAGTAGTTTAAAGGGTTAAATTGTTTAACAGTGAAATATTGTAGTGAGGACTTTTATTTTGAAACAGTTTTTGGCAGAGGAAGCAGTTGGACAGGATGTGTAGTCTTAATAGGGCCAGTTTGTATGCTTAAAGCATGAGACTGGCAGTTGATGCAGCTGGCCCGAACACCTGCCATAGGATTCTAATTGCTTAACGGCAGTCTTAATAGAGCCATATTGTATGCTTAAAGCCTGAGACAGAGTATATAGTTTAAAAGTTAAATGTAGATAGTGTAATGGATGTTGATAGACAGAAAGTTGAATGGATGTTGATAGGCAGATTGTTTAATGGATGTTGATGGATAGTTTAATGGGTGGATGAGTGAATGGTTTGAAGAGGATGAATGGATAGAAAGTTGGAGGAAATGTGTCTTATATCCTTGTAGAATGGAGAGACAGAGAGAGTTGGTCTAGTTCAGTAGAAAGCAGTTGATACAGGTGCAATCAGTTGAACTGATTCTTTGATGGGGCCTAGATGAGCAGCTGGAAGATGATACCAGGTGCAAATCAAGTTAATTAGTCCATTGTGATGTCATCAGCCCATGTTAAGTCTATGGGGAAATTTTGAGCAGTTTTTAATTAATAGTTTAAAAAGTATAAAAGTTACAAAGATGAAAAATACAAAGCCCACATGTCATAAGTAAGACCTACGCAACGCAGTTTAAATGAAGTTTCTACGTTAAACGGTTGAAGCTGCATTAACTGCGTTAGAAGAAGAAGAATAACTAGAAAAGCATTTCCTGAAGGAAATACAGTGCATGAAAATGCAAAAAATATGATGTAAAATATCATACAGAGTAAAAACAAACTATTGGTTGCTAGGTAGATGAGGTTTAATATAGTTGGAGTGACTGAACAGTTAAATAGGTGGATAGTTTATATGGTTAAATGATTTGCTTGGTAGATAAGGTTTAATATAGTTGGAATGATTGAACGGTTAAATAGGTGGATAATACTTAACTTAGTTAACTTAGCTAATGTTTTCATTTTTAGTAGTTATGCTAACTAGCATGTTAGCATGCTAACTATGCTAACCATGTGACTTAGCTAACTTAGCTAATCATTTTTAGCAGTTTTGCTAAAAATGCTAACTAGCATGCTAACTATGTTAACCATGTTATTAAGTGAACTTAGCTAATCATTTTTAGCAGTTTTGCTAAAAATGCTAACTAGCATGCTAACATGTTAGCATGCTAACTATGCTAACCATGTTACTTAGCTAACTTAGCTAATCATTTTTAGCAGTTTTGCTAAAAATGCTAACTAGCATGCTAACATGCTAGCAATGCTAACAAGCTAACTATGTTAACCATGCTAACTAGCTACAGTGGGTAGGAGTCATAGTTGATGACAAGTAACAGTTACAATGGCTGAACAGTTAAAAAGTTCAGTAGTTTAAAGGGTTAAATTGTTTAACAGTGAAATATTGTAGTGAGGACTTTTATTTTTAAACAGTTTTTGGCAGAGGAAGCAGTTGAACAGGATGTGTAGTCTTAATAGGGCCAGTTTGTATGCTTAAAGCCTGAGACTGGCAGTTGAAACAGGTGGCCGAAACACCTGCCACAGGATTCTAATTGCTGTGATGTCATAAAGGGCAATGTTAAGTCAATGGGGAAATTTTTATAGTTTTTAATTAATAGTTTAAAAATTATAAAAGTTACAAAGTTGAAAAATACATAGCACCCATGTCCTAAGTAAGACCTACGTAACATAGTTTGAATGAAGTTTCTACGTTAAACGGTTGAAGCTGCATTAAACGCGTTAGAAGAAGAATAAGAACTAGAAAAGCATTTCCTGAAGGAAATACAGTGCATGAAAATGCAAAAATATGATGTAAAATATCATACAGAGTAAAAACAAACTATATTGGTTGCTAAGTAGATGAGGTTTAATATAGTTGGAATGACTGAACAGTTCAATAGGTGGATAGTTTAAATGGTTAAATTATTTAGGTAGATAGTTGACGATAACTGACAGTTGGAATGGCTCTAATGTTTGCTAGTAGTTATGCTAACTATGTTAACAAAGATAATAATGTTAACCAAGTTACTATGCTAACTAGCATGCTAACAATATTAAAATGCTAACTATGCTAACCATGTGACTTAGCTAACTTAGCTAATCATTTTTAGTAGTTTTGCTAAAAATGCTAACTAGCATGTTAGCATGCTAACATGCTAACATGCTAACCATGTTACTTAGCTAACTTAGCTAATCATTTTTAGCAGTTTTGTAAAAAATGCTAACTAGCATGCTAACATGTTAGCATGTTAACTATGCTAACCATGTTACTTAGCTAACTTAGCTAATCATTTTTAGTAGTTTTGTTAAAAATGCTAACTAGCATGTTAGCATGCTAACATGCTAACATGCTAACCATGTTACTTAGCTAACTTAGCTAATCATTTTTAGCAGTTTTGTAAAAAATGCTAACTAGCATGCTAACATGTTAGCATGTTAACTATGCTAACCATGTTACTTAGTTAACTTAGCTAATCATTTTTAGCAGTTTTGTAAAAAATGCTAACTAACATGCTAGCATGCTAACTATGCTAACCATGTTACTTAGCTAACTTAGCTAATCATTTTTAGTGGTTTTGCTAAAAATGCTAACTAGCATGCTAACATGCTAGCATGCTAACCATGTTACTTAGCTAACTGAGCTAATCATTTTTGCAGCTGGCCCGAACACCTGCCATAGGATTCTAATTGCTTAACGGCAGTCTTAATAGAGCCATATTGTATGCTTAAAGCCTGAGACAGAGTATATAGTTTAAAAGTTAAATGTAGATAGTGTAATGGATGTTGATAGACAGAAAGTTGAATGGATGTTGATAGGCAGATTGTTTAATGGATGTTGATGGATAGTTTAATGGGTGGATGAGTGAATGGTTTGAAGAGGATGAATGGATAGAAAGTTGGATGAAATGTGTCTTATATCCTTGTAGAATGTAGAGACACAGAGAGAGTTGGTCTAGTTCAGTAGAAAGCAGTTGATACAGGTGCAATCAGTTGAACTGATTCTTTGATGGAGCCTAGATGAGCAGCTGGAAGAAGATACAGGTGCAAATCAAGTTAATTAGTCCATTGTGATGTCATCAGCCCATGTTAAGTCTATGGGGATTTTATAAAAGTTAATAATTAATAGTTTAAAAAGTATAAAAGTTACAAAGATGAAAAATACAAAGCCTACATGTCCTAAGTAAGACCTACGTAACATAGTTTGAATGAAGTTTCTACGTTAAATGGTTGAAGCTGCATTAACTGCGTTAGAAGAAGAATAATAACTAGAAAAGCATTTCCTGAAGGAAATACAGTGCATGAAAATGCAAAAATATGATGTTCATATGGTTAAATTAATTGCTGAAGGTTTAATATAGTTGGAATGACTGAACAGTTAAATAGGTTGATAATTGAAATGGTTAAATTATTTAGGCAGATAGTTGACGATAACTAACAGTTGGAATGGCTCCAATGTTTGCTAGTAGTTATGCTAACTATGTTAATAAAGATAATAATGTTAACCAAGTTACTATGCTAACTAGCATGCTAACAATGTTAACTATGCTAACCATATGACTTAGCTAACCTAGCTAATCATTTTTATTAGTTATGATAACTATGCTAATTAGCATGTTAACATGCTAACTATGCTAACCATGTGACTTAGCTAATCATTTTTAGCAGTTTTGTAAAAAATGCTAACTAGCATGCTAACATATTAGCATGCTAATTATGCTAACCATGTGACTTAGCTAACTTAGCTAATCATTTTTAACAGTTTTGCTAAAAATGCTAACTAGCATGCTAACATGCTAGCATGCTAACTATGCTAACCATGTGACTTAGCTAACTTAGCTAATCGTTTTTAGCAGTTTTGCTAAAAATGCTAACTAGCATGGTAACATGCTAGCATGCTAACTATGCTAACCATGTGACTTAGCTAACTTAGCTAACTAGCTACAGTGGGTAGGAGTCATAGTTGATGACAAGTAACAGTTACAATGGCTGAACAGTTGAAAAGTTCAGTAGTTTAAAGGGTTAAATTGTTTAACAGTGAAATATTGTAGTGAGGACTTTTATTTTGAAACAGTTTTTGGCAGAGGAAGCAGTTGAACAGGATGTGTAGTCTTAATAGGGCCAGTTTGTATGCTTAAAGCCTGAGACTGGCAGTTGAGATCCAGGTGGCCTGAACACCTGCCATAGGATTCAAATGGTTAAACTATTTGCTAGGTAGATGAGTTGGAATGACAACTAGGTAGATGAGGTTTAATATAGTTGGAATGACTGAACTAGGTAGATGAGGTTTAATATAGTTGGAATGACTGAACGGTTAAATAGGTGGATAGTGTAAAAGGTTAAATTATTTGCTAGGTAGATGAGGTTTAATATAGTTGGAATGACTGAACTAGGTAGATGAGGTTTAATATAGTTGGACTGACTGAACAGTCAAATAGGTGGATAGTGTAAAAGGTTAGCCTGAGAAACTGATAGGGTGCAGGTGGCCTGGCCACCTGGCCTAGGATTCTAATTGCTTAACGGCAGTCTTAATAGAGCCATATTGTATGCTTAAAGCCTGAGACAGAGTATATAGTTTAAAAGTTAAATGTAGATAGTGTAATGGATGTTGATAGACAGAAAGTTGAATGGATGTTGATAGGCAGATTGTTTAATGGATGTTGATGAATAGTTTAATGGGTGGATGAGTGAATGGTTTGAAGAGGATGAATGGATAGAAAGTTGGATGAAATGTGTCTTTTATCCTTGTAGAATGTAGAGACACAGAGAGAGTTGGTCTAGTTCAGTAGAAAGCAGTTGATACAGGTGCAATCAGTTGAACTGATTCTTTGATGGGGCCTAGATGAGCAGCTAGAAGATGATACAGGTGCAAATCAAGTTAATTACTCCATTGTGATGTCATCAGCCCATGTTAAGTCTATGGGGATTTTATAAAAGTTAATAATTAATAGTTCAAAAAGTATAAAAGTTACAAAGATGAAAAATACAAAGCCTACATGTCCTAAGTAAGACCTACGTAACATAGTTTGAATTAAGTTTCTACGTTAAATGGTTGAAGCTGCATTAGCTACGTTAGAAGAAGAATAATAAGAACTAGAAAAGCATTTCCTGAAGGAAATATAGTGCATGAAAATGCAAAAATATGATGAGTTCATATGGTTAAATTATTTGCTTGGTAGATAAGGTTTAATATAGTTGGAATGACTGAACAGTTAAATAGGTTGATAATTGAAATGGTTAAATTATTTAGGCAGATAGTTGACGATAACTAACAGTTGGAATGGCTCCAATGTTTGCTAGCAGTTATGCTAACTATGTTAAAGATAATAATGTTAACCAAGTAACTATGCTAACTAGCATGCTAACAATGTTCAAATGTTAACTATGCTAACCATATGACTTAGCTAACCTAGCTAATCATTTTTATTAGTTATGATAACTATGCTAATTAGCATGCTAACATGCTAATTATGTTAACCATGTGACTTAGCTAACTTCGCTAATTATTTTTAACAGTTATGCTAACTATGCTAACTAGCATGCTAACATGCTAGCATGTTAACTATGCTAACCATGTGACTTAGCTAACTTAGCTAATCATTTTTAGCAGTTTTACAAAAAATGCTAACTAGCATGCTAACATGTTAGCATGCTAACTATGCTAACCATGAGACTTAGCTAACTTAGCTAATCTTTTTTAGCAGTTTTGCAAAAAATGCTAACTAGCATGCTAACATGTTAGCATGCTAACTATGCTAACCATGTGACTTAGCTAACTTAGCTAATCATTTTTAGCAGTTTTGCTAAAAATGCTAACTAGCATGCTAACATGTTAGCATGCTAACATGCTAGTATGCTAAACTATGCTAACCATGATAACTAGCTACAGAGGGTAGGAGTCATAGTTGATGACAAGTAACAGTTACAATGGCTAAACGGTTAAAAAGTTAAGTAGTTTAAAGGGTTAAATTGTTTAACAGTGAAATATTGTAGTGAGGACTTTTATTTTGAAACAGTGTTTGGCAGAGGAAGCAGTTGAATAGGGTGTGTAGTCTTAATAGGGCCAGTTTGTATGCTTAAAGCCTGAGACTGGCAGTTGATGCAGGTGGCCCGAACACCTGCCATAGGATTCAAATGGTTAAATTATTTGCTAGGTAGATGAGGTTTAATATAGTTGGAATGACTGAACTAGGTAGATGAGGTTTAATATAGGAATGACTGAACTAGGTAGATGAGGTTTAATATAGTTGGAATGACTAAACGGTTAAATAGGTGGATAGTGTAAAAGGTTAAATTATTTGCTAGGTAGATGAGGTTTAATATAGTTGAAATGACTGAACTAGGTAGATGAGGTTTAATATAGTTGGACTGACTGAACAGTCAAATAGCTGGATAGTTTAAAAGGTTAGCCTGAGAAACTGATAGGGTGCAGGTGGCCTGGCCACCTGGCCTAGGATTCTAATTGCTTAACGGCAGTCTTAATAGAGCCATATTGTATGCTTAAAGCCTGAGACAGAGTATATAGTTTAAAAGTTAAATGTAGATAGTGTAATGGATGTTGATAGACAGAAAGTTGAATGGATGTTGATAGGCAGATTGTTTAATGGATGTTGATGGATAGTTTAATGGGTGGATGAGTGAATGGTTTGAAGAGGATGAATGGATAGAAAGTTGGATGAAATGTGTCTTATATCCTTGTAGAATGTAGAGACACAGAGAGAGTTGGTCTAGTTCAGTAGAAAGCAGTTGATACAGGTGCAATCAGTTGAACTGATTCTTTGATGGGGCCTAGATGAGCAGCTGGAAGAAGATACAGGTGCAAATCAAGTTAATTAGTCCATTGTGATGTCATCAGCCCATGTTAAGTCTATGGGGAAATTTTGAGTAGTTTTTAATTAATAGTTTAAAAAGTATAAAAGTTACAAAGATGAAAAATACAAAGCCCACATGTCATAAGTAAGACCTACGCAACGCAGTTTGAATGAAGTTTCTACGTTAAACGGTTGAAGCTGCATTAACTGCGTTAGAAGAAGAAAAATAATAAGAATAAGAAGAAGAAGCCTAGGAAGAACAGTAGAGTGCATTTTCATGCACTCTAATAAGAAGACTTGGAAGAACAATATAGTGCATTTTCATGCACTATAATAATCGTAAGAATAAGAAGACTTGGAAGAACAGTATAGTGCATTTTCATGCACTATAATAAGAAGAAGAAGAAGAAGAAGAAGAAGAAGCCTAGGAAGAACAGTAGAGTGCATTTTCATGCACTCTAATAATAAGAACTAGAAAAGCATTTCCTGAAGGAAATATAGTGCATGAAAATGCAAAAATATGATGCGTTCATATGGTTAAATTATTTGCTTGGTAGATAAGGTTTAATATAGTTGGAATGACTGAACAGTAAAATAGGTTGATAATTGAAATGGTTAAATTATTTAGGCAGATAGTTGACGATAACTAACAGTTGGAATGGCTCCAATGTTTGCTAGCAGTTATGCTAACTATGTTAACAAAGATAATAATGTTAACCAAGTTACTATGTTAACTAGCATGCTAACAATGTTAAAATGTTAACTATGCTAACCATATGACTTAGCTAACCTAGCTAATCATTTTTATTAGTTATGCTAACTATGCTAACTAGCATGTTAACATGCTAATTATGTAAACCATGTGACTTAGCTAACTTCGCTTATCATTTTTAATAGTCATGCTAACTATGCTAACTAGCATGCTAACATGTTAGCATGCTAACTATGCTAACATGTGACTTACCTAACTTAGCTAATCATTTTTAGCAGTTATGCTAACTATGCTAACTAGCATGTTAACATGTTAGCATGCTAACTATGCTAACCATGTGACTTAGCTAACTTAACTAATCATTTTTAGCAGTTTTGCTAAAAATGCTAACTAACATGCTAACATGCTAACTATGCTAACCATGTTACTTAGCTAACTTAGCTAACTAGCTACAGTGGGTAGGAGTCATAGTTAATGACAAGTAACAGTTACAATGGCTGAACAGTTAAAAAGTTCAGTAGTTTAAAGGGTTAAATTGTTTAACAGGGAAATATTGTAGTGAGGACTTTTATTTTGAAACAGTTTTTGGCAGAGGAAGCAGTTGAACAGGATGTGTAGTCTTAATAGGGCCAGTTTGTATGCTTAAAGCCTGAGACTGGCAGTTGATGCAGGTGGCCCTGAACACCTGCCATAGGATTCAAATGGTTAAATTATTTGCTAGGTAGATGAGGTTTAATATAGTTGGAATGACAACTAGGTAGATGAGGTTTAATATATTTGGAATGACTGAACTAGGTAGATGAGGTTTAATATAGTTGGAATGACTGAACGGTTAAATAGGTGGATAGTGTAAAAGGTTAAATTATTTGCTAGGTAGATGAGGTTTAATATAGTTGGAATGACTGAAATAGGTAGATGAGGTTTAATATAGTTGCAATGACTGAACAGTCAAATAGGTGGATAGTGTAAAAGGTTAGCCTGAGAAACTGATAGGGTGCAGGTGGCCTGGCCACCTGGCCTAGGATTCTAATTGCTTAACGGCAGTCTTCATAGAGCCATATTGTATGCTTAAAGCCTGAGACAGAGTATATAGTTTAAAAGTTAAATGTAGATAGTGTAATGGATGTTGATAGACAGAAAGTTGAATGGATGTTGATAGGCAGATTGTTTAATGGATGTTGATGGATAGTTCAATGGGTGGATGAGTGAATGGTTTGAAGAGGATGAATGGATAGAAAGTTGGATGAAATGTGTCTTATATCGTTGTAGAATGGAGAAACACAGAGAGAGTTGGTCGAAAGCAGTTGATACAGGTGCAATCAGTTGAACTGATTCTTTGATGGGGCCTAGATGAGCAGCTGGAAGATGATACCAGGTGCAAATCAAGTTAATTAGTCCATTGTGATGTCATCAGCCCATGTTAAGTCTATGGGGAAATTTTGAGTAGTTTTTAATTAATAGTTTAAAAAGTATAAAAGTTACAAAGCTGAAAAATACATAGCCCACATGTCCTAAGTAAGACCTGCGCAACATAGTTTGAATGAAGTTTCTACGTTAAACGGTTGAAGCTGCATTAACTGCGTTAGAAGAAGACGAATAATAAGAATAAGAAGAAGAAGAAGAAGAAGCCTAGGAAGAACAGTACAGTGCATTTTCATGCACTGTAATAATTCGGATAACAGTAGAGTGCATTTTCATGCACTCTAACTAGAAAAGCATTTCCTGAAGGAAATACAGTGCATGAAAATGCAAAAATATGATGAGTTCATATGGTTAAATTATTTGCTTGGTAGATAAGGTTTAATATAGTTGGAATGACTAAACAGTTAAATAGGTTGATAATTGAAATGGTTAAATTATTTAGGCAGATAGTTGACGATAACTAACAGTTGGAATGGCTCCAATGTTTGCTAGTAGTTATGCTAACTATGTTAACAAAGATAATAATGTTAACCAAGTTACTATGCTAACTAGCATGCTAACAATGTTAAAATGTTAACTATGCTAACCATATGACTTAGCTAACCTAGCTAATCATTTTTATTAGTTATGATAACTATGCTAATTAGCATGCTAACTATGCTAACCATGTGACTTAGCTAACTTAGCTAATCATTTTTAGTAGTTTTGCTAAAAATGCTAATTAGCATGCTAACATGTTAGCATGCTAACTATGCTAATCATGTGACTTAGCTAACTTAGCTAATCATTTTTTGCAGTTTTGCTAAAAATGCTAACTAGCATGCTAACATGCTAGCATGCTAACTATGCTAACCATGTGACTTAGCTAACTTAGCTAATCATTTTTAGCAGTTTTGTAAAAAATGCTAACTAGCATGCTAACATGCTAGCATGCTAACTATGCTAACCATGTGACTTAGCTAACTTAGCTAATCATTTTTAGCAGTTTTGTAAAAAATGCTAACTAGCATGCTAATATGCTAGCATGCTAACTATGCTAACCATGTGACTTAGCTAACTTAGCTAATCATTTTTAGCAGTTTTGCTAAAAATGCTAATTATCATGCTAACATGCTAGCATGCTAACATGCTAACTATGTTAACCATGCTAACTAACTACAGTGGGTAGGAGTCATAGTTGATGACAAGTAACAGTTACAATGGCTGAACAGTTAAAAAGTTCAGTAGTTTAAAGGGTTAAATTGTTTAACAGTGAAATATTGTAGTGAGGACTTTTATTTTGAAACAGTTTTTGGCAGAGGAAGCAGTTGAACAGGATGTGTAGTCTTAATAGGGCCAGTTTGTATGCTTAAAGCCTGAGACTGGCAGTTGATGCAGGTGGCCCGAACACCTGCCATAGGATTCTAATTGCTTAACGGCCGTATTGTGATGTCATAATCATAATGTAAAGTCAATGGGGAAATTTTGATTAGTTTTTAATTAATAGTTTAAAAAGTATAAAAGTTACAAAGATGAAAAATACATAGCACCCATGTCATAAGTAAGACCTACGCAACGCAGTTTGAATGAAGTTTCTACGTTAAACGGTTGAAGCTGTATTAAGCGCGTTAGAAGAAGAAGAAGAATAAGAACTAGAAAAGCATTTCCTGAAGGAAATACAGTGCATGAAAATGCAAAAAATATGATGTAAAATATCATACAGAGTAAAAACAAACTATATTGGTTGCTAGGTATATGAGGTTTAATATAGTTGGAGGGACTGAACAGTTAAATAGGTGGATAGTTTATATGGTTAAATGATTTGCTTGGTAGATAAGGTTTAATATAGTTGGAATGATTGAACGGTTAAATAGGTGGATAATACTTAACCTAGTTAACTTAGCTAATGTTTTCATTTTTAGTATGTTAACCATGTGACTTAGCTAACCTAGCTAATCATTTTTAGCAGTTTTGCTAACTATGCTAACTAGCATGGTAACATGCTAGCATGCTAACTATGTTAACCATGTGACTTAGCTAACTTAGCTAATCATTTTTAGTAGTTTTGCTAAAATGCTAACTAGCATGCTAACATGCTAGCATGCTAATTATGCTAACCATGTGACTTAGCTAACTTAGCTAATCGTTTTTAGCAGTTTTGCTAAAAATGTTAACTAGCATGCTAATATGCTAGCATACTAACTATGCTAACCATATGACTTAGCTAACTTAGCTAATCATTTTTAGCAGTTTTGCTAAAAATGCTAACTAACATGCTAACATGCTAACCATGTGACTTAGCTAACTTAGCTAATCGTTTTTAACAGTTTTGCTAAAAATGCTAACTAGCATGCTAACATGCTAACTATGCTAACAATGTTACTTAGCTAACTTAGCTAACTAACTACAGTGGGTAGGAGTCATAGTTGATGACAAGTAACAGTTACAATGGCTGAACAGTTGAAAAGTTCAGTAGTTTAAAGGGTTAAATTGTTTAACAGTGAAATATTGTAGTGAGGACTTTTATTTTAAAACAGGTTTTGGCAGAGGAAGCAGTTGAACAGGATGTGTAGTCTTAATAGGGCCAGTTTGTATGCTTAAAGCCTGAGACTGGCAGTTGATGCAGCTGGCCCGAACACCTGCCATAGGATTCTAATTGCTTAACGGCAGTCTTAATAGAGCCATATTGTATGCTTAAAGCATGAGACAGAGTATATAGTTTAAAAGTTAAATGTAGATAGTGTAATGAATGTTGATAGACAGAAAGTTGAATGGATGTTGATAGGCAGATTGTTTAATGGATGTTGATGGATAGTTTAATGGGTGGATGAGTGAATGGTTTGAAGAGGATGAATGGATAGAAAGTTGGAGGAAATGTGTCTTATATCCTTGTAGAATGGAGAGACAGAGAGAGTTGGTCTAGTTCAGTAGAAAGCAGTTGATACAGGTGCAATCAGTTGAACTGATTCTTTGATGGGGCCTAGATGAGCAGCTGGAAGATGATACCAGGTGCAAATCAAGTTAATTAGTCCATTGTGATGTCATCAGCCCATGTTAAGTCTATGGGGAAATTTTGAGTAGTTTTTAATTAATAGTTTAAAAAGTATAAAAGTTACAAAGATGAAAAATACATAGCCCACATGTCCTAAGTAAGACCTATGCAACGCAGTTTGAATGAAGTTTCTACGTTAAACGGTTGAAGCTGCATTAACTGCGTTAGAAGAAGAAAAATAATAAGAACTAGAAAAGCATTTCCTGAAGGAAATACAGTGCATGAAAATGCAAAAATATTATGTAAAATATCATACAGAGTAAAAACAAACTATATTGGTTGCTAGGTAGATGAGGTTTAATATACTTGGAATGACTGAACAGTTAAATAGGTGGAAAGTTTAAATGGTTAAATTATTTGCTAGGTAGATGAGGTTTAATGTAGTTGGAATGACTGAACTAGGTAGATGAGGTTTAATATAGTTGGAATGACTGAACAGTTAAATAGGTGGATAGTTTAAAAGGTTAGATTATTTGCTAGGTAGATGAGGTTTAATATAGTTGGAATGACTGAACTAGGTGGATGAGGTTTAATATAGTTGGAATGACTGAACAGTTAAATAGGTGGATAATTTAAAAGGTTAAGTTGTTTGCTAGGTAGATAAGGTTTAGTATAGTTGGAATGACTGAACAGTTAAATAAGTGGATAGTTTAAAAGGTTAAATTATTTGCTAGGTAGATGAGGTTTAATATAGTTGGAATGAATGAACAGTTAAATAGGTTGATAGTTTAAATGGTTAAATTATTTAATAGGGAATTATTGTAGTGAGGACTTTTATTTTGAAACAGTTGTGGACAGAGGAAACAGTTTAACATGATGTGTAGTCTTATAGAATGAGACTGTATGCTTAAAGCCTGAGAAACTGACAGTTGGCCACCTGGCCTGGCCACCTGGCAGAAGATTCGAATTGCTATGATGTCATAAAGGGCAATGTTAAGTCAATGGGGATTTTTTAAAAGTTAATAATTAATAGTTTAAAAAGTATAAAAGTTAGAAAGATGAAAAATACAAAGCCCGGATGTCCTAAGTAAGGCCTACGTAATAACGTTTGAATGAAGTTTCTACGTTAAATGGTTGAAGCTGCATTAACTGCGTTAGAAGAAGAAAAATAAGAATAAAAAGCCTAGGAAGAACAGTACAGTGCATTTTCATGCACTGTAATAAGAAGAAGAAGAAGCCTAGGAAGAACAGTACAGTGCATTTTCATGCACTGTAATAAGAAGAAGCCTAGGAAGAACAGTACAGTGCATTTTCATGCACTGTAATAATAACTAGAAAAGCATTTCCTGAAGGAAATACAGTGCATGAAAATGCAAAAATATGATGAGTTCATATGGTTAAATTATTTGCTAGGTAGATGAGGTTTAATGTAGTTGGAATGACTGAACTAGGTAGATGAGGTTTAATATAGTTGGAATGACTGAACAGTTAAATAGGTGGATAGTTTATATAGTTAAATTATTTGCTTGGTAGATAAGGTTTAATATTGTTGGAATGATTGAACGGTTAAATAGGTGGATAATTTAAATGGTTAAATTATTTAGGTAGATAATTTGACGATAACTGACAGTTGGAATGGCTCTAATGTTTGCTAGCAGTTATGCTAACTATGTTATCAAAGATAATAATGTTAACCAAGTTACTTAACTTAGCTAATGTTTTCATTTTTATTAGTTATGCTAACTATGCTAAATAACATGGTAGCTTGCTAACTATGCTAACCATATGACTTAGCTAATCATTTTTAGCAGTTTTGTTAAAAATGCTAACTAGCATGCTAACATGCTAGCATGCTAACTATGCTAACCATGTTACTTAGCTAACTTAATTAATCGTTTTTAACAGTTTTGCTAAAAATGCTAACTAACATGCTAACACGCTAGCATGCTAACTATGCTAACCAAGTTACTTAGCTAACTTAGCTAATCATTTTTAGCAGTTTTGCTAAAAATGTTAACTAGCATGCTAACATGTTAGCATGCTAACTATGCTAACCACGTTACTTAGCTAACTTAGCTAATCATTTTTAGTAGTTTTGTTAAAAATGCTAACTAGCATGTTAACATGCTAGCATGCTAACTATGCTAACCATGTAACTTAGCTAACTTAGCTAATCATTTTTTAGCAGTTTTGTTAAAAATGCTAATTAGCATGCTAACATGCTAGCATGCTAACTATGCTAACCAAGTTACTTAGCTAACTTAGCTAATCATTTTTAGCAGTTTTGCTAAAAATGCTAACTAGCATGCTAACTAGCATGCTAACATGCTAGCATGCTAACTATGCTAGCCAAGTTACTTAGCTAACTTAGCTAACTAGCTACAGAGGGTAGGAGTCATAGTTGATGACAAGTAACAGTTACAATGGCTGAACAGTTGAAAAGTTCAGTAGTTTAAAGGGTTAAATTGTTTAACAGTGAAATATTGTAGTGAGGACTTTTATTTTGAAACAGTTTTTGGCAGAGGAAGCAGTTGAACAGGATGTGTAGTCTTAATAGGGCCAGTTTGTATGCTTAAAGCCTGAGACTGGCAGTTGATGCAGCTGGCCTGAACACCTGCCATAGGATTCTAATTGCTTGACGGCTCTATTGTGATGTCATCAGCCCATGTTAAGTCTATGGGGAAATTTTTAACAGTTTTTAATTAATAGTTTAAAAAGTATAAAAGTTACAAAGCTGAAAAATACAAAGCACCCATGTCCTAAGTAAGACCTACGTAACATAGTTTGAATGAAGTTTCTACGTTAAACGGTTGAAGCTGCATTAAGTGCGTTAGAAGAAGAATAAGAACTAGAAAACGCAATTCCAGGGAATTACCAGTGCATGAAAATGCAAAACATATTGTGTGAAATATATTGTTAAAACAGATGATGTGCTAATTGGCAACCAACATGATGAGGTTTAATATAGTTCAAATGACTGAACTAGGTAGATGAGGTTTAATATTGTTGGAATGACTGAACTAGGTAGATGAGGTTTAATATAGTTGGAATGACTGAACAGTTAAATAGGTGGATAGTTTAAATGGTTAAATTATTTGCTTGGTAGATAAGGTTTACTATAGTTGGAATGACTGAACAGTTAAATAGGTTGATAATTGAAATGGTTAAATTATTTAGGCAGATAGTTGACGATAACTAACAGTTGGAATGGCTCCAATGTTTGCTAGCAGTTATGCTAACTATGTTAACAAAGATAATAATGTTAACCAAGTAACTATGCTAACTAGCATGCTAACAATGTTAAAATGTTAACTATGCTAACCATATGACTTAGCTAACCTAGCTAATCTTTTTATTAGTTATGCTAACTATGCTAACTAGCATGTTAACATGCTAATTATGCTAACCACGTGACTTAGCTAACTTAGCTAATCATTTTTAGCAGTTTTGCTAAAAATGATAACTAGCATGCTAACATGCTAGCATGCTAAATATGCTAACCATGTGACTTAGCTAACTTAGCTAATCATTTTTAGCAGTTTTGCTAAAAATGCTAACTAGCATGCTAACATGTTAGCATGCTAACTATGCTAACCATGTGACTTAGCTAACTTAGCTAATCATTTTTACCAGTTTTGCTAAAAATGCTAACTAGCATGCTAACATGCTAGCATGCTAACTATGCTAACCATGTGACTTAGCTAACTTAGCTAATCATTTTTAGCATTTTTGCTAAAAATGCTAATTAGCATGCTAACATGCTAACCATGCTAACTAACTACAGTGGGTAGGAGTCATAGTTGATGACAAGTAACAGTTACAATGGCTGAACAGTTAAAAAGTTCAGTAGTTTAAAGGGTTAAATTGTTTAACAGTGAAATATTGTAGTGAGGACTTTTATTTTGAAACAGTTTTTGGCAGAGGAAGCAGTTGAACAGGATGTGTAGTCTTAATAGGGCCAGTTTGTATGCTTAAAGCCTGAGACTGGCAGTTGATGCAGGTGGCCCGAACACCTGCCATAGGATTCTAATTGCTTAACGGCCGTATTGTGATGTCATAATCATAATGTTAAGTCAATGGGGAAATTTTGATTAGTTTTTAATTAATAGTTTAAAAAGTATAAAAGTTACAAAGATGAAAAATACATAGCACCCATGTCATAAGTAAGACCTACGCAACGCAGTTTGAATGAAGTTTCTACGTTAAACGGTTGAAGCTGTATTAAGCGCGTTAGAAGAAGAAGAAGAACTAGAAAAGCATTTCCTGAAGGAAATATAGTGCATGAAAATGCAAAAATATGATGAGTTCATATGGTTAAATTATTTGCTTGGTAGATAAGGTTTAATATAGTTGGAATGACTGAACAGTTAAATAGGTTGATAATTGAAATGGTTAAATTATTTAGGCAGATAGTTGACGATAACTAACAGTTGGAACGGCTCCAATGTTTGCTAGTAGTTATGCTAACTATGTTAACAAAGATAATAATGTTAACCAAGTAACTATGCTAACTAGCATGCTAACAATGTTAAAATGTTAACTATGCTAACCATAGGACTTAGCTAACCTAGATAATCATTTTTATTAGTTATGCTAACTATGCTAACTAGCATGTTAACATGCTAACTATGTTAACCATGTGACTTAGCTAACTTAGCTAATCATTTTTAGTAGTTTTGCTAAAATGCTAACTAGCATGCTAACATGCTAGCATGCTAATTATGCTAACCATGTGACTTAGCTAACTTAGCTAATCGTTTTTAGCAGTTTTGCTAAAAATGTTAACTAGCATGCTAATATGCTAGCATACTAACTATGCTAACCATATGACTTAGCTAACTTAGCTAATCATTTTTAGCAGTTTTGCTAAAAATGCTAACTAACATGCTAACATGCTAACCATGTGACTTAGCTAACTTAGCTAATCGTTTTTAACAGTTTTGCTAAAAATGCTAACTAGCATGCTAACATGCTAACTATGCTAACAATGTTACTTAGCTAACTTAGCTAACTAACTACAGTGGGTAGGAGTCATAGTTGATGACAAGTAACAGTTACAATGGCTGAACAGTTGAAAAGTTCAGTAGTTTAAAGGGTTAAATTGTTTAACAGTGAAATATTGTAGTGAGGACTTTTATTTTAAAACAGGTTTTGGCAGAGGAAGCAGTTGAACAGGATGTGTAGTCTTAATAGGGCCAGTTTGTATGCTTAAAGCCTGAGACTGGCAGTTGATGCAGCTGGCCCGAACACCTGCCATAGGATTCTAATTGCTTAACGGCAGTCTTAATAGAGCCATATTGTATGCTTAAAGCATGAGACAGAGTATATAGTTTAAAAGTTAAATGTAGATAGTGTAATGAATGTTGATAGACAGAAAGTTGAATGGATGTTGATAGGCAGATTGTTTAATGGATGTTGATGGATAGTTTAATGGGTGGATGAGTGAATGGTTTGAAGAGGATGAATGGATAGAAAGTTGGAGGAAATGTGTCTTATATCCTTGTAGAATGGAGAGACAGAGAGAGTTGGTCTAGTTCAGTAGAAAGCAGTTGATACAGGTGCAATCAGTTGAACTGATTCTTTGATGGGGCCTAGATGAGCAGCTGGAAGATGATACCAGGTGCAAATCAAGTTAATTAGTCCATTGTGATGTCATCAGCCCATGTTAAGTCTATGGGGAAATTTTGAGTAGTTTTTAATTAATAGTTTAAAAAGTATAAAAGTTACAAAGATGAAAAATACATAGCCCACATGTCCTAAGTAAGATCTATGCAACGCAGTTTGAATGAAGTTTCTACGTTAAACGGTTGAAGCTGCATTAACTGCGTTAGAAGAAGAAAAATAATAAGAACTAGAAAAGCATTTCCTGAAGGAAATACAGTGCATGAAAATGCAAAAATATTATGTAAAATATCATACAGAGTAAAAACAAACTATATTGGTTGCTAGGTAGATGAGGTTTAATATACTTGGAATGACTGAACAGTTAAATAGGTGGAAAGTTTAAATGGTTAAATTATTTGCTAGGTAGATGAGGTTTAATGTAGTTGGAATGACTGAACTAGGTAGATGAGGTTTAATATAGTTGGAATGACTGAACAGTTAAATAGGTGGATAGTTTAAAAGGTTAGATTATTTGCTAGGTAGATGAGGTTTAATATAGTTGGAATGACTGAACTAGGTGGATGAGGTTTAATATAGTTGGAATGACTGAACAGTTAAATAGGTGGATAATTTAAAAGGTTAAGTTGTTTGCTAGGTAGATAAGGTTTAGTATAGTTGGAATGACTGAACAGTTAAATAAGTGGATAGTTTAAAAGGTTAAATTATTTGCTAGGTAGATGAGGTTTAATATAGTTGGAATGAATGAACAGTTAAATAGGTTGATAGTTTAAATGGTTAAATTATTTAATAGGGAATTATTGTAGTGAGGACTTTTATTTTGAAACAGTTGTGGACAGAGGAAACAGTTTAACATGATGTGTAGTCTTATAGAATGAGACTGTATGCTTAAAGCCTGAGAAACTGACAGTTGGCCACCTGGCCTGGCCACCTGGCAGAAGATTCGAATTGCTATGATGTCATAAAGGGCAATGTTAAGTCAATGGGGATTTTTTAAAAGTTAATAATTAATAGTTTAAAAAGTATAAAAGTTAGAAAGATGAAAAATACAAAGCCCGGATGTCCTAAGTAAGGCCTACGTAATAACGTTTGAATGAAGTTTCTACGTTAAATGGTTGAAGCTGCATTAACTGCGTTAGAAGAAGAAAAATAAGAATAAAAAGCCTAGGAAGAACAGTACAGTGCATTTTCATGCACTGTAATAAGAAGAAGAAGAAGCCTAGGAAGAACAGTACAGTGCATTTTCATGCACTGTAATAAGAAGAAGCCTAGGAAGAACAGTACAGTGCATTTTCATGCACTGTAATAATAACTAGAAAAGCATTTCCTGAAGGAAATACAGTGCATGAAAATGCAAAAATATGATGAGTTCATATGGTTAAATTATTTGCTAGGTAGATGAGGTTTAATGTAGTTGGAATGACTGAACTAGGTAGATGAGGTTTAATATAGTTGGAATGACTGAACAGTTAAATAGGTGGATAGTTTATATAGTTAAATTATTTGCTTGGTAGATAAGGTTTAATATTGTTGGAATGATTGAACGGTTAAATAGGTGGATAATTTAAATGGTTAAATTATTTAGGTAGATAATTTGACGATAACTGACAGTTGGAATGGCTCTAATGTTTGCTAGCAGTTATGCTAACTATGTTATCAAAGATAATAATGTTAACCAAGTTACTTAACTTAGCTAATGTTTTCATTTTTATTAGTTATGCTAACTATGCTAAATAACATGGTAGCTTGCTAACTATGCTAACCATATGACTTAGCTAATCATTTTTAGCAGTTTTGTTAAAAATGCTAACTAGCATGCTAACATGCTAGCATGCTAACTATGCTAACCATGTTACTTAGCTAACTTAATTAATCGTTTTTAACAGTTTTGCTAAAAATGCTAACTAACATGCTAACACGCTAGCATGCTAACTATGCTAACCAAGTTACTTAGCTAACTTAGCTAATCATTTTTAGCAGTTTTGCTAAAAATGTTAACTAGCATGCTAACATGTTAGCATGCTAACTATGCTAACCACGTTACTTAGCTAACTTAGCTAATCATTTTTAGTAGTTTTGTTAAAAATGCTAACTAGCATGTTAACATGCTAGCATGCTAACTATGCTAACCATGTAACTTAGCTAACTTAGCTAATCATTTTTTAGCAGTTTTGTTAAAAATGCTAATTAGCATGCTAACATGCTAGCATGCTAACTATGCTAACCAAGTTACTTAGCTAACTTAGCTAATCATTTTTAGCAGTTTTGCTAAAAATGCTAACTAGCATGCTAACTAGCATGCTAACATGCTAGCATGCTAACTATGCTAGCCAAGTTACTTAGCTAACTTAGCTAACTAGCTACAGAGGGTAGGAGTCATAGTTGATGACAAGTAACAGTTACAATGGCTGAACAGTTGAAAAGTTCAGTAGTTTAAAGGGTTAAATTGTTTAACAGTGAAATATTGTAGTGAGGACTTTTATTTTGAAACAGTTTTTGGCAGAGGAAGCAGTTGAACAGGATGTGTAGTCTTAATAGGGCCAGTTTGTATGCTTAAAGCCTGAGACTGGCAGTTGATGCAGCTGGCCTGAACACCTGCCATAGGATTCTAATTGCTTGACGGCTCTATTGTGATGTCATCAGCCCATGTTAAGTCTATGGGGAAATTTTTAACAGTTTTTAATTAATAGTTTAAAAAGTATAAAAGTTACAAAGCTGAAAAATACAAAGCACCCATGTCCTAAGTAAGACCTACGTAACATAGTTTGAATGAAGTTTCTACGTTAAACGGTTGAAGCTGCATTAAGTGCGTTAGAAGAAGAATAAGAACTAGAAAACGCAATTCCAGGGAATTACCAGTGCATGAAAATGCAAAACATATTGTGTGAAATATATTGTTAAAACAGATGATGTGCTAATTGGCAACCAACATGATGAGGTTTAATATAGTTCAAATGACTGAACTAGGTAGATGAGGTTTAATATTGTTGGAATGACTGAACTAGGTAGATGAGGTTTAATATAGTTGGAATGACTGAACAGTTAAATAGGTGGATAGTTTAAATGGTTAAATTATTTGCTTGGTAGATAAGGTTTACTATAGTTGGAATGACTGAACAGTTAAATAGGTTGATAATTGAAATGGTTAAATTATTTAGGCAGATAGTTGACGATAACTAACAGTTGGAATGGCTCCAATGTTTGCTAGCAGTTATGCTAACTATGTTAACAAAGATAATAATGTTAACCAAGTAACTATGCTAACTAGCATGCTAACAATGTTAAAATGTTAACTATGCTAACCATATGACTTAGCTAACCTAGCTAATCTTTTTATTAGTTATGCTAACTATGCTAACTAGCATGTTAACATGCTAATTATGCTAACCACGTGACTTAGCTAACTTAGCTAATCATTTTTAGCAGTTTTGCTAAAAATGATAACTAGCATGCTAACATGCTAGCATGCTAAATATGCTAACCATGTGACTTAGCTAACTTAGCTAATCATTTTTAGCAGTTTTGCTAAAAATGCTAACTAGCATGCTAACATGTTAGCATGCTAACTATGCTAACCATGTGACTTAGCTAACTTAGCTAATCATTTTTACCAGTTTTGCTAAAAATGCTAACTAGCATGCTAACATGCTAGCATGCTAACTATGCTAACCATGTGACTTAGCTAACTTAGCTAATCATTTTTAGCATTTTTGCTAAAAATGCTAATTAGCATGCTAACATGCTAACCATGCTAACTAACTACAGTGGGTAGGAGTCATAGTTGATGACAAGTAACAGTTACAATGGCTGAACAGTTAAAAAGTTCAGTAGTTTAAAGGGTTAAATTGTTTAACAGTGAAATATTGTAGTGAGGACTTTTATTTTGAAACAGTTTTTGGCAGAGGAAGCAGTTGAACAGGATGTGTAGTCTTAATAGGGCCAGTTTGTATGCTTAAAGCCTGAGACTGGCAGTTGATGCAGGTGGCCCGAACACCTGCCATAGGATTCTAATTGCTTAACGGCCGTATTGTGATGTCATAATCATAATGTTAAGTCAATGGGGAAATTTTGATTAGTTTTTAATTAATAGTTTAAAAAGTATAAAAGTTACAAAGATGAAAAATACATAGCACCCATGTCATAAGTAAGACCTACGCAACGCAGTTTGAATGAAGTTTCTACGTTAAACGGTTGAAGCTGTATTAAGCGCGTTAGAAGAAGAAGAAGAACTAGAAAAGCATTTCCTGAAGGAAATATAGTGCATGAAAATGCAAAAATATGATGAGTTCATATGGTTAAATTATTTGCTTGGTAGATAAGGTTTAATATAGTTGGAATGACTGAACAGTTAAATAGGTTGATAATTGAAATGGTTAAATTATTTAGGCAGATAGTTGACGATAACTAACAGTTGGAACGGCTCCAATGTTTGCTAGTAGTTATGCTAACTATGTTAACAAAGATAATAATGTTAACCAAGTAACTATGCTAACTAGCATGCTAACAATGTTAAAATGTTAACTATGCTAACCATAGGACTTAGCTAACCTAGATAATCATTTTTATTAGTTATGCTAACTATGCTAACTAGCATGTTAACATGCTAATTATGCTAACCACGTGACTTAGCTAACTTAGCTAATCATTTTTAGCAGTTATGCTAACTATGCTAACTAGCATGTTAACATGCTAACATGCTAACCATGTGACTTAGCTAACTTAGCTAATCATTTTTAGCAGTTTTACTAAAAATGCTAACTAGCATGCTAACATGTTAGCATGGTAACTATGCTAACCATGTGACTTAGCTAACTTAGCTAATCATTTTAAGCAGTTTTGCTAAAAATGCTAACTAGCATGCTAACATGTTAGCATGCTAACTATGCTAACCATGTGACTTAGCTAACTTAGCTAATCATTTTTAGCAGTTTTGCTAAAAATGCTAACTAGCATGCTAACATGCTAGCATGCTAACTATGCTAACCACGTTACTTAGCTAACTTAGCTAATCATTTTTAGCAGTTTTGCTAAAAATGCTAACTAGCATGCTAACATGCTAGCATGCTAACTATGCTAACCATGCTAACTAGCTACAGTGGGTAGGAGTCATAGTTGATGACAAGTAACAGTTACAATGGCTGAACAGTTAAAAAGTTCAGTAGTTTAAAGGGTTAAATTGTTTAACAGTGAAATATTGTGGTGAGGACTTTTATTTTGAAACAGTTTTTGGCAGAGGAAGCAGTTGAACAGGATGTGTAGTCTTAATAGGGCCAGTTTGTATGCTTAAAGCCTGAGAATGGCAGTTGAAACAGGTGGCCCGAACACCTGCCACAGGATTCTAATTGCTGTGATGTCATAAAGGGCAATGTTAAGTCAATGGGGAAATTTTGATAGTTTTTAATTAATAGTTTAAAAAGTGTAAAAGTTACAAAGATGAAAAATACATAGCACTCTTGTCCTAAGTAAGACCTACGTAACAAAGTTTGAATGAAGTTTCTACGTTAAACGGTTGAAGCTGCATTAAACGCGTTAGAAGAAGAAGAATAAGAAGAACTAGAGAATGTAATTCCAGGGAATTACGAGTGCATGAAAATGAAGCTAGGACAGATATAGCATAGCTTAATAAAAAGTTGATAGTTTAGTCGTAGACAGTTTAAAAGTTGAATGTAGATAGTTTTAACAGTTGTTAATAGACAGATAGTTTAATAGACAGATAGTTTAATGAATATTGAAAGTTTAAAAGTTATATATAGATAGTTTAAAAGTTGTTGACAGACTAATAGTTTAATGCGTGTTGATAGACAAATAGTTTAAGGGCTCTATATAGGTAGATAGTTGACGATAACTAACAGTTGGAATGACCCTAATGTTTACTAGTAGTTATGCTAACAAAGCTAATTATTTTGACCAAGTTACTTAGCTAACTTAGCTCATGTTTTCTAGCAGTTTTGGAAAAATGCTAACATGCTAACCATGTGACGTCAGCGGAATAATAATAACATACTAGAAAAGCATTTCCTGAAGGAAATATAGTGTATGAAGATGCAAAAATAGCATGCTAACAATGCTAAAATGCTAACAATGTTAACCATGTGACTTAGCTAACTTAGCTAATCATTTTTAACAGTTTTGCTAAAAATGCTAACTAGCATGCTAACAATGCTAACATGCTAACTACGCTAACCACGTTACTTAGTTAACTTAGCTAATCATTTTTAGCAGTTTTGCTTAAAATGCTAACTAGCATGCTAACATGCTAGCATGCTAACAATGCTAACTATGTTACTTAGCTAACTTAGCTAATCATTTTTAACAGTTTGATAAAAATGCTAACTAGCATGCTAACATGCTAGCATGCTAACTATGCTAACCATGTTACTTAGCTAACTTAGCTAATCATTTTTAGCAGTTTTGCTAAAAATGCTAACTAGCATGTTAACATGCTAACTATGTTAACCATGCTAACTAGCTACAGTGGGTGTGAGTCATAGTTGATGACAAGTAACAGTTACAATGGCTGAACAGTTAAAAAGTTCAGTAGTTTAAAGGGTTAAATTGTTAAACAGTGAAATATTGTAGTGAGGACTTTTATTTTGAAACAGTTTTTTGGCAGAGGAAGCAGTTTAATATAGTTAATACTATAATTTAATATAGTTGGAATGACTGAACAGTTAAATAGGTGGATAGTTTAAAAGGTTTAATTATTTGCTAGGTAGATGAGGTTTAATGTAGTTGGAATGACTGAACTAGGTAGATGAGGTTTAATGTAGTTGGAATGACTGAACTAGGTAGATGAGGTGTAATATTGTTGGAATGACTGAACAGTTAAATAAGTGGATAGTTTACAAGGTTAAATTATTTGCTAGGTAGATGAGGTTTAATATAGTTGGAATTACTGAACAGTTAAATAGGTGGATAGTTTAAATTGTTAAATTATTTGCTAGGTAGATGAGTTTTAATATAGTTGGAATGACTGAACTAGGTAGACGAGGTTTAATATAGTTGGAATGACTGAACAGTTAAATAGGTGGATGGTTTAAAAGGTTAAATTATTTGCGGTAGATGATGTTTAATATAGTTGGAATGACTGAACTAGGTAGATGAGGTTTAATATAGTTGTAATGACTGAACAGTTAAATAGGTGGATGGTTTAAAAGGTTTAATTATTTGCTAGGTAGATGAGGTTTAATGTAGTTGGAATGACTGAACTAGGTAGATGAGGTTTAATATAGTTGGAATGACTGAACAGTTAAATAGGTGGATAGTTTAAAAGGTTAAACTATTTGCTAGATAGATGAGGTTTAATATAGTTGGAATGACTGAACAGTTAAATAGGTGGATAGTTTAAAAGGTTAAATTATTTGCTAGGTAGATGAGGTTTAATATAGTTGGAATGACTGAACAGTTTCTCAGGCTTATAGCATAGAATAAGACTGTATGCTTAAAGCCTGAGAAACTGACAGTTGATGCAGGTGGCCTGGCCACCTGGCACAATATTCTAATTGCTATGATGTCATAAAGCCTGAGAAACTCAGTTGATCCAGGTGGCCTGGCCAGAGCCATATATGGTGATCCAGGTGGCCTGAACACCTGGCATAGGATTCTAATTGCTCTATTGTGATGTCATAATCTAATGTTAAGTCAATGGGGAAATTTTAGTAGTTTTTAATTAATAGTTTAAAAAGTATAAAAGTTACAAAGTTGAAAAATACATAGCTGAAGTCACATAAGTAAGACCTACGCAACGCAGTTTGAATGAAGTTTCTAAGTTAAACGGTTGAAGCTGTATTAAACGCACAAAAAGCGTTAGAAGAAGAATAAGAATAAATCGGATAACAATAGAGTGCATTTTCATGCACTCTAATAAGAAGAAGCCTTGGAATAACAGTATAGTGCATTTTCATGCACTATAATAAGAACTAGAAAACGCAATTCCAGGGAATTACCAGTGCATGAAAATGCAAAACATATTGTGTGAAATATATTGTTAAAACAGATGATGTGCTAATTGGCAACCAACATGATGAGGTTTAATATAGTTCAAATGACTGAACTAGGTAGATGAGGTTTAATATAGTTGGAATGACTGAACTAGGTAGATGAGGTTTAATATAGTTGGAATGACTGAACAGTTAAATAGGTGGATAGTTTAAATGGTTAAATTATTTGCTTGGTAGATAAGGTTTACTATAGTTGGAATGACTGAACAGTTAAATAGGTTGATAATTGAAATGGTTAAATTTTTAGGCAGATAGTTGACGATAACTAACAGTTGGAATGGCTCCAATGTTTGCTAGTAGTTATGCTAACTATGTTAACAAAGATAATAATGCTAACCAAGTAACTATGCTAAATAGCATGCTAACAATGTTAAAATGTTAACTATGCTAACCATATGACTTAGCTAACCTAGCTAATCTTTTTATTAGTTATGCTAACTATGCTAACTAGCATGTTAACAATGTTAAAATGTTAACTATGCTAACCATATGACTTAGCTAACCTAGCTAATCTTTTTATTAGTTATGCTAACTATGCTAACTAGCATGTTAACATGCTAATTATGCTAACCACGTGACTTAGCTAACTTAGCTAATCATTTTTAGCAGTTTTGCTAAAAATGCTAACTAGCATGCTAACATGCTAGCATGCTAAATATGCTAACCATGTGACTTAGCTAACTTAGCTAATCATTTTTAGCAGTTTTGCAAAAAATGCTAACTAGCATGCTAACATGTTAGCATGCTAACTATGCTAACCATGTGACTTAGCTAACTTAGCTAATCATTTTTAGCAGTTTTGCTAAAAATGCTAACTAGCATGCTAACATGCTAGTTAGCATTTTTAGCAAAACTGCTAAAAATGATTAGCTAAGTTAGCTAAGTCACATGGTTAGCATAGTTAGCATGCTAGCATGTTAGCATGCTAGTTAGCATGCTAGCATGCTAACTATGCTAACCATGTTACTTAGCTAACTTAGCTAATCATTTTTAGCAGTTTTGCTAAAAATGCTAATTAGCATGCTAGCATGCTAACCATGCTAACCATGCTAACTAACTACAGTGGGTAGGAGTCATAGTTGATGACAAGTAACAGTTACAATGGCTGAACAGTTAAAAAGTTCAGTAGTTTAAAGGGTTAAATTGTTTAACAGTGAAATATTGTGGTGAGGACTTTTATTTTGAAACAGTTTTTGGCAGAGGAAGCAGTTGAACAGGATGTGTAGTCTTAATAGGGCCAGTTTGTATGCTTAAAGCCTGAGAATGGCAGTTGAAACAGGTGGCCCGAACACCTGCCACAGGATTCTAATTGCTGTGATGTCATAAAGGGCAATGTTAAGTCAATGGGGAAATTTTGATAGTTTTTAATTAATAGTTTAAAAAGTGTAAAAGTTACAAAGATGAAAAATACATAGCACTCTTGTCCTAAGTAAGACCTACGTAACAAAGTTTGAATGAAGTTTCTACGTTAAACGGTTGAAGCTGCATTAAACGCGTTAGAAGAAGAAGAATAAGAAGAACTAGAAAACGCAATTCCAGGGAATTACCAGTGCATGAAAATGCAAAACATATTGTGTGAAATATATTGTTAAAACAGATGATGTGCTAATTGGCAACCAACATGATGAGGTTTAATATAGTTCAAATGACTGAACTAGGTAGATGAGGTTTAATATAGTTGGAATGACTGAACTAGGTAGATGAGGTTTAATATAGTTGGAATGACTGAACAGTTAAATAGGTGGATAGTTTAAATGGTTAAATTATTTGCTTGGTAGATAAGGTTTACTATAGTTGGAATGTCTGAACAGTTAAATAGGTTGATAATTGAAATGGTTAAATTTTTAGGCAGATAGTTGACGATAACTAACAGTTGGAATGGCTCCAATGTTTGCTAGTAGTTATGCTAACTATGTTAACAAAGATAATAATGCTAACCAAGTAACTATGCTAACTAGCATGCTAACAATGTTAAAATGTTAACTATGCTAACCATAACTTAGCTAACCTAGCTAATCTTTTTATTAGTTATGCTAACTATGCTAACTAGCATGTTAACATGCTAATTATGCTAACCACGTGACTTAGCTAACTTAGCTAATCATTTTTAGCAGTTTTGCAAAAAATGCTAACTAGCATGCTAACATGTTAGCATGCTAACTATGCTAACCATGTGACTTAGCTAACTTAGCTAATCATTTTTAGCAGTTTTGCTAAAAATGCTAACTAGCATGCTAACATGCTAGCATGCTAACTATGCTAACCATGTGACTTAGCTAACTTAGCTAATCATTTTTAGCAGTTTTGCTAAAAATGCTAACTAACATGCTAGCATGCTAACCATGCTAACTAACTACAGTGGGTAGGAGTCATAGTTGATGACAAGTAACAGTTACAATGGCTGAACAGTTAAAAAGTTCAGTAGTTTAAAGGGTTAAATAGTTTAACAGTGAAATATTGTAGTGAGGACTTTTATTTTGAAACAGTTTTTGGCAGAGGAAGCAGTTGAACAGGATGTGTAGTCTTAATAGGGCCAGTTTGTATGCTTAAAGCCTGAGAATGGCAGTTGGTCCAGGTGGCCCGAACACCTGCCATAGGATTCTAATTGCTTAACGGCTCTATTGTGATGTCATCAGCCCATGTTAAGTCAATGGGGAAATTTTGAACAGTTTTTAATTAATAGTTTAAAAAGTATAAAAGTTACAAAGCTGAAAAATACAAAGCACCCATGTCCTAAGTAAGACCTACGTAACATAGTTTGAATGAAGTTTCTACGTTAAACGGTTGAAGCTGCATTAAGTGCGTTAGAAGAAGAATAAGAATAAGAAGCCTAGGAAGAACAGTACAGTGCATTTTCATGCACTGTAACTAGAAAAGCATTTCCTGAAGGAAATACAGTGCATGAAAATGCAAAAAATATGATGTAAAATATCATACAGAGTAAAAACAAACTATATTGGTTGCTAGGTAGATGAGGTTTAATATAGTTGGAGTGACTGAACAGTTAAATAGGTGGATAGTTTATATGGTTAAATGATTTGCTTGGTAGATAAGGTTTAATATAGTTGGAATGATTGAACGGTTAAATAGGTGGATAATACTTAACCTAGTTAACTTAGCTAATGTTTTCATTTTTAGTAGTTATGCTAACTAACATGTTAGCAATGCTAACATGCTAACTATGTTAACCATGTTACTTAGCTAACTTAGCTAATTATTTTTTATAGTTTTGCTAAAAATGCTAACTAGCATGCTAACATGCTAGCATGCTAACTATGCTAACAAGGTGACTTAGCTAACTTAGCTAATCATTTTTAGCAGTTTTGCTAAAAATGCTAACTAGCATGCTAACATGTTAGCATGCTAACTATGCTAACCACGTTACTTAGCTAACCATTTTTAGCAGTTTTGCTAAAAATGCTAACTAGCATGCTAACATGTTAGCATGCTAACTATGCTAACCATGTGAGTTAGCTAACTTAGCTAATCATTTTTAGTAGTTTTGCTAAAAATGCTAACTAGCATTCTAACATGCTAGCATGCTAACTATGCTAACCAAGTTACTTAGCTAACTTAGCTAACTAGCTACAGTGGGTAGGAGTCATAGTTGATGGCAAGTAACAGTTATAATGGCTGAACAGTTAAAAAGTTCAGTAGTTTAAAGGGTTAAATTGTTTAACAGTGAAATATTGTAGTGAGGACTTTTATTTTGAAAGTTTTCGGCAGAGGAAGCAGTTGAACAGGATGTGTAGTCTTAATAGGGCCAGTTTGTATGCTTAAAGCCTGAGAATGGCAGTTGATGCAGGTGGCCCGAACACCTGCCATAGGATTCTAATTGCTTAACGGCCGTATTGTGATGTCATAATCTAATGTTAAGTCAATGGGGAAATTTTGATAGTTTTTAATTAATAGTTTAAAAAGTATAAAAGTTACAAAGATGAAAAATACAAAGCCTACATGTCCTAATTAAGACCTACGCGGCAATGTTTGAATGAAGTTTCTACGTTAAACGGTTGAAGCTGCATTAACTGCGTTAGAAGAAGAAGAATAATCAGAAGAATAAGAAGAACTAGAAAAGCATTTCCTGAAGGAAATACAGTGCATGAAAATGCAAAAAATATGATGTAAAATATCATACAGAGTAAAAACAAACTATATTGGTTGCTAGGTAGATGAGGTTTAATATAGTTGGAGTGACTGAACAGTTAAATAGGTGGATAGTTTATATGGTTAAATGATTTGCTTGGTAGATAAGGTTTAATATAGTTGGAATGATTGAACGGTTAAATAGGTGGATAATACTTAACCTAGTTAACTTAGCTAATGTTTTCATTTTTAGTAGTTATGCTAACTAACATGTTAGCAATGCTAACATGCTAACTATGTTAACCATGTTACTTAGCTAACTTAGCTAATTATTTTTTATAGTTTTGCTAAAAATGCTAACTAGCATGCTAACATGCTAACTATGCTAACAAGGTGACTTAGCTAACTTAGCTAATCATTTTTAGCAGTTTTGCTAAAAATGCTAACTAGCATGCTAACATGTTAGCATGCTAACTATGCTAACCACGTTACTTAGCTAACCATTTTTAGCAGTTTTGCTAAAAATGTTAACTAGCATGCTAACATGTTAGCATGCTAACTATGCTAACCATGTGAGTTAGCTAACTTAGCTAATCATTTTTAGTAGTTTTGCTAAAAATGCTAACTAGCATTCTAACATGCTAGCATGCTAACTATGCTAACCAAGTTACTTAGCTAACTTAGCTAACTAGCTACAGTGGGTAGGAGTCATAGTTGATGGCAAGTAACAGTTATAATGGCTGAACAGTTAAAAAGTTCAGTAGTTTAAAGGGTTAAATTGTTTAACAGTGAAATATTGTAGTGAGGACTTTTATTTTGAAACAGTTTTCGGCAGAGGAAGCAGTTGAACAGGATGTGTAGTCTTAATAGGGCCAGTTTGTATGCTTAAAGCCTGAGAATGGCAGTTGATGCAGGTGGCCCGAACACCTGCCATAGGATTCTAATTGCTTAACGGCCGTATTGTGATGTCATAATCTAATGTTAAGTCAATGGGGAAATTTTGATAGTTTTTAATTAATAGTTTAAAAAGTATAAAAGTTACAAAGATGAAAAATACAAAGCCTACATGTCCTAATTAAGACCTACGCGGCAATGTTTGAATGAAGTTTCTACGTTAAACGGTTGAAGCTGCATTAACTGCGTTAGAAGAAGAAGAATAATCAGAAGAATAAGAAGAACTAGAAAAGCATTTCCTGAAGGAAATACAGTGCATGAAAATGCAAAAATATGATGAGTTCATATGGTTAAATTATTTGCTAGGTAGATGAGGTTTAATGTAGTTGGGATGACTGAACTAGGTAGATGAGGTTTAATATAGTTGGAATGACTGAACAGTTAAATAGGTGGATAGTTTATATAGTTAAATTATTTGCTTGGTAGATAAGGTTTAATATTGTTGGAATGATTGAACGGTTAAATAGGTGGATAATTTAAATGGTTAAATTATTTAGGTAGATAATTGACGATAACTGACAGTTGGAATGGCTTTAATGTTTGCTAGCAGTTATGCTAACTATGTTATCAAAGATAATAATGTTAACCAAGTTACTTAACTTAGCTAATGTTTTCATTTTTAGTAGTTATGCTAACTATGCTAATTAGCATGACAGCATGCTAACTATGCTAACCATGTGACTTAGCTAATCATTTTTAGCAGTATTGTTAAAAATGCTAATTAGCATGCTAACATGCTAACTATGTTAACCATGTTACTTAGCTAACTTAGCTAATTATTTTTAGCAGTTTTGCAAAAAATGCTAATTAGCATGCTAACATGCTAGCATGCTAACTATGCTAACCATGTTACTTAGCTAACTTAGCTAATCATTTTTAGCAGTTTTGCTAAAAATGCTAACTAGCATGCTAACACGCTAGCATGCTAACTATGCTAACCACGTGACTTAGCTAACTTAGCTAATCATTTTTAGCAGTTTTGCTAAAAATGCTAATTAGCATGCTAACATGCTAGCATGCTAACTATGCTAACCACGTGACTTAGCTAACTTAGCTAATCATTTTTAGCAGTTTTGCTAAAAATGCTAATTAGCATGCTAACATGCTAGCATGCTAACTATGCTAACCACGTGACTTAGCTAACTTAGCTAATCATTTTTAGCAGTTTTGCTAAAAATGCTAACTAGCATGCTAACATGCTAGCATGCTAACTATGCTAGCCAAGTTACTTAGCTAACTTAGCTAACTAGCTACAGTGGGTAGGAGTCATAGTTGATGACAAGTAACAGTTACAATGGCTGAACAGTTAAAAAGTTCAGTAGTTTAAAGGGTTAAATTGTTTAACAGTGAAATATTGTAGTGAGGACTTTTATTTTCAAACAGTTTTTGGCAGAGGAAGCAGTTTAATATAGTTAATACTATAATTTAATATAGTTGGAATGACTGAACAGTTAAATAGGTGGATAGTTTAAAAGGTTTAATTATTTGCTAGGTAGATGAGGTTTAATGTAGTTGGAATGACTGAACTAGGTAGATGAGGTGTAATATTGTTGGAATGACTGAACAGTTAAATAAGTGGATAGTTTAAAAGGTTAAATTATTTGCTAGGTAGATGAGGTTTAATATAGTTGGAATGACTGAACTAGGTAGATGAGGTTTAATATAGTTGGAATGACTGAACAGTTAAATAGGTGGATGGTTTAAAAGGTTAAATTATTTGCTAGGTAGATGATGTTTAATATAGTTGGAATGACTGAACTAGGTAGATGAGGTTTAATATAGTTGGAATGACTGAACAGTTAAATAGGTGGATGGTTTAAAAGGTTAAATTATTTGCTAGGTAGATGATGTTTAATATAGTTGGAATGACTGAACTAGGTAGACGAGGTTTAATATAGTTGGAATGACTGAACAGTTAAATAGGTGGATAGCTTAAAAGGTTAAACTATTTGCTAGATAGATGAGGTTTAATATAGTTGATATGACTGAACAGTTAAATAGGTGGATAGTTTAAAAGGTTAAACTATTTGCTAGATAGATGAGGTTTAATATAGTTGGAATGACTGAACAGTTTCTCAGGCTTATAGCATAGAATGAGCCTGTATGCTTAAAGCCTGAGAAACTGACAGTTGATCTAAGTGGCCTGGCCACCTGGCACAATATTCTAATTGCTATGATGTCATAAAGCCTGAGAAACTCAGTTGATCCAGGTGGCCTGGCCAGAGCCATATATGGTGATCCAGGTGGCCTGAACACCTGGCATAGGATTCTAATTGCTCTATTGTGATGTCATAATCTAATGTTAAGTCAATGGGGAAATTTTAGTAGTTTTTAATTAATAGTTTAAAAAGTATAAAAGTTACAAAGTTGAAAAATACATAGCTGAAGTCACATAAGTAAGACCTACGCAACGCAGTTTGAATGAAGTTTCTAAGTTAAACGGTTGAAGCTGTATTAAACGCACAAAAAGCGTTAGAAGAAGAATAAGAACTAGAAAAGCATTTCCTGAAGGAAATACAGTGCATGAAAATGCAAAAATATGATGAGTTCATATGGTTAAATTATTTGCTTGGTAGATAAGGTTTACTATAGTTGGAATGACTGAACAGTTAAATAGGTTGATAATTGAAATGGTTAAATTATTTAGGCAGATAGTTGACGATAACTAACAGTTGGAATGGCTCCAATGTTTGCTAGTAGTTATGCTAACTATGTTAAAGATAATAATGGTAACCAAGTAACTATGCTAACTAGCATGCTAACAATATTAAAATGTTAACTATGCTAACCATATGACTTAGCTAACCTAGCTAATAATTTTTATTAGTTATGATAACTATGCTAATTAGCATGCTAACATGCTAATTATGTTAACCATGTGACTTAGCTAACTTTGCTAATAATTTTTAACAGTAATGCTAACTAGCATGCTAACATGTTAGCATGCTAACTATGCTAACCATGTGACTTAGCTAACTTAGCTAATGATTTTTAGCAGTTTTGCAAAAAATGCTAACTAGCATGCTAACATGCTAGCATGCTAACTATGCTAACCATGTGACTTAGCTAACTTAGCTAATCATTTTTAGCAGTTTTGTAAAAAATGCTAACTAGCATGCTAACATGTTAGCATGCTAACTATGCTAACCATGTGACTTAGCTAACTTAGCTAATCATTTTTAGCAGTTTTGTAAAAAATGCTAACTAGCATGCTAACATGCTAGCATGCTAACTATGCTAACCATGTGACTTAGCTAACTTAGCTAATCATTTTTAGCAGTTTTGCTAAAAATGCTAACTAGCATGCTAACATGTTAGCATGCTAACATGCTAGCATGCTAACATGCTAGCATGCTAGCTATGCTAACCATGCTAACTAGCTACAGTGGGTAGGAGTCATAGTTGATGACAAGTAACAGTTACAATGGCTGAACAGTTAAAAAGTTCAGTAGTTTAAAGGGTTAAATTGTTTAACAGTGAAATATTGTAGTGAGGACTTTTATTTTGAAACAGTTTTTGGCAGAGGAAGCAGTTGAACAGGATGTGTAGTCTTAATAGGGCCAGTTTGTATGCTTAAAGCCTGAGACTGGCAGTTGAAACAGGTGGCCCGAACACCTGCCATAGGATTCTAATTGCTTAACGGCCGTATTGTGATGTCATAATCATAATGTTAAGTCAATGGGGAAAATTTGATTAGTTTTTAATTAATAGTTTAAAAAGTATAAAAGTTACAAAGATGAAAAATACATAGCACCCATGTCATAAGTAAGACCTACGCAACGCAGTTTGAATGAAGTTTCTACGTTAAACGGTTGAAGCTGTATTAAGCGCGTTAGAAGAAGAAGAAGAATAAGAATAAGAAGAAGCCTAGGAAGAACAGTACAGTGCATTTTCATGCACTGTAATAAATCGGATAACAATAGAGTGCATTTTCATGCACTCTAAAAAGCCTTGGAATAACAGTACAGTGCATTTTCATGCACTGTAAAAAGCCTTGGAATAACAGTACAGTGCATTTTCATGCACTGTAATAAGAAGAAGCCTTGGAATAACAGTATAGTGCATTTTCATGCACTATAATAAGAAGAAGCCTAGGAAGAACAGTACAGTGCATTTTCATGCACTGTAATAAGAAGAAGCCTAGGAAGAACAGTACAGTGCATTTTCATGCACTGTAATAAGAAGAAGCCTAGGAAGAACAGTACAGTGCTTTTTCATGCACTGTAATAAAATGCCTTGGAATAACAGTACAGTGCATTTTCATGCACTGTAATAAAATGCCTTGGAATTGGAATAACAGTACAGTGCATTTTCATGCACTGTAATAAGAAGACTTTTGGAATAACAGTATAGTGCATTTTCATGCACTATAATAAAAACAAACTATATTGGTTGCTAGGTAGATGAGGTTTAATATAGTTGGAATGACTGAACAGTTAAATAGGTGGATAGTTTATATAGTTAAATGATTTGCTTGGTAGATAAGGTTTAATATAGTTGGAATGATTGGACGGTTAAATAGGTGGATAATTTAAATGGTTCAATTATTTAGGTAGATAATTGACGATAACTGACAGTTGGAATGGCTTTAATGTTTGCTAGCAGTTATGCTAACTATGTTATCAAAGATAATAATGTTAACCAAGTTACTTAACTTAGTTAACTTAGCTAATGTTTTCATTTTTAATAGTTATGCTAACTTGCATGTTAGCAATGCTAACATGCTAACTATCATTTTTAGTAGGTATGCTAACTAGCATGCTAACATGTTAAGTATGCTAACCATGTGACTTAGCTAACTTAGCTAATCATTTTTAGTAGGTATGCTAACTATTCTAACTAGCATGCTAACATGCTAACTATATTAACCATGTTACTTAGTTAACCTAGCTAATCATTTTTAGCAGTTATGCTAACTATGCTAACTAACATGCTAACATATTAGCATGCTAACTATGTTAACCATGCTACTTGGCTAACTTAGCTAATCATTTTTAGCAGTTTTGTTAAAAATGCTAACTAGCCCTGAAACATGGAGTCTCGCCTTTTTTCTCGCATTGACCTGACCCTTGTTCTGACTTAGACCTCCCCTTAAATTGATTATTGTGACTTAATTTGAGCAAAGTAAGAGTCTGCAAATGACACCCTCAAATATCATGCTAGAAAAGTTCCATCAGCGCTGGCGCTCGTTTAGCATGGTTGATGTGCGCAAATGTTTGGCCTGACCATGCACGGCATTTCAGAATGTCATTTCAAGACAGCTCGTTTACCTGGAAAAGTCGGAATACTATGACGTCTTTTGCCGGGATGGAGAACAACTCCAGTCCACGCAGAGCAGAACAAGGAGCAGTGTTGTATAAAGTACTAGAAAGCAATACTTGAGTAAAAGTGCAAGTATCGTACTAGAAAAAGACTTTGGTAGAAGTGAAAGTTACCTTTTAGAATATTACTTAAGTAAAAGTCTTAAAGTATCTGATATATACTGTACTTAAGTATCAAAAGTAATTTTCTGATATTTAATGTACTTAAGTATTTTAAGTAAAAATAAAAAGTAAAAAGCAAGCGGTTTTATTTTGAACTTTTATTGTGAACTTTATTTTAGCTTTCTTATAGTAAAGCATAAAGCATCAGGGTTCCCATATCTTCTTAATCTCACTCATCAAATCAAAATCACATTCTTTTCTAGGACTTTTCAGGCACAATTCTCTTAAGTTCAAAGAACAAACAGCATATTTTTAGAGCTGACATCAAAGAAAAAAACAGAAACAGAAATGTCACTTTTGTATGAACTTCAGGTAAAAATGAAAAATAAATAACTTATTTCTTTAAAAAAAATGACCTACTGGTAGGGAGAACATTTTGGTCATGTGGTATGAGCATTTCTAGGGCTTACTCCCCAGGTCACCATCTCACTCTCTCACACACACACATGCCACCTATGTCCAGCAGCTACTAATGCAGCTACTGCATGGATTGTAACCTAGCTTCTACGTGAGGGAGTGTCATGCACAGAATGCTGAACGTGTCCTACTTTAAGAAAAGATAGACTAACGATAGACTAACGTGACAAATGTCAATATTTTTTTTTTCTCGATCGGCCCCAAAGTGAAGCGGCCCACCGGGAATTCTCCCGATTACCCACCCCGGGCCTGATTCAGTCTAACTCCTGCCATGCTAAATAGCCTTTCATAGGCCGGCGCTGAGGCAGGTAGCGGAGTGTTCAGCTTCACAGAAAGCTGCCAATGTACAGAAACATTTCTTGCAAATACGGCCACGGGTGTATGACGTTATTTTCACCACTACCCTGTTCACCGAGTTCACCACTATCGTCGGGGTGGTCGTCTATGATAACGGGAGGTCCTCCAGTAGGTGCTCGTGCAGTGCTTCCATGGCGGTCCTCCTCCTTTAGTAACAAACAAGCGCTCGCGGAGCGTGCGTAATGCAATCTAGGAGCGGAGATTCGCCAAACCTCCCTTATTGCAGTCGCACACATTTCTTCTAATTTTATGTTTTAGTAACGAGTAACGAAGATGCTTAGTGGAAATATAACGGAGTAAAAGTATACATTTTATCTAGGAAATGTAGTGGAGTAAAAGTGAAAGTTGACATAAATTTAAATAGCGAAGTAAAGTACAGATACGTGAAATTTCTACTTAAGTACAGTAACGAAGTATTTGTACTCCGTTACATTACAACACTGACAAGGAGGTAGTTATATGAACTCTTACAGTTTTTTCTGAATGCTTAAACACATTTTTTGTAACTATGGCTTTTTTTGCAAAACTCTACACACAAATGGCAAAACCACTCACTGAGTTCGCAAAACTAAAAGCACAAACACTGCTTTGCACTCAGTTTGCAATTTTGTAACACACACTTTGCACAACTGTAGGCACAATGGCTATTATTTACACTATTTTGCCAACTCTCTGGCACACTTTCTCATGTGAAAACTGTTTTAGATAATTAGTTCACTTTGCAATCAGCCTAAGCACTATAAATAAGCCACAGGTAATGTACAATGGGTACAATGGAGTGAGCAGGAAGAGTGAGAAGAGAAAGAAATAGCCCTTTTACAGACAAAAAAACAGTCTACATGTGGGGATATTGTCATGTCAGGCCTGGATACGTCATTCCAGAATATATTTTTCCCGGTGCCTTGGACTAGGACATTGCATGTGATGTAGACAGAATTTTGAGAGAGACGACCCGATGTAGACTGATTTGTTTTGTCTCAGTGAAATGCTATTTTGTGTTTTGACTTGGAAAAACACACTTGTGTTTGTTTTCATGTGTGTAAATAAACACTACTGTAATACTTGAAGTTTGGATCCCTGTATGTTTACAGAACTATGACAAAAGTATTACCTCAAACTGACATAGTCTACCTTGTGCACAGAGAAAGCAAAAGCCAGATGTGTTTTTTATTCATACCATCAGTGTGTTGTTGGCACATTGTGTGCTTACTATTGTGATAGCTTGTGTTTACTGTTAGATACGAAAACACAATTTTTACAAAGGTGTGAAGAGTTAAGCAAGGTGTGTTAGCTTTCGCAAGAGAACTACAATGTTTTGCTGATTGGGTGAGAGGTTTTGCCATTTGTGTGTAGAGTTTTGCAAAAAAAGCCATAGTTACAAAAAATGTGCTTAAGCAATCAGAAAAAACTGTATTAGCCCGCGCTGCCATCCTCAGAGAATTTACAGCGAATTGCATGGGCAGCCCCTTTGACAGCACGTCAGTCCATAATTCTTTGAATTCGCCTTACTGTCACTTAATGTCACGATGTAGGCAAACGACCATGCATGGAAATAAATGGGTTAGACAGTACAACAGGTTGTTCAAATGAAAATTTTAGGCTATGGTATATATGGGCGATTGATTAGGATATAGGCCTATGCGAAAATCGGAATAGCTGTTAATTTAACCTACACTATGAAGTGTTTTACAGATAAATAATAAAACATCCAGAAACAGATTTTCTATTAACTCTGCGCTCATGATGTGTATGATAGAAATTTCATACAAACTAAATGGAGTCGATTAAGCAAAGTTATTGTTTAAGGACATCATAGCAGTGAAGCACAACACGATGATGAAACGTCTCGAAAATCGCCTCTGATTATCACACACATCACAGTCTACCCTGATAGCATAGGCCATATAGGCGAAATCTTAGCTGAATGAGGGATATAGGCTAGTCGGCGCAGCGGGCTGCATTGTCTCACTGGATTCGCTCATACAGGCTCAGACGAAACATGTGTCGCCCGACCCATCAGTTCGCGCGTTGTATGGGCAATCTAGAAGTCAGGGAGAGGACCAAGCAAACAGCTTCGAAAAACTCACAAACAAACTATGCCTGGAAATGTTCCAGTCAATTGAAATGTAAAAAAACCGAGTCGCGTATTCTTTTTATTTTTAAGCAACCACGTTTTCAAAAACAAGCCCAAAAAACCGCAACCGCGACTCCACATTTTTCCAAGCGACTTTCTGTAAAAACAAGCCCAAAGTCGCGTATTATAAGCGGACTTGGCAACTATGCTGGTATGAATCAAACTTGCCGAGAACCAGATAAAGGGTACAGCGGTTGTTGCACGGTTACATTCGGTCTCATTCTGTCTCCTCGTGACAGCCTGCAGCCTACAGTCATTCACTTCTAAGCATTTATTTAACTTGACTAGGCTACTAAGATAACACTAGGCCTATGTGTATTTGTAGGTATGTGATATAATACTTTCCCATCGATAAAATGTCCATGAACATAAGCATCTAGTTTGCACTAGAAAGACTTATGTGATCGGTTGATTACAACTTGCCGAGAACTGTTTGACTCGTGTGGCAGCCACGGCCGGAGAACCTAGCGAACTGTTTGACTCGTTTGACAGCCACGGTTATGAGGCCCAGAGCCATACAGGCTCATCATAGTTTGACTGATTATACTAGGCTACCACTCCAGCAGAGGCGCTAATACGCGATACGATGAAAGAGTAGCGATGAGAACACTCGAGCACAGCCAATCAAGCCAGTGTTGCTCTGTATGTGAAAATGGATGTTAGGAACACTGAGTCGGTTTTTGACGTTTGGCACTCGATTCTCCCGGCTCAGTGACACGAACCGGGTTATTTAACCGACACTTCGGTCAGTTCGTCAACACTAAAGTGGGTTGGAAAGACACTACAAGGACAAGACTGTACAGTAGTTTGCCGCAGAGAACGTCTAAGGGTAGGATGATTTCTGCATGACATGTAATTCCCATTTCCTCTTGAAGCCGAAATAAATCTGAGAATGTTTATCGGACATGCTTGTTTTTTACTGCAGGTAGGCTACGTTAATCCTATCAATAGCAGAACGTAGGTAAAATAATGTTACCGTTAGCATGGTTGAGTGATGGAGGCCAATTTGATTATTGATGTATTTGTAGAAAACCATAAATGCGTTTATAGGCTACCAAGCAAATTGATAACAGCACTATCAGTATCTTTCGACTGTCATTTCATTTGCTTATGACCATAACCTAGGCTACTAACAGGAGCTAAGTGAGTTAGCCACAACACGTTCGCTACGTGATGTTTTTTTAATGGAAAATATATAGGCTACCTGAAAGATAACCTGTCTATGATGCATCCTAAACACCGGGCTGGGACATTTCTGTTCAAAGTCTCAAAAAGCATCTGAGTCAACGTTCATTCCCAAACACCCATATAGGCTACTTCAATCCTCTATTTTCAAAGGTAATTCAAGTAAGGAAGAGCATGGCTCAAAGTAAAGTAACTGAAACTACATAGATTCGTGAAAGTGAATAATTTGTGTCAACTCGACGCAATGTAGATTTATTAACACCCATGATGATCTACATCTCCATTTAAACCAGATGTTTTAGAGCGCACGTTGAGATGTATTCAGGGCAGGGCTGTACCTACACATATTTGTTGCACGTGCTACAAAAATCATTCTTTGCGATGGATGATTTAGTACCAACGTTACACCGGTCAGATACAGTTTTGCCTATGGCTATTCCGTGAGACTGAGCCGCTTTTTGTTTGCTCGAAGTGCGTGTTTAGCGTGTGAGAGGGGAGTCGATGTGCTTTGATTCCAGCTTGGTAGTTGTAGTCTATGCGATTAAAAAACACGTGTGTGTGAAGTAGCCAAACAATGATAACGCTTTCATTATGGCTGCTTTAGCCACAGACCTTGAGCTACTGTACAGTGGGTTGGGTTCCATTTAGAAGTGTCCACTTCATTCGCCCTTTCCGTGATTCACACAGCTACGTAAAATGTATTACTGATATGCAAAGCTATTAACTTTTCGCCAAGAGGTGGCAGCTTGATACTGTAAGGTGTAAGCCATTCCAAAGGAGATTTTATTTGGGTCGCCAGCATAGCCTAGTGACAAGTGTTGTGTAATAGGCCTAGCATAGGGCCTACCTTATATAGCTTATACACTGTAAAACCGAACAGTACAAGTAAAACAATGTTTTTGATTTGTAAACACTCAAAAATGAAAAAAAGTTAATAGTACTCTAATCGTCTGTGTTACTTGAACAAATTTGAACTTTTAAGTTGACAGCACTCATCCGCTTTAAGTAATTTGAAAAAATAGAAAGCGTGGGAAACTTCGCAAATTGTAGCAAATTTGTAGGCGGATCTTCTGCCATACGTGGACCTTGTGTACAGCACCAACGCCGAGTGACAAGCGACGCCGGCAACGGTCGACCACCAGATGACAAGAGACGAGAACAAGAGCAGTGAAAATAGACAACGAGAGAGGAGACGACGAGAAGAGAGAAAAACCGCAATTAAACGTAAGTGGAAAAGTGAGGTGCATGTTGACCCTAAAGCACGTCCTTTATCATATTGTTTAAAAACCCGAATGTTTGAAAATATTGTCTTAGGCTACGTGACGTAACTTTATCCGGTTAGAACTAGCTAGCACTAGCAGCTAAGAATTTGGCTGCTGTATGCCAGCACTTGCTGGATCAGCCAGCGATCTAACTCAATTTGCCAATGTGAGTACTAAAAATATGAACTAATTAACCCCCGTTAGCACTATTTAACACAATAGCTTGGAAGTGCAAGCTTTGTGGTGCACTGCTTGATAACAGGGCACAGGTCCTGCAACATTATCGTTTACAGCATGTTAGCAATGTTTCCTCCATTAACGTTAGTCCACTGTCATGTTACTGACTGTCTGCACATTTAAGTCAGTAGCCTAAATTCATTTGACACGGTCACACACAGTTCATGCTCAGTCAGAATGTGTATTATTCGCATGTCAGCTGTGTAGTTGAAAACAACCATTTAATGTGCAAACTGTTCTCGGCCATTTAAGGATGCATTTAAAGTGGCATTTAAAGCGACATCATGAGATGGTGGATTGTCCTAATAGATTGTCAGTATGTTCAAATGTGTATTCGTCCTTCAATTCACAGATTCAGAAGTTGATGCAAACAACATTGGCATTGAGAAGGAAGGAGATCATATCAGACGTCCTTCCCCGCAGACATAGCCTATTGGTTCGGTGGTGGCCTGCAATCATGTTGGAATCCCAGGTAAGCATTTCTTTTGTACAAATACTTGGAATAGATTCATTTCATGTGTGGTTCTGACCAAATGTGTTTTAAATCTTTACACTTACCCCCCTATTTTGAGTTTTTGCTCGAAATTGCACACCGCCTACTAACAATGGCCCTGTTTCCACATACTAAGAGTGCTTGACCCCCTTTGAAAGCAGAGGTCTTGTAGATTACAACTCCTCCATGGACTTAAGATAAAAAGAATGCTTTGGTTTCAGAAGCTGTACTATCAAAGAAAGGTAATCCTATTGAATTGCATTTTGTAGTTATTAACTGGCTTGACTCCATGTTTTCTCATGCAGGGATCCTCAGATGTAAATATCCGACGTGCTGTGACGCTCCGTGGCCTTCCTTTCTACCTCCATGAGGATGATGCCACTTTTCTAAAGACATGGGATGTAAGTAAGTATGTTTTCTATTGACATGACAGTTAAAGCGTAACTGTGGCATTAAGCGACCCATGGCCTGTTGTTTCGAGGTCAACGCATGCTATTAGAATGAAAAACAATGAGAAAATTGAGTACAACATAAAGCAAATACTGGTCCAGCAGCTTAAATGGGTGGTTCAGGATTTTGGACATAGGACCTAATTTCCAAGTTAGCAAGTGTGTTATTTATCAGTGGAGACCGTTTTTAACACGTTTCACCCAGTCCTCGTCTATTCAGGCGTTATATTTATTTGCCTCGGTGTACTATGGAGTGGGTAAGACTGTTTTTAGTGGCAGGCTTACACATACTGTTGACTCGCGCCAGCCTAGCACCTGCGAACTCTGCAACTAGAAGGACTGGATGAAACGTGTTGAAAACGGTTTCCAACTTGTGTTTTTATCTTGGATCTTGGCACAAGGGATTATAACACCTAATCCTGTGTATTAATGTAATATCACACTTGGTAACTTGGAAATGAGGTCCTATGTCCAAAATCCTGAACCACCCCTTTAAACTAACCTAACAAGGCATTTTAACTGAACTGAAACTAAAGCCAAATTCCCTGGTAGGTTATCAATAGCTGCTGGGCCACTACTCAGTCTATGTTGCACCAATTTTTTAAATTCTTTTAATTTTATTCTTACGAACAGCCGTGACCTCGAACAACAGGGCTATGTGTCGAATAACGCTGGAGTTACATTTCAAGCTTTTGTTTTTCTGTTTGTTTTTTCACCAAGAAACTCCAGGGAAGTTACTTAGTATTATTTCAAGTAATTATTTCAATAATGCAACTGCCCTGGAAAAGTTTGAAGATAAAATGTTAAACTTAATATGACATGGTATCACTTGACATGTAATGCCTATTAGATATTCAATTAACACACAATTGTTCTTTGTTCATTTCTTCAGGTCTCTCAATCGGAGTTCCCAGATATTGAGGACCTTACTGTTGAACTCATTCTGATCAGCACGAACAGTGCAAATGCATCCCTCTGCCCAAAGAAGACTCCTGTTGTTTTGGATTGAAATGATTGTTGAATTTCCTAGCATTGGTCAGGCATTTGTCATAAAGTATCTATCTATCTATCTAGATAGATAGTATCTATCTATCTATCTATCTATCTGTCTATCGATCTATCTATCTATCTATCTATCTAGTCTTTATGCCCTTGATCTAAACTGTGTTTATTTGAATTTAGCCTCCACTACAGCCCTGTTCTGAACTCCAACCTGTATTTGTTTCCATGGTTTACATGAAAATAAAAGATTAAGAAGAATTTCACTGGCCTTTGTCAACCTTTTTAATAATTTTCTTTCAAGTCCTTAGTTGAAACTAATCAAAATTGACAAGTTTGTTCAACTTTCTGGAAATTAAAACTTTTAAGTTTTACATTTAATTTAAAGAATTGGTTGAAGCAAAATGAAATATTTCAGGCTGACATCAATAAATCCAATTAAGCTATCTAAGCTTAATTTTATTAATTACCGTGAACTCATGTAGTTGATGTTTCTTTAACTTAAAAAAACCTTGTTGAACACACTCAAAATTTGCTAGTGAAGACTAATTAAAAAAGGTAAGTTTCTTTGACTTAGCAAAACCGAGTTACTATTACTTAAATTTTTTTGTGTAATCGGTTTCACCAATTTTTTTGAGTTCAATTAACTTGTCGGGTTTTACAGTGTAGTTTGTTAACAGTCACGGTTTTGTCATAACTCCCTCTATGCATTTTTGCATTTAGAATAGCTCTGAAACCGGGGGGCGAACACGTCGCAGGGGGGGGGCGCCAGTGCGTGGATATCTCAATCGCAAAATTAAACAATATTTCTATCGGGCGCCTACCATGGACTAGGCTGGGTGAAAATCAAAAGATTGCGTCAAAAGATTGAGCTTAACCATGGACCTCATAGTTGCAAAATGCAAGGGAACATGAATCAGCATATTATTTGCACAAACAATAACGGACAGTAGCTCTTAAACTTTGCCCGTTAAAATGTGTATGAACAGTCTCGCAACGCATTTCATGAAGGCCCTTTTGGACATGTCAGTTATTTGCACCACTGGGTAAAACGGCATTTTGTTTTAGACTACTGGTATTTAATTTGTGCATTGACAATAAAGCTGAATATCATTTGAACTAGATGACTAAACTTATGCATATGTAGAAGAAGAAACATTCACAAAAATCCATGACATGACCTCTCTTCTTGATAGCTGTTGAAAACTGCATGGAACTGACAGGGATTGTTTTGTTTAGTAATAAATAAATAAATACATTATGCTGCTACCTTCTGCTTTTCCCAAATACAATGTAGCCTACAGGTGTAGGCTACCTTTCATCAGTCCAGTTGCAATGGATGGACTGTGATGAACTGCCCTACTTGTGATTGTTTAGAGATTTTAAAGGTTTTATAACAATGCTACAAATTGTTTGGCCCAGAAACAAATCTATTCACCTTTGCAGCGCCAGTAGGCTACTTTGTGTGCGGAATGTGTGCAAACACACATTCCAAACAAGCATACACAAACGTTTCAAGAGTGGGGGATGGAGTAGAAGATGGAGACAAATTCATTAATATGATTTATTTTCGCGGAATGGATGTACAGGACTGAGCGGCGGTCATATTTTGTACCGCTATGTGGTACATCTAGTTTAATAATGTTACAAAGATACTACATCAATCCGTATGTTTCATTAGGCTAGGCTATTTGTTTTGCCTTATTCTTGATTCATTTAGGCTAGGCCTTTTTATTCAGGGGCCGTATTCACAAAGAATTTTAAGGCTAAAAGTAGCTCCTAACTGGCGAATTTAGGAGCAACTCCTAAAAATAATGGGCGTGTCACTCCTAACTTTAGGACTCCTAATTTTTTTCACAAAAAGTAATTCACGAAGCATTTTAGACCTAAAAGTAGCACCTAAAAGTCTGGGGGAGCTTAAAAGAAGTCGAGAGGACTCCTAACTCACTAAGACCTATTCATAAACAGCTTTTTGTGGCATTTTACGCTGCGATGTTTTGAAATGCGCTATGCGGCAACAGGAGCTTCCAATCGCGAGGGAACAATTTTGCATTCATAAAAGGAATGCAATAACGCCACCAACAACAACCAAAACTACTCATTGTTAACATGTAAATTAAATGTAACATTTCATTGTGAATCAAATTAAAATGTTCTCTTTGCAAACATAGCCTAGGCATATGGTGACAGATTAATTTAATAATGTTGCAAAGGTACTGCATCAATCCATAGGCCTATGTTTCATTAGGCTCCTAGGCTATTTGTTTTGCCTTACTCTTTATTCATTTAGGCTAGGCCTTTTTATTCAGTTATTAATCATCTTCCGTCCTTCTCACTACTTGTGTAGCGCACGCATTCTCCGACCTGTCACCTGTCACTCATCATCGGAAGGGAGGTGTTTGGAATCATTCCCGCGTTACAATCATCAGCCAATCAAGGTGGTCACTTCAGTCAAGCTCGTGCATGAGTAATGACGTCATCTATAGCAACGAAGACTCACTCCTAGTTTAGGAGTTGTCTGAAAGGCTTTGTGAATAACTTTTAAGAGAAAACTCCAAGCTAAAATCTTTTAGTGCGATTTAGGAGTAGCCTACTCCTAGTGGTAAGATAAAAGCCTTTGTGAATAGCCTACGGCCCCAGTTATTCATCATCTTCCGTCCTTTTGTAGCGCACGCATTCTGAGACCTGTCACCTGTCACTCATTATCGTAAGGGAGGTGTTTGGAATCATGCCCGCATTACAATCATCAGCCAATCAAGGTGGTCACGCTTGCCCATTTACACAAATTAATGGTCGAATATTACTGATGATCATTGTTATTTAAGAACATGCAGTGTGCGTAGGGCACCAAAAACATCTTGCTCGTAAAAAAGCATCATACCGCACATTGTAGCGGGTCTGTTATTTACTGTAGGCTGCGCAAACCACAGGGCAAGGTTGCATTCGAGGCCTTCTGTTGAAGAATTTTATATAAAGACTGCGCTAACAGTAATCCTCCTGCCCCTGATAGGCCTACCACAGCTGTGGATAGCATATATGTGTGGAATGTTCAAGTAATAACACAATCCAATGTGTCTCAATTGTCCCCCGCTGACCACCTCACACATTTCTCTAGATTTTGCAACGAATTTACATGACACAATGCCATAAAATATGCCAGTTTTAGGACACAGAATAATGTTTGTAATGATACCAGTTAGGCCTACGTTTAACAGTAACAAGTGTAATGAGCTATTCATTGTCGAAGGTGCATGGTCAAGTGAAATTCTTACTTTGGAAAACAAACATTTGCCGATATCATCGCCGATCATCAGAATGCTCTGGACTGCAGGTAACTTGTTAACCCAGTGGTTCTCAAACTTTTATTTAATTCCCCACTTTGATCAAGGGGCATGACTGATGATAGTGGAGATAACGTGTTATCCCGAGGCCTTTGCCAGTCAGCATCTCCGACGGTAGTCTACCCTAAAAATATAAGTTTTCGATGTTCCAAACGGAGAGACATAGGCTACTTTATTGTTTTTAACGATCTCTACTCACAAAAATGTAGGCATGGGGACATGATGAAGTAGGCTATCTAACTGTCGTGTGTTTTATTGTGATTACGAGCCAAAAAACATGCGTGACTCGGACATCTAAATGCAACAGGCTCATATCGTCCTCGCATTCGCAAAATGAGGACCAGTGTTTTGTCAAATTGCAAATAGCTATTCATTTTAACGAATTTTTATGATAGTATGCTTTTTGTATAGGCTACTATCTTAATCTTGGAATATCGGGAGGGAAGTGGCGCGTCTGCAGTCAGCCAAATATGAATGTAATTCTGCGGCATAAAGCAGATGTATTTGTTTATTGTACAGAAAAATAAAAATGACATGTCAAGCAGTCAATTGACTACATTGCAGTCAAGAAGTAGGGCAAATTAAGACACTGCTTTGATTTGCGTAGTTGCATTGCCCCCAACACTGACAATAACATAGCAGATTTCGATTTTCGCTACCAACGTGTAGTCAAGCCTTAAGCCATACTCAAGTAGCCTTAATCGAGGTAATGTTTAATTATGCATGATTTATTTTGTTATTGAATTCGTAGGCTGGGATTCCTCTCGGTAACCATTATGTTTGGTAGCCTACTGCTTTTTCAGAAGGGGCGGCAGTCAGGCTACTGACAGAGCGATGTACAGTGGCAGAGCGACGCACAGTGGCTGAAAGTGGTACTAAAGCTTCACGCAGCTTCACGCCTCGTAATGCGCGACTGAAGTGGCCATTTGAAAGCGATGCCCACTGTACATCCTGTGATTATAGCGCCCCCACAGTGGTAAAAAGACTCCACATTTATTGTGTGTTCTTAGGATGGGAAAACATATAAACACAGTGGGTGCCTTGCAGCTTCGATGCTTGACCCCCAATAATAGGAAAATGTACAAACACAATGGGTGCCTACACTGCTTGGTCCCGAATAATAGGAAAGCGTAAATATACAATTGGTAGAAAAGGTAGAAACAGTAATGATGCTTCGCAGCTTCACTGCTTGGTCCCCAAAATGACCGAAATGTGCCAAATGACTTGAGTGATAGGGAGAAAATGTAGTGTTGAAAGCCACAATCAGAATAATAGCTTGAGGATTTTGAAATTAAAAAAGCCTATTTTCTTGGATGGAATTGCTCATGAAGGAAGTCATTGGAAGAGGACACACTCAACTATTCATATACGGTGGAATTGTTTGCAACAAATCAGTCTTGACCAATAGGGACCAATTTTAGTGTATAAAAACTGCAATGAGAGAAATAGGCCATGGGAGTTCTAATCGAAAACAAAGCCATTTTATGCGATGGGGGGGTTGTCATTGGAAAGAAGAGCGAGTGTAGTTTCGGAATGTGTTGAAACAGCCGATGCAAAGGACATTATGGGATGTGTGTAGCTGTTCAAGTGCTGAAATTCTGCAATTTCACAAATACATATTATATGTTCTAAGGGCCAAAAAGGCCATTTTCCACCATAGAATTTCACAAGTGGGGTGTCATTGGAAAGAGGGGGGAGTGTACCTATAGAATGTGGTGAAATATCCCTTGCAAAATCCTTCATGGGCTATCTGTCCCTGTTCAAGTGTTGAAATTCTGCAATTTCACAAAATATATACTGTATTTTCAGAGGGGCAAAAAGGCCATTTTCCACCATAGAATTTCACAAGTGGGGTGTCATTGGAAAGGGGAGAGAGTGTAGTTTCAGAATGTGGTGAAAGATCCCTTGCAAAATTCTTTCTGAGATGAGTATGGCTGTTCTAGTGCTGAAATTCTGCAATTTCACAAATACATACTGTATTTTCAGAGGGGCAAAAAATGGCATTTTCCACCATAGAATTTCACAAGCGGGGTGTCATTGGAAAGGGGAGATAGTGTAGTTTCAGAATGTGGTGAAAGATCCCTTGCAAAATCCTTCATGGGATATCTGTCCCTGTTCAAGTGCTGAAATTCTGCAATTTCACAAATACATATTATATTTTCAGAGGGGCAAAAAAGGGCATTTTCCAGCATAGAATTTCACAAGTGGGGTGGCATTGGAAAGGGGAGGAAGTGTAGTTTCAGAATGTGGTGAAAGATCCCTTGCAAAATCCTTCATGGGCTATCTGTCCCTGTTCAAGTGTTGAAATTCTGCAATTTCACAAAATATATACTATATTTTCAGAGGGGCTAAAAAGGCCATTTTCCACCATAGAATTTCACAAGTGGGGTGTAGGAGAGAGTGTAGTTTTAGAATGTGTTGAAAAATCCAATGCAAAATGACATGTAGGCCGTAGGGAATACATTTACTGTAGAAAAACTTCAAAATCTGCTACCAACTACAGTGGGCAGTGCTTCGACTTGGCCAGCTTCACTCGCGGTCCGCGCGTGGGATCACGCGGTGTCACGCGACTTTAATTTGTATTTTCCCAGTGAGACGCTGCAACAACCCAAACAACCGGTAGATGGCTCAAGTGAGCAGGGTGTCTCGTAAAAAGAAATGGAGCCTGGAAAACCCTACACAGACTTCACTACAGACTTTAGCAGACTGGTTTAGAAATAATTGAATAGCCAGAAATATGCCTGCCCTGCCCTGCCCTAATAAAGAAATATTTGGTTAACTGCGAGTGAATCCCGTTTGCAGCTGTAGAAGAAACGCAGGACAAATTAAACATTCTGGTTTTCTCCGAGTGCAACGATGATAGACAGACATCATTTGGACAAAATATAGAGCATATTAACCTCCGTTGCTCAGCCAAATGCCTTCCTGTTACGTCCTGTTATCACAGAGTTACAGGCGATAAACGATTTTTGATGGTCACAAGTTTACTTCATTAGCGGTTTATTTTTTTGATTATTAAAGTGTTTCATTTAAAGGTTTGACTTCGTGCTTATTCAGAGCATTTAGTGCTCTTCCCAATCCCAGACGTTCACATTGCATGTTTGTTTGTAATGGATGCAACCGCGAGATACGCTTGTCATAGGCGCCGATACCGTGGGTGCTCTGTCTCTCGGGCACCTACTGAAAACATCGAGCACCCACGTGTGCCAGCTTACAGTCCCGGCTAAATTTATATTAATTTAAAATCAAACATCGCAGTTTATGTTAAATTCAGCATCTCTCATGTGATTGGATATGTTGCTGTCAATTCCCTATACTAACCAACAATGAGAACGTCTCTCGTATGAAAATTCCTGACACTTCCCATCTGAAGAATTAACGCAAGGCTTTGTCGGGTCTTCAGCCCCGAATGTTTAAAATGTATATAGCCCTGAATATCATTTTAAAAGTAATAAGTAAGTCTGACAAAGCTTATTGTTTTGTGACACAGCTAAACACTGGTACCTCATAGAACGTCTATAACATAGCCTAGGTGGTCGCAACTCACAAAAGTAAAGCAGATAGAAAGAACTCATGCAAATCTAGCCTACAACACGCAGACAGCTTCATGCGCAGGGGAGAGAGCGCGCGCGCACAGGTGCTTTATTTTTTGGCTTCTGATGGTATCTTGCTAATTCACTGAACTGCATTAGGTGACACAAATGGTATTGCCTTTATCTTATAACTCCTTGTCTGAGCGACTACCAGGCCTATGGTTTTTAAAAGTCAGATGTTCCCTGACAAATACATTCGAAAATTAAGAATGTTTATTGACTTGAAAAATACACTATTTTTTGCAAACTCCCTTCATTCAACCCTTGAAGACATCGCGGTCTGGTGCAGTGTTGCGCGGGTTTGGTCACAAGCGGCCCGCGGTCGCCCGATATTTTAATCAACCCGACCGCAACTCGGACTGCGAATATTAATTAGGACAACATTATACCCGACCCACGATCCGACCCGCTTATTTACAAAATGTGTGCTTTTGGTTATAGCCTGCATGCAGTGTGACAGTAGGCCATTTCTGTAAAACAAACTAATTTATTTGCGAAACTTTATGCAGTAGAACTACACGCAGTAGGCATGCAGGACATAATGTTTGCGCAGGAGAGAGAATGAGAATAAGAGCGCAAGCACGCACGCAACCACCAAGGATTAGAACACTATAGGATACGATTTGAAGGCCATGGACATACATCTTTCTTTCGAAAACAGAAATGGTGAGGCAAGGTATAGGCAAGACTGAGATACATTGCTGGTCAAAACGTTAGCGTAAGAACTGGTTTATAATGCTGAATGAAGCACAAAGCACATCCACTGTTTAAAGTCACAAACACAACGAACTAAGGTAACTTTTATGCATGCGCGAACCTATACATACCGGTAGATTTATTCCTGCAGGCTGCCCGTTTTGGCTGTCATACTTTTAAATGGCTTCGCAAGAAGTAGGCCTACATAGACCATAACTAGTACTACTGTCATTTTCTTTAAGAACTTTTCCCAATATTTCCCATAGCCGCTTTTCCTGAAGGGGTGTCTTTATTATTTTAACTCGCGTCTTCAGCTTCTTTACTGTTGACTTTACTGTATTGATGCTTTACTGTATTGATGCTAATTTCGGGCAGACCGCGCAACACTGTGCGCTATGTAGATCGTTTCTCGTACCCTTTAATTTCTCAGAATTTAGGTCTACTAGGCCTACAATAACGTCATCACCAAATACATCTTTTATTTTTAGTTGATCAACCACAAAGAGCATAGGCCTACTGTGCACAGTGCACTGACGACTGTAGCAGCCCAAGGTAACCAGTTGTTGTAGATGAGAGGCAACCCCTTGTTTCAGATAGCCTGGACAACATGTTACCTGGGTGTTGCCTACGTTATTAATTAATGGTAGCCTACAATAGTTAATTGATTCGCGTAACATATTAGTTGGCTCAAAGAGTAGGGAATCAGGATGGAGAGAGTCACGCGTGTGTTGCTTTTGCAGGATCGAATCCAGTTTAATGCTAGTTTTCAAAACATATATTTTTTTACATGTCTTTTGTCCGAGTGGCTGTAATGTAGCCGAGCGCTCATGGCGTATGAAAAGCGACTTCAAACCGCCTAAAACAACTTGTTTGTGAATGTCTGACAACTGCTGCAGCGCATGCACGCACAAGGAAACCAGTAGGTGGAGAAACCAGAAGGCACACAACACCGGAACGATTTTAAGGCTATTTCGCATAGGCTACTCAATGGTGCTATTTCACACGCATTATAGCGACCCCCACTCACCGTGGTTAGGTGGAAGGTGTTAATAGACGATTGGCGTAGCCTACAGTGGACTAGGGCTGTCAAAATTGCTCAAAAATGACGTTCGAATATCCCCTCTAAAATAAACACATGTATTCGAATATATTGGAATATCTAGGCTATATTATTTGCGCATTATGTCAGTGACGCGCATCATGTCATCTGTTTTTAACTTTTTGTATGGTTATTGCTTGACAGGGGGGGGATCCCAAGCAGCTTTCAGCCATAAGGCATTTCCTAATTCACCCGACACTGATATTCTAAATGTTGAAACTATTTCGGCATAGCATAAGCAGTTTAATTAAATGTAATGTTAGTTTTAAACAAACGGGCTATTTGGTGAGGCTTGGCCTCACAGATAGGCCTATTAACTGACCGCCAGATTCACGTTGGCTGGGGGGCAGGGGGGGCCCAAGGGTCTATGATATGTTAATTCGGCCCTGCCCCCAACGAACGCAACTTTCCACCTCTGAGACAGCTTAAAAGAAGTCTAGAGGACTCCTAACTCACTGACCTAATTACTGTAGGCTGCGCAAACCACAGGCCTTTTTTTGGGAAAGCCTGCATTCGAGGCAGGCCTTCTGTTTTTATATAATTTTATATAAATCCTGCGCTAACAGTAATCCTCCTACCCCCGCTACCACAGCTGTGGATAGTGTGGCATGCTCACGCTTTATGTTTCCTTCTTGCAAACTAGGCCTATAGCCCAACCATTTACAGTACGTCTTCAAAAAATAACAAAGTGAAGTGCATAGTTTGACATTGTTTGGATAAGAAAAGCTAAATATATCGTTATATATCGGTAAAAGAAACACACGTTGGCTTTCTCCGCTCTACCATAGCCACCCTCTCACACAAAACTGTGCGCAGGACCAGAGAGAGGATAAGCGGAGATTTGGCAGCACCAAAATACGGTTAAAATGCAAGATATTTGATTATCATCTCTGATCTCAACAATAAAGACTTCCTGTATGTTTACTTGCATAAAATGATTACGCGGATTTTGCAACAACAGGACAACAAACACGGGTATGTAGTTCTATTCAAAATTACATGAAAAGTATGTGCAATAAACTGATGCTTTGAATAGCCCAGGCTACATTGGACGTGAGACTTTGAATAAACAAACTACATTTCCGACTGCAAGGTCCCAAATTGAAACAAGCGATGGGCTAATGGTCCAGAATGTAACGTTTCAGAAGACGTGCCACACAGCTAGACAACAAGTGGCAGACAGAGAAACGTCACTTATGCTACCAAACACTGCTTTTGAGTCACATCGTTGCAAATGTCAAACGATCACAAAATGGCTTGTCTTCACTATCAGGAAAGTTAGGCTATGCAATAAGCTAGGCCTATAGCCTTAACTCAAAACATTTGTTATTCCATTCCGATCTGTAGAAATCACATGCAGTCATGCCTAAATTCTTCTTACTGCACATTAATTATAGGCTAATATATTATGATATTCAGTATACATTATTGAATGCTTAGCTGGAATGATGTTTTTCCCTATCATCCTATTGTTAAAGCAGGCATACGGGCATGTATCGGGCTACAGGTTTTCTACAGGAATGGCATGTTTGAACGGGCACTGCACTAGTTGTATAAACTTGCGATGTGTGCCAATCGAGTTGTTGGCGAAAACTTTAGCGTCAGCAAAACAGCTGTGCACCGATGCGTGTATTCTGTTTTATTCTACGGAAACAAGCAAGAGAACACATCAAGTTGCCTAATGTTATAGGGAAGCGCCAGTGATTGCTGAGATTCTCTGAAGGTTACGTCACACGATGCGAATAAACAGTTTCCATCAACTTTATTCGCATTATAGCCTACCTTATGCGCATCGAGAGTTAATCCACCCCCCTCTAGCGAATCAAATATAGATGCGCATTAGGATTTTTGATGCGCATTTCACGTGTTTCCAACCGGGATTTCTTATTCGAATATATTAAATGCGCATTAGGAAGTTGGATGGAAACACGCTGATAGTTGTCTAAGCCTCTATAGCGTAGCCTGTTAAAAACCAAGGCTACAGATTAATTCTGAACAGTTATTTCTCTACTGGCTCAATTATCACACCACTGTTTTGATTTGCGTAGTTGCGTTAACCCAACACTGACAATAATGTAGACAGCAAATTTCGATTTTCGTTACCACCGTGTAGTCAAGCCTTAAGACATACCCAAGTAGCCTAAATCGAGGTAATGTTTAATTATGCATGATTTATTTTGTTATTGAATTCGTAGGCTGGGATTACTCTCGGCAAGTCTCCTGCTTTTTCAGAAGGGGGGCGGCAGGCAGAGTGATGTACAGTGGCAGAGCGACGCACAGTGGCTGAAAGTGGTACTAAAGCTTCACGCAGCTTCACGGCCTCGTAATGCGCGAATGAAGTGGTCATTTGAAAGCGATGCCCACTGTACATACCCCCCCCCAGTGTAAAATAAACATCTGCAACAGGCACATGCCTGTGTAATCGCGGATTTGCGGTCAACACTGGCCCCTTGTGGACGAGGTAGAAAATTGCATTATTTAAGGTGGAACGGAAAATTAACTCCCCCGCGATCTGAAAGTGGTCTCCCCCACGGATCTGAAAGTGGTGCTAACTTCAGCCTCGTAATTTACGGCTGGGCAAAGCACAGCACCTTTATTTGGACCATGGCTTGTAGCCTATTCGAGTCAGCTATAGGCCTTCATTTCTTGCGTTTTACTGTGAGACATAGGCCTATACTTTTCGTTTGGAGCAGCATACCGGTAGGCTATCAATGGCATTGGGTCACTATTAAGTTTCATGTATGAAAGAGTGTCGGGATGTCCATCCGCTTATTGCGAGATAAGGCATCCGCTTTCATTCATTCATTCATTCATGGAACGTGTGCTGTGCTGCAAGGGAAACCTTATTCCGTATAGCCAAAGAGGTCTAAGATAGCCTAAATTTAGTTATTTTTTAAATTATGCATGATTTACTTTTTTATAAAATTCGTAGGCTGATGCCTGGCAGCAACAATTGTGTTTAAATGTAGGTTAACCTGGGGCTGCGTGCTACTGGTAGCTTGAGAGCAATGTGTTGGAGACTCATGGTGTAGGACAATGACTTCGTTGGCAACAATATTAAACCAACCAACAATATAAATTATTAAGAAGAGCTATTTTATGAGTTAAATTGAAACAAAATTATACTGGCTTTTATTTGTCCGAATCTGAGGCCCAGCTATAAATAGAATCTCGGCAGTAATTTGAGGATTTAAGTATGCACATGTGTTTCACAACTTGTGCATTTGAGAGCGCTCTCTCAAGGCTGTAGACGATAATGTTTCATGTAGGGTTCATGTCAGTTAATATAAATTAACATTTAAAAACATGTTCAATTATATAATTTTTTTCATATAAGTCGCACCTGACTATAAGTCGCAGGACCAGCCAAACTATGAAAAAAAGTGTGACTTATAGTCCGGAAAATACGGTATGTCTACGCTACCAGTTGTCATTGCCATCCAAAAAAGTAAACATTTGCGCCATCGCGTTTTCAATGAATGATACTAGGCAAGATGACGCAGCCTTTATTTTTCGCCCCTCTCTGTGGTTCAGTCTAGCTCATAGCCTTGCGCTTTAAAAACACGCTAGAATTTAATTCCGCAGAACAGGTGGTAAATGTCAGTTAGAGCCAGTCGTTATGGAAGAACTTGGGATAGGCCCATCAAAAACGAAAAAAAAGGCAACATAAAACTGAGTGGGAGAACAGCGACATTTAACCAGTTTTCCACCAAAGGTAGGCTATGGTCCTGTCCCAATATTTAGACTATTGACAAACTTTACCCCTCGAATAATTTATCGTAGACCTAGCCTATCTTGCGTTTGATGTGACTTAAACCTTACCCCTTATCCAGTTTACACATGATGCTAGTGTGGCATTACGGGATAATTGCCCTAGACTACGCCACCCCAGGAATTGCCAGGGACCCCAGAGACACCCCACACATGATAATAACAGGTCACACAAGTTCGTTGACTGAAAAGGCAGAGGCAGGCTTACAAAAATATAATATGATTTATTAAACAAACCAGAAAAAGTCTACTCAGGGCTTAGGCTTTTTTCCAAGTGCTCTGCAAAAGACACACCAAGCTGAGACCTGCGTGAAGCTGGCCCCCCATGTTACTCAAAATGTTTTAAAAACACTGCTATTCGTTTGTGCTACGTTTGTGCCGGTTTGTGCCGTAAAAATTATCGTTTGTGCTGTTAAGGGTTTTAAGTAATTAAACTTTACATTTTTCTGGCCAGTGACGTCACTCAGCCCCCCATACTTGTCCAAATTTCCCCAAAATAGTCTCAATAGTTTGTGCTACGTTTGTGCTCATTTGTGCCGTTAAAAGTAACATTTGTGCTACTATGTTTAAGATATTTCACGCTATTTGTTACACGTGTGACGTCACTCAGCCCCCCATCAATGTCGAAATCTTTCCAAAATGGTCTCAATCGTTTGTGCTATGTTTGTGCTGATTTGTGCCGTTAAAAATAAAATTTGTGTAGCTATGTTTTTAAAGTTATCACGCTTTGTTACAGGTGTGACGTCATCCAGCCCCTTATCAGTGTCCAAATCTCCTCAAAATAGTTGTGATGGCTTTGGCTACGTGCGTGCTGATTTGTAACCTGACCCTAGCCAGATGAATTTCGCTCCGCCTAGCTCCACTCATCCATCTGGAACCGATCCATTGAAATGTTGCTTCAGAAGGCTGGACCTAATCAAAAAATGCTTGCATATGATTGAATAAGCCACTTGTCCGTCATCTATTGACGTGCTACTTCAACCACTCTCATCGAAGCCAACCCGTGACGCTGATAACAGTCTCACAGTCGCTTCTACGCTATGTCACATCTATGAAACTCCCGCCCTGCGTCCTGATTCGCTAAACCATAAAGTTGGTTGGAGAAATCACTCTCAATGGAAGAGGTTCCAGATGGATGTGAGTGAAGCTAGGCGGAGCTAAGCGGAACGACATTCATCTGGCTAGGGCCAGGTTAGCTGATTTGTGCCATTTAAAGAAACGTGTGTGTACTATGCAGAAGTTGCTCAGCAGTTGTAGCGTATGCTAGACATCACCCAGCAGCACCCCCCCCCCCCTTCATCAATGCCCAATCGTAGTCCTAATCGTTTGTGCTGATTGTGCTGATAAAAAAAGAAACAAAAGGAAAAAAGAAACATTTGTGTTGTTTACAAAGCTATATCGTGCTGACCTTAACCGAGAAAAGAAGACGTGCTACTATTTACGTGGCTGTTTGTGCTGCCAAAGGTTCTATAGTAAGTTAGCCTACACCAGCTGCTTGTGCATAACGTCAGAATTACTGCAACCACTACCAGAATAAACCTGCAGGCCATTACTCAGCTGTGGAGAAACACCACTCCATTCTCCGGCCAGTAGCGTCTGCAGGTGTGCACAGCAGTGTGCGTAGGCCTACTATCACGCAGCTACAGAGTGGGCTACGAGACTTACGAGAGATAATTTCCCCTGTGTGTGTATATTCACTCCAAGTTGGCCTACCATAACTCATCACTGCACTGTAGCCTATATTCTCTAAGATAAACAAATGTATTCTTCAATAATTGTATGCATCAGAATTACAGTGGATTGTGCACACAAACAGCACTTAGGCTTTGTTGCTGACCCAAGTCTCCAAGGCCACCGTGGATATATGAAACTTTGCAAACAGCAAAAACAGAAAGGAAGGAGGCAGCAAAGCTAGGAGTTATTTTAGATGGACAAGAAGGTAGGCTAAATTGGTATGTTTGTCAAAATAATGTTTAAACATTAAAGTCATACGACAGTAGGCTATACTAAAACTAAAGGTACATTTGTAGCCTTTTTAGCACTTTATAAAGTTGACTAAATTATTAGGCTACTCTTTAGCTATAAACCTAATAAACAGCTTCCTTGCACTTGTGTTTTCTGCTCAGATCAGGAGAAACATTTGGTAGGCTACAGTTTGGGACGATTTGGCCAGTGTGTGTGAGACTGATGTCATGCGCATAGCAGATAGAACTAGGCTAATGTAAAAATATAGTTACAGAAAACACATTGATGGGCTGGGCATCACGTGTAATAAACACAGGAGAAATGTCGGCGCAATCAGCACAAACGATTGGGTAGGCTATAGGCCTAGGTTTGGACATTGATGGAGGGGCTGGGTGATGAGCTAGGCTACAATTGCTGGACAAGGCCGCTGGACAATTTACATAGTAGCCTACCCTACAAACGTTTATTTAAATGGCACAAATCAGCGGCTATTTTGAGGAGATTTGGACACTGATGATGGGCTGAATGACGTCACACATGTAACAAAGCGTGTTAACTTAAAAAACATAGCTGCACAAATGTTATTTTTAACGACACAAATCAGCACAAACATAGCACAAACGATTGAGACCATTTTGGTGAGTTTTGGACATTGATGGGGGGCTGAATGACGTCACACGTGTAACAAATAACGTGGAATATCTTAAAAAACATAGTAGCACAAATGTTACTTTTAACGGCACAAATGAGCACAAACGTAGCACAAACGATTGAGACTATTTTGGGGAAATTTGGACAAGTATGGGGGGCTGAGTGACGTCACTGGCCAGAAAAATGTAAAGTTTAATTACTTAAAACCCTTAACAGCACAAACGATCATTTTTACGGCACAAACCGGCACAAACGTAGCACAAACGAATAGCAGTGTTTTTAATCATTTTTGAGTAACATGGGGGGCCAGCTTCACGGAGGTCAAGCTGAGTGATTTAACAGTCCAATAGGCACGGCACAGCACAGTACACAGTAAACACCTTAAAGGGAGTTCCCCATTTAGCCCAAGCACAGAACAGAAAAATAAATACAATACACTAAATGAAAATAACAAAGAATAAACACAGACTGAACACAAATGAGTCTGGATGGTGCAACAGGCCATGGCTTCCATGTACAGCTCACACCTTTGAAACAGCAGGGCCAAAAAGGGAGAGACTGGAGCCGCCCAAATCAGCCTCATCGACGAAACCCCTGAACCAGCGTTGCCCAAGCACAGGGAGAACAGACACAGACATCACATGAACGGCGGCAAGACAGTATGAAATGAAACCAGAAACAGAACAGCCTCGTGTGTTGGCCGCCACCCGATGTTCAGGCCTGCAGGTGTGGAGAACAATAAATAAAATGAGCTCCAATAGATCACCAAAAGATGACTTTAACTTGGGCAAAACTGAGACCTACCATCCAGCGGTAACCTTAGAGCAGTTTGTGGCCAGCAGTCCTTTACGAACCTACAGGGTACTGATGTGCCCAATGAAGTGAGGCTTCAGAGCGTGTGTCGAGCAGAAAGGGGCGTGCCAGATGAAGCCCCAGTTCGAGGCTTGTGTCGTTTCCATAAAAATCACGCGACTGATGATAAACGAGACCTCGGTTTATGAGTGTTGTCTGAAGCTTTGTTTGGGACACGCACCCACGTGACTGCTTCAGAATCTAATTCAAAGGCTTTGAATTGCGCGAACCAGGGCACCCGTTCTAGTGTCGGAATGTGTTGTGTTGTATTGCAAGAGTCAGGCTAAATGTGTCTTTCTATAGGGTAGCCCTGTTTATAGGATGTTTTCTCTATTTGTGAATTTACCTTCTTTTCTTTCCAGAAAATGTCCATAATCCATAATGTCTTGCACATAGAAATAAAGAAGAAATAGCCTAGGCGTAGCCTAAAGCTTGCAATTTAGAACAATGACATTAAAACGTGTCTGTGCTGCAATCTTGTCTCAACTTCAATCATGTAATTTCAAAGCAATACAGGCTAATAATTTCTATGTAGGCTAACAATGATGGCTGACATATTTTCCTTTATTGAAAGTTTGATTCATGAATCGTCAAAACATGTCGGGCAATACATGGATTTCTATGCAACGTCACGAAAACATGCGTGCGCAACTAAGAGGCAGAAAGCACCATAGAACAGCATAGAGCAGTGCTCTCCATGAAAAGAATAAAATGAGTTTTTGTGCTGAAAACTGCACCAATTCGAAATCACGATGGTTAGAGAATGTTCAATATGTTCAATATCCCTAACGAAATGCATGTCTTCGCCAAAAATGACAAAATACGATGTTATATTAATAATGCAAATTAACAGCAAACTCTGAAATATAGCCTGAAATGAGATGTTATCATTGAGACAACAGGGGTATACAAAAAATTCCGATTGTAGCTTACAGCAGCCGACTACTTAGGCTAAGTTTATAACGTTGTGGACGGCCACCAAGCGCCTTCTGCCCCACGGCTGGGCGCGCATCTAGTTTTGTTGGTAAACGGGAAACCCGTGTATTGGGTATGGTTTAATTAGGCGCCTGGTCGTTTTTTCACTCTCGTTCATAGCGTGTTGAGGTTGATAATACTTCGTCCTGCTTCAGAAGCTACAGTAAGTAGTGTCTGTCGTGCCGGGCTACCCGAGCAGTACTCAAATTCAGTCCTCTCTGTGACACACAACACTAGACAAGGATACATTTTACAGGTTTTATTAAACAACGGGTTGGCAGCCACACCCCCCCCAGCGTAATGCAGTAGTGTCTAAGCAGGTGATACACAGCCGGGCCAGGCCCGTCACCATATATCCCACCCCGGCTAATCCCACAAACAGAAGTGGCCGATACACAAATAGCCACACAGACACCAGGTTTAAGGAGGAGCAGGCAGGCAATACAAGCTCACAATCTTGGCAGCCGAATAACAGGAAATTAATCACACAGACAACAAAAATAATGTCAATGAGAAAAATAAATAGCATTAACACCCCATAAGAAAATGACATGCATATATAAAGTTGCCACAGCAGCCTGCAATTCATTGAATCAATTTTCACACAAATATGTTCACACAGCACTGCACACTACTAATCACACCCAATACTCACTATGGAAGTTTCTCAATCAACGGAAGTCCATTCATAAGTAAAGGGTCTGTTCTGCCACTCAAGTCACCCAATAAGAGAGGCTCAGTACACACCTGCCCGCTAGATGGGCGCTTGCGCAACCCGCATGAGGAGAGAAAAAAAAACAACTTGGTCGGCGATTTGTCCTCGCCGACCAAAACACATAAATCCCACAAAGCACTCAGTCCCTCTAGGCCAATCACGAACCGGAGGTGAGAGAAGGGGCGGGGCACTCAGTCCACTTTCTGTCGTTCCCAGAGTTGAGCCAGCCGTGTCTTCCTATTCCAGCTGTGTCACGTCTTCTCCTGGTCACTGCTAAACGAAGGAAAAACACTCAGTGTCAACTCAGTCATCTGCCAGCCCATTCACTGAGCGACAAATTATGATCACTTCCCTTAGCTGTGCGCTGACTGGAACATCTCGCACTCCACGCCCAACTTCAGTTGCGCTGCATGCAAACGCTCCCGTCCGCTCCTCCAAAGCGCCGATCCTCTTCCTCGCAGGCTGGAAAAGTGACAAGACAAACACTGACAGCTACGGGCTAGACAGCGGCCCACTCAGTCATCACAGGTGAGAAATATTACTCCCTTTAGTAGGTGACAGCGCGCTTCTCTCGGTCTCTCCCCTCGCTGGTCCAGACACAGTCCCGAACTCCACAGCTCTCTGGAACGATAGACAAAACAATGCACAGTCTTTACAATCGCGGCAGTCCCGACACTGGCCCACTCACTCACAGTAGGAATAGGTAGGTTACTTTCCTTTCGTCGGCATGTACGCATGCATTCATCCTGCAGACACCCGCCGATCTGCTTGCTGCTGCATCTTGGATCGCGTCCCCCTCCGTGGCCAGTTGGGAAGCCAATTCCTCATCTCCCCTCCGTCTTCGTGGGCCTGTATAAAAGCACTTATCCCCGCCCATGTCCCAATCATTCAATTAACCCCAACACCAGTCCATTAGTCCGTGTAATCAGTGCAGAGTTCCTATCCCCCAATATCAGCATTCAGACGCTTCGTTCAGAGTTCAGCCCACCCCAATCATAGCTTACACAGAAACATATTTTATAACACCAGTCATCACGACACAGAGGCTGATATGTAACATCTACTGCGGTCTTTAAGTACCCTGGAAATCCAGAGTTCTCGCGAGAGCACAATGGAATTGTCTCTGCGAGACACTCTGGCAAAGAGCAATGATGCACGTTACTTTTACCCCAACATTCTGGGGAACCAGCTAAACTGATGAAGACAGCGCTGCAACGTTGGATGACAGTACACATTGGTCGTAGTGTTATCCGATTGCGTCGAAGTCCGAAATCATTCAGAGTAAACATGGTCTAGTGTTATCCAATTGCGTGCAGGTGAGATTTTTAAATGCATGCTTGTTGCCGCCCCTCGAGTTGGGCCATTACATTGTTCTTTGCCAGACCCTTTATCAGGGTCTGGATTTTCCAGGCTAGTACACATGAACTCGAGCATTGAGAACATTGTTGGTGTACACAGAGTTTACTAAAAGAGAGATTTTGAACAACTCACTTGTTTTTTCTGCTCGCTGCCATTTTGCCATCTTGCAAGGAGTGAGTTGTCCAAAATCTTTCTTTTTAGTAAACTATGGTGTACACGAACAATGTTCTTAATGCTCGAGTTCATATGTAGAGACACTGATGATGCTTCGATCAAAGTTTCAAGTTATGTCGAGCCTTCTTAGTGTTTGAAAAATAGCGATTTTGACCCGACCATGTAGCCTACTAAACTACAGTTTGACTCGGGTACGTTCGTAGCCTATTTCAAGTGACAAAATCTATGACTAAAGTTTAGCTGACGATATAACATCCTACTCCACTGTGACTTCGTTCATGACACTCCTGTTGTCTGTAGGCTAAAGTATTACTTACATTTGCTCAAAGATTTCATAAGTAGGCTATAAGTCATTTTCGCTCCCTACGTTGATGTATTCCAAGCATCTGCTTCAGGGGCGGGGACGTAGTAATTGACACACCATGCCTGGGTACGTAATCTCTCTCAGGGACGCCCACTGTTCGCTGGTTGGTCGGCTGCCCAACTGCCGAAGTAAACGAAAGCGGATCAACCTATTCCAGACGGAGTACTGTAGGGAAAATAAATCGACCGGAAGTACGTAGACAGGCCAAGGCCAGGCTAACATTACTCTGTACATTAGGGAAATGTGCTGAGCAGCGCTCGAGGCTTTATTTACCCATCACTACTACAGGGATCCAGTGCACAGGCGAGTGAATCCAAAAGCATGGCCACTGCTACTACCGTAATCGTACCAATTTGTCGCAGTGGCAAACAAATATCCAACCTGGCTGGAGACACAGGGAAGGCAATGGGGTGGCAACCAACCAGGGCTCACACCTGTGAGGACAGGCCTGCTCCACACTTATAGAGCACCAGCAGCCGGTCCTGGTGCTAACAATCAGGGCAACGAGGGGGAGGGGCAAGGGGAATGAGTCAATTACCATAAACAATCATGCCAATCAGTTCACCCTGCTACACTAGCATATGAAAAATGTTTTTAAAAGGAGCTACGAATAGGCGTGCTGCACATCTTCAGTAAGTCAAGTAAATTTCACTGTGATCTGTTAGGTGGTTTGTGGCGCAAGTACAGATAAATGGTTATCATGTAAACAGGAGGCAGGTTCGATACCCACATGGAGTTATTATTAGGCTACTTAGGTATTTATTTTTTTGGTGGCATATTCATGGTCCAGTGCATGTACCATACTACAGACAATTTTGACATTTAAATATGTCATGCATATTTGTATTTGTTCGTCTCCATCAGAAAGTGAAAAATCTGTGGGCGGCCACATCTGTCGAAGAGACGTCATCACTCGTGACATGTCACGAGCGTGGGCGGAAGACATCGACAATTGTCCGGGGAGGGTCATGTCTTTTTTGAAAATTCTGCTGGAGGGTCGTTGAAAAATGTCTTGCAGGCAGAGGAGGGTCATGCAACTTTTGATTAAAGCACTCAAAATCCCTCCAGTGGCCCCTTTTATAAATGACCAACAGTCCTAATGGCTGTGATGTTATGTTACACAAAACCCAATGTGATAGTGTTTTCATGTAATCATTCTACAATTTTAAAGAATTATAAAAGATACTCATGAATGTTGTTTTGTCTGTGGTTTCTGCTTGATTGAGATAAGACCAGAGGGTCAGAAAAGAGTAGCCTGGGCAGTTAGAGCAGCTGGTTTTGCATCAGGGGCATTACTGGGTGCCCTGCTGGGGATCCCAGTGGTAACAGGAGCAGGGTTAATTCTTGCTGGAAGGAGCCTGGTGTTTCTGTTTACTGTGATATCAAGAATTTGGAGGGTGACAGGAGCAACATTGATGAATGTGAATGGAGGTAGAAAAGTAGTTGTGAAAAAAATTCTTTGGATCTACAGGATTCACGTGAATGACATATTTTGATTCAAAACGGAGATTTTCGCCGAAAAGCGACTAGTTTGCAGGTATGATTTTAAGTCAATTTATTAATTACTTCCCACAAAATGCAAGGGTGCACATACTAAGCATGGTAGTGGGCCTATTTGGAAGAAAGTCCAGGGCCTTTTTTTAGTCCCGGTCCGTCCCTGCCAAACGCCTATAGTCGTAACCAAGTTTGTTAAGGTATTGAATGACAATAAATTGAACAACATGAACTCCGTCTGATGTGTGTACTTTACCATCCAGTAAACAGCACCTATTTCTTCAGAGACGATACTTGTCATGCAACTCAACAAATGTGAACAAACAAGTTTATTGTTAGATGACTCACCTGGTCCCACACCTATTGCTGTGCTCTGAGGTGACTTTTTGTTGAAATATTTTTAGTGCATACAAGTATCCATTGCCTGATTACAGAGACAGTGTTAAGTGTGGTCGCTTTATAGAAACACATGTAAAAATAACCCCGGTAACAAACAATAAAAATGTTATGATCTGATTGTAAATCATAATGGCTGTGATGTTATGTTACACAAACCCCAATGTGATAGTGTTTTCATGTAATCATTCTACAGTTCTAGAGAATTATAAAAGATACTCATGAATGTTGTTTTGTCTGTGGTTTCTGTGTCCATAAACTATGGTAGTTGAAATGTAAACACTCATCAGATGAACGGTTGCATAAAGTTCAATATTTTTTCTACTTGTTTATCTGCATTCTTTAACTTATTTTACAAACACCTGAGTGTACTGACAGGTACAGTCTATTCTTACAAGAGGTGGAGTTTTCTTCCCCTCGACACATACCAGTCCATATCCTGATACTCTCGCTCTGCCAAGCTCATCACATATTGACGTTGTTTGCCAGACCATTCAAGTGCACAAGATCCACGCTTTGCATACTGAATATAGGACAATAATGGGAAGTGAGTGTTACTTTTTTAAACTTTCTGTGAACTAAATGTTCATATTTCTATTTTACCCCCAACTTTTGAACGGTACTGTATGAAATTGAAAAGCTAAGGAACCAAGGCTGTGAATGTGAACTTTAGTATCATTACCTATACTTGAAGAGTTCAGATGCAAAAGCCTCTAAACACCACCTCCGTCAAAAATGAGATAACGATGGTGAGTGAATGCTCTTCAAACATACCTTAATTTCCCAACTATTAGCCGCGGTTTATACATTGATTTTATCAAATTTCTTAAGCTATGAGGTTAATACACGGGGGCAGTTAATATGGTATTAATATGTTTGTTTTTTAACTTGATAACTTTGCATCACAAAAACTCACATTAGTTTTGCCTTGTAAAAAAACCTAAAACATAAAGTACAATACTGTGTACTAATGAGGTGTAGTGATCTTGATCAGCAAGTTCTACAGCTCTTCCCTCATTTGCATGGCTGACTTTAAATGTCACCTCTTATGTGAGCACGCAAGGGCTAGCACAACACAGTCATGCAGATGTGGGTAGGTCAAAAGTATAATTTGACTATAAAATACGACTGTCAAGTAGTGATGCTAAAACAACAAAACAAAGTGTGACCATTGACCAATATGATATAGAATAATTATCGTCTTCATGTTAAATGTTCAGGGATTGTATGCTTTTATGTAATGTAAGAAATGTTTTAATGAACATTTTTGACCAACATTCATCTAAATAACATGGGTTTGTCTTTCTTAGCCATGGCTGAAAGAAGGATTGTACTCCTTGGGAAAACAGGGTCTGGAAAAAGCTCCACTGCAAACACCATACTGGGGGAGCAAAAGTTTAATGTCGGGACAGAATTAGTTTCTACAACACGCCATTGTATATCAGAGACTATCATAAATGAAAAGAAGATTGTTATGATTGATACTCCAGGTTATTTTGATACTACCCTGTCTGATGAAGTCTTGCTGGAAGAGATAGCAAACTGTATCACTCTGTGTTCACCTGGACCACATGCTTTTCTGATTTTGCTCAAAGTAGAGGTCTACTCACAGCAGGAGAAAGAAGGAGTAAAGAAGATCATTAAACACTTTGGAGAGGATGCCTTGAAGTATGCAGTAGTCTTGTTTTCGAGGGGTGACCAGCTTTATGATGGTCAGACCATTGAGCAGTTTGTAGAGATGAATGTGGAGCTGAAGAAGCTGGTGGAAAAGTGTGGAGGCAGATGTCATGTGATTGACAACAAATACTGGAATGACAAACATGAGTACAGAAGCAATAGTGTCCAGGTGGAGGAGCTATTGAAAACCATAGAAGAGATGGTCAGCCAGAATGGAGGACAACACTACTCTAATGATATGCGTTCTGCAACAGAGGAAGCTATACGTGCTGAAGAGTTGAATATCAGAAATAACAACAATGATAATTATGCAGAGATTGAGATAAGACCAGAGGGTCAGAAAAGAGTAGCCTGGGCAGTTAGAGCAGCTGGTTTTGCATCAGGGGCATTACTGGGTGCCCTGCTGGGGATCCCAATGGTAACAGGAGCAGGGTTCATTCTTGCTGGAAGGAGCCTGGTGTTTCTGTTTACTGTGATATCAAGAATTTGGAGGGTGACAGGAGCAAAATTGATGGATGTGAATGGAGGTAGAAAACTAGTTGTGACTCTAGCAGACAACACCATAGAATCGTCTGCAGTAGCTGCCATGTGTGCAGCATCAGCAATAGTAGAGGCAGCAGGGGCAGCATCAACAGAAGAGAGAGGAGCTGCAGCATCAGCAGTAGGGAAAAGAACAAGGGCAGTAGAAACAGAAGCAGCAACCTCAGCAGTACAGGCAGCAGTAAATGCAAGAGGGGCAACAGTAGTAGCAGTAGTTGTAGAGGCATCGGAAAGATCAGCGAGATTAGTAGTAATAGAGGCTGGAAGACAGACAGCAGGAGCAGCAGTAGAGACTATAGGTATAGCTGGAGTAGAGGCATGGGCATCACTGGGTAAGGCTGCTTTCGCTGGTGGAGCAATGATTATTGGAGTTGGCACAATACTTGGAGGGTTTGAAGGGGCAAGAGCTGCACAACATGCCACAACACAAAGAGAAGCTGTCAACCTGGCCTGCAGTGCAGTCTTTCATAGGTGTAAGATAACATTTTTCAAATTAACGAAAAAGCTGCAATGAATAGAATATTTTTTAGTTGAGTTGAGAACCATCCTTCTTTACTTAACACTTTATTTCAGAGGTAAAATAGATCATTGCAGAATTAAAACCCTGTTTCCGCTCCTAATTATTTTTTATGTTGTATTATTTTACTTTAGATTTTTGGGATTTTTTGTGGTTATGTTGATTTTATGTGCTATGTTGGTTTTATCGTACTACAACCAACTGTAATGTACTGTGGGCTGTCATTTCTTTATGTCTTGATATGATTTAATGGTCCTGTTAATGAGTGGATTCAACTTCACTTTTGTTTGCGGCACATACAAACACCTACATTAACTTTTCCACCAACTTTCATGAACATCTGGTGTTTAAAAAAAAAAAAAAAGCAAACAACTAACCAACGGATGCAATTTCAAACAGGCACTGGTGGCATTGGATCTGTCCCGTTCCTATTCTATCATGTTCTCAAACTTTCTGCCTAGTCATGCAAACCTCATAAATGTTCACTTTGCATATGATCAGGATTACGTTAATCAGTTTTAAATATGTGTGAATGCCTTATTATTGCCACACTTTTTTGACTACTTTGAACATACTTAAATTTTGCCTGACCGTCTATTAAAAGATTGTTATATACCACCTCTGCTTCTTGTGTTTGGGTCCTGCTTTCAAACCCTTGGCATATGTGTCGCGGCCAGCGACTGTCCACCCCTATCACATGAACCAGATCCTCCCAGGACACAGACAACACACAGAGCCAGAAATAATATAACAATATTTATTGACAGTTTGTATAACAATATAACACTATTAGGCGCAGGGGAGGACAGTTGTTACAGGGCACCCGGAGGCAGACACACCCATCAACATTCCACCATTCCCACTGAAAGGCCTCCAATTACAGTTTTTTCTGAATGCTTAAACACAACCGTGATTCTTATAGCACAATTTCTAAAACTATTAATACTTATAGCAAAACCACTCACTGAGTTCGCAAAACTAAAAGCACAAACACTGCTTTGCACTCAGTTTGCAATTTTGTAACACACACTTTGCACAACTGTAGGTACAATCCACTGCACAGCACTCTTTTTGCGGAACTGTAAACACAACTCACTGCTTTACACTTAATTTCCAAATGATCAACACACTCCTAGCAAAACTATACACATGTTTTAGATAATTAGTTCACTTTGCAATCAGCCTAAAATAAGCCACAGGTAATGTAAAATGGGTACAATGGAGGGAGCAGGAAGAGTGAGAAGAGTAAGAATTAGAGGAGGCCGAAGAACAGGATGTGGAGGTGAAGAAGTAGGAGGAAGAGGAAGCGGAGGTGAAGAAGCGAGAGGGAGAGGATGACAAGGACAAGTAGGTGAAGTTAGAGAAGAGGACAAGGAGGGGGAAGAGGAAGGGTAAGAAGAGTAAGAAATAGCCCTTTTACAGGCAAAAACAAAATCAGTCTACATGTGGGGATATTGACCAGGCATTATGTCAAGCCTGGATACGGCATTCCAGAATATATTTTCCCTGGTGCCTTGGACTAGAGGACATTGCATCTGATGTAGACGAAATTTTGAGAGAGACGACACGATGTAGACTGATTTTTTTTTTCTCAGTGTTGTGGGCGAATTTTTATTTTTCTCATTGAATGTTTAGTATACCTTATATACATGTAGTGAAATCTAATTGCCATCTCCTTACTCTGACCCTTGTGTTTTTTGCAACTCCTAGGTTAGAATGTTTAGTTAACTTAACCCTTGTGTCAGCGAATTATGGGTAACCCCAGGATGCGGGGTCATGAACATTTCTTATCTTTGTCAAAACACCAGATGGTTAAGTGGGGTTGTAAACATTTCTTATCTCTGTTAAAATACCAGAAGGTTAAGTGATTAATGGAGGGTGACAACTTGTGATTTTCCATGGGTGTGGGGTAAGGTATAAGAGTTGGTTTCACCCACAGATGTAGGGGCTTGTTACTTTGACATTTCATGTGGGTAACATGCTCCCGGTATCGTGAATAAAGCTGCAGTCTCACACCAGTTGTCTTGAATTAATTTTGACCACAGTGTGACGTGGCAAGGAAATTTGGAGTCGACTACGCCACCTAGGGGGTTACACCCTAGGACCAGTTACACTATATTCCCTATAGTACCCACAAGGCAACACAGATTCGTACACTCTTAGGCCAGAGACAAGAGTTCAGTCAACATAATTTATTGATACATACAACACAGATTCAACAATAAAAACAATGCATCATTTATAGATACAGTAGACACATGGGTCAGATGCAATCACTCTGGGTCGTCCCACAAATACACAATCTACTGGATGGTTATTGATGGTAACCACACTGTTACGCCGTAGCTTAACCTGTGACCCGTAATCAAAGGGAGTGGAGCAGCGAGCAGGACTTTTCAAAAGGGGGAAAAGGAGGGACCCAGAAGACACGCACCACACGTGAAGGAAAAATAAGTACACTGCAATCCAGAATAAAGCACCCGTTGTACACAGCAGAGAAAAGTGAGGGGGGAACTCCACCACCTGAAGGTTGGCCTGCCGCCTGTGGGAAACCCACCACACCTGTCCGGAAGAGAGAGCAAGAGAGAGAGAGAGAGGGAACAGAGGCACAGGAGTTGGTAAAAGGCTTGACAGTAATTAGATGGCAATCATTCATTCACCAATAGCCTATTTATCAAGCTAGGCTAACAGGGCTACTCATCTCAGGCAGGGGGAGGGGAGGCCATCTGGCTGTCCACCAGGGCCCAGAGGTTGATCCTGACAGTGAAGCTGCCCAGTGGGGTATACTACGAATCTCGATTAGTGGGTTAGCGAGGTATGTTGCGCTCAAAGCCAGGGTATGCTGTGACACAAAACTGGATCTGTTTTAGCGTGGTACCATGGTATCTTATGCTCGCAACTAAATCTGGTCGGGAGGAGGTTATGTGCTAAGTTATAGCTCAAATCGTGTAATCTACCGCCCACTGACCAATCAATTGTGTTGAAAAACAAAATTATCTCACGTGTAGGATTCTGTCATATATCTTACAGGTGGAGCTCCGCCTCTACACACATTTTGGATATCTTATGCGCTTTAATAATGTAGTGTGTGCAAATATGCCACTATGGACGTGCATACCATACAACATCTGATGACAATCGATTTATTTGATGTTATTGGCTAGACACTAAAAATGACCGTAGTGTAGATTACACTATCGCTCATAAATGCGGAAGTAATTGTTTTTTAATATAGGCGGTCTTGTGCGTCTCCACGCCTCACGATTGGCCAACACCGAAAACGCGCACAGATCTGAGCTGAAAGCCTAGTTTGACAAATATATCACATAACTGCTATCGTAGTATCACTTAACGTATACCCCTGAGTCAAGGCTTTGTGAAGCCTCGATATGTCTACATAGCCTAGATATGTCTAACGTGCTTCCTAGTATACCCCACCGGTGATATCCGCTAAGCTAAATACCCAAATAAGAGTCCGCCCTGCAATTAAGGTGATGGTAGTTCCACCAATGGCGCACAGAGGAAATGGCACAGAAACGATTGTGGAGGTGTAAACCAATCTGCCACATCAGTGAAATTGCCATTTTGTATTTTGACTTGGAAAAACACACTTGTGTTTGTTTTGATGTGTGTAAATAAACACCAATACTTGAAGTTTCGATCCCTGTATGTTTACAGAACTATGACAAAAGTATGACCTCAAACTGACATAGCCTACCTTGTGCGCAGAGAAAGCAAAAGCCAGATGTGTTATTTATTCATACCATCAGTGTGTAGTTGCAACCCGTTCTCATCTCAGAGCGTCGTATAAGGTAGTTTTGTCACGGCGTTTTCTATCCACGCATATAGCACCCTTTTGCGTGTAGATGACACGCATATGGCTTTCAACTTTCCAACTTCAGCGTAAAACCACCCGTGATATTATTAGACGCTCTGGGCTTCACTCGTCAATAATTCACCCCAATGTTTTTTTTTATTTTTTATTAGATCAATTGAAGTATACAAACAGTATACAAAGAGTATACAATATTACAGACCCCAATGTTGAACGACTGCACAGACGTAGGTTTTGAGCAATAACGAGTTATGTTTCGTCCACGATGATAGGCTAACCTGCACTTAAAACTGGAGGTCATTAATCGTTTTTGATAAAGGAGTTTATTGCCCATTTTAACACCTTTATCGTGGGAGAGAGACGCTCATGGCTTTCTCCAATGCAACCCGTAGGCGTTTCACATGACGCATTCGGATTTGGCCTTTCAATCTACAATCCAAGGGCGACATAATGGATGCTTTCAGTAACAGTGCGGACAATTTGGTTTTGGTTAAATTATCCAGTAGGCTAACCTTAATTTAAACATGGATGTGTGCTTGGTAGGTCTAACAAAAAACACACACAACTAGATGTACCGCAGAGCGGTACAAAATATGACCGCCGCCCAGTCCAGCACATTTTTTCCACAAAAATAAATCACGCTGAAAGGCCTATATGATTCTAACTGTCTCACTAAATTGCATTATCCACACTCAATTCTCACTGATATCTGCTAGACAACAAGTACCAAAACATGATTAGTTCATAGATTTCACATGTAAAATTCATTTTATACAACCCCACCTCCATCTTGCCTTTTCATAATTCTGAGAAATTCTTGAATTGTGTGCATGTGTGCATGTACATGTTTATGTTATGTGTGTGTGTGTGTGTGTGTGTGTGTGTGTGTGTGTGTGTGTGTGTGTGCGTGCTTGTGTGTGTGCCTGCGTATGTGCCTGTGCATGCAAGCGTACATATGTCTACTGTGTGAGTATGTGTCATACGTATGATTACTGTGAATGTATGTGTGTGTGTGTGTGTATCTGTTTGTGCACATGTGTGCACATGAAATGGGTTAACATGACCCCTGGAGGCAAACATACAGAAAAAAATGGTCATCCTAGTCCCTACAGTTCTCAAGATATTCACAGAGAACTGTGTCTGCCCTACCCTCCTTTCGGGGGGTCCAGTCCAGCGGGGGGGCAACAGATCAAAACGAAAAACGACGGTTCCATGCTATCCATGTGGGGTTACATGCCCACCAAGTTTTGTGTACCCCGGTCTTTCAGTGTCCCGGGAATCCTTGTTGGTGTACGTCACTAAATGTACACAATTATTTTATTGTAAGGCCCCACATGAACGAAAGTACACAAAACTTGGCATGCATTCGGAGGGTGTCATAATGATCCTACACTTTTAATTTCGTGCAGTTTTGACCTTGTCAGCCAGAGATATTGTGATGAAAACACCAAATTTTTTGCTTTTTAATTTTTAACTAGGTGGCGCTATACATGAAATAAGTGGTAATGGGATGGGTTGACATGCCCCCTTAAGACCAACATACATAAAAAAGGTGGACCTCCTAGGCCCTACGGTTCTCGAGATATTCACAGAAAACTGTCTCCGGCCACCTACAGGCCAGTTGGTGTATAGTAACATAAATTAATTTATTGTGTGGCCCCCCATGAACGGAATTCCACGAAACTTGGCGTGCATACAGAGGATGTCATAATGATCCTACACTTCCAATTTCGTGCAGTTTTGACTATGTTAGGTCACAGATACCTGTGATTACAACACCTCATTTTTACTTTTTTGTGTTTAACTAGGTGGCGCTATACATGAAATGAGTGGTTATGGAATGGGTTGACATGGCCCTTTGAGATCAACATACAAAAAAAATGGTCCTCCTAAACCCTACGGTTCTCGAGATATTCACAGAAAACTGTGTCTGCCCTACCCTCCTTTCGGGGTGTCCAGTCCAGCGGGGGGGCTACAGATCAAAACGAAAAACGATGGTTCCATGCTATCCATGTGGGGTTACATGCCCACCAAGTTTCGTGTACCCCGGTCTTTCAGTGTCCCGGGAATCCTTGTTGGTGTACGTCACTAAATGTACACATACATTATTTTATTGTAAGGCCCCCCATGAACGAAAGTACACAAAACTTGGCATGCATTCGGAGGGTGTCATAATGATCCTACACTTTTAATTTCGTGCAGTTTTGACCTTGTCAGCCAGAGATATTGTGATGAAAACACCAAATTTTTTGCTTTTTAATTTTTAACTAGGTGGCGCTATACATGAAATAAGTGGTAATGGGATGGGTTGACATGCCCCCTTAAGACCAACATACATAAAAAAGGTGGACCTCCTAGGCCCTACGGTTCTCGAGATATTCACAGAAAACTGTCTCCGGCCACCTACAGGCCAGTTGGTGTATAGTAACATAAATTAATTTATTGTGTGGCCCCCCATGAACGGAATTCCACGAAACTTGGCGTGCATACAGAGGATGTCATAATGATCGATCCTACACTTCCAATTTCGTGCAGTTTTGACTATGTTAGGTCACAGATACCTGTGATTACAACACCTCATTTTTACTTTTTTGTGTTTAACTAGGTGGCGCTATACATGAAATGAGTGGTTATGGAATGGGTTGACATGGCCCTTTGAGATCAACATACAAAAAAAAATGGTCCTCCTAAACCCTACGGTTCTCGAGATATTCACAGAAAACTGTGTCTGCCCTACCCTCCTTTCGGGGTGTCCAGTCCAGCGGGGGGGCTACAGATCAAAACGAAAAACGATGGTTCCATGCTATCCATGTGGGGTTACATGCCCACCAAGTTTCGTGTACCCCGGTCTTTCAGTGTCCCGGGAATCATTGACGGAAATTTGGGCATGCGAAAAAGAAAAAAAAAAAAAAGAAAAATCTGACTAAACCTACATGACCGCCGCTTCGCTGTGCGGCGGTCATAATAATAGCTAACATACCCAGGCCATATATTGCCCGCATAGAGGAGTTTATTGGCCGTTTTCAACACCTTTATTGTGCGAGAGAGACGCTCATAGATTTCTCCAATGCAACCCACAGGCGCGTCACAGGACGCATCCAAGGGCGACATATCGGACGCTTTCAGTGAAAGCGCGGACAATTTGCTTTTGTTTTAAATTATTCAGTAACCTTAATTTAAACATGAATGTGTGCTTGGCCTAACCAAAAAAGACAATAATAGGCCTACATGACATACCCAGGCCATCTATAGCCTGCATAGATGAGTTTATTGGCCGTTTTCAACACCTTTATCGTGCGAGAGAGACGCTCATGGATTTCTCCAATGCAACCCACAGGCGTTTCACAAGACGCATTCGGATTTTTGCCTTTCAATCCAAGGGTGACATATCGGACGCTTTCAGGACAATTTGCTTTTGTTTTAAATTATCCAGTAACCTTAAAGGAGAATTCCGGTGTGATTTTGACCTAAAGTGTTTTGAAACATGATACCGAGTGTGAACGTATGTCTCATAGCCCATCTCGGCTTGTCCCCTGCACTCCGAAATCTGGCGCTAGTTAGCCGAAGCTACCAACAAGGCGGTCAATGGTTGTGCCTCGGCATCGGCATAGCCATGCAAATAAATCACTGTTTTACACCATTTACGAGGCTCAATGTATCTCCACACTTCATTGGCAGACTTCCAAGGGCCCTGACATTTAAAACGAGACATTGAGAACTTTGAAAAAGCACTGGTAGTTTACTTACAAGACGATATATACAGACAGTATCTTCTCGAAGTTTAGCGTTTGCAGCCATCTTGAATTTAGTCACGATAAGTCGAGCGACGAGTAAGAATGAACAGGTATGATAAGGGATCAGATTCCAAAAATAATTCCGTGGAAATGCATGGATTCCAGTTGCTGCTACTGGAAGAAACTGTAATCCATGCATTTCCACAGAATTATTTTTGGAATCTGATCCCTTATCATACCTGTTCATTCTTACTCGTCGCTCGACTTATCGTGACTAAATTCAAGATGGCTGCAAACGCTAAACTTCGAGAAGATACTGTCTGTATAAATCGTCTTGTAAGTAAACTACCAGTGCTTTTTCAAAGTTCTCAATGTCTCGTTTTAAATCTCAGGGCCCTTGGAAGTCTACCAATGAAGTGTGGAGATACATTGAGCCTCGTAAATGGTGTAAAACAGTGATTTATTTGCATGGCTATGCCGATGCCGAGGCACAACCATTGACCGCCTTGTTGGTAGCATTGGCTAACTAGCGCCAGATTTCGGAGTGCAGGGGACAAGCCGAGATGGGCTATGAGACATACGTTCACACTCGGTATCATGTTTCAAAACACTTTAGGTCAAAATCACACCGGAATTCTCCTTTAATTTAAACGTGAATTCGTGCTTGGTAGGCCTAACCAAAAAAGACAACTAGATGTACCGCAGAGCGGTACAAAATATGACCGCCGCCCAGTCCAGCACATTTTTTCCACAAAAATAAATCACTCTGAAAGGCCTATATGATTCTAACTGTCTCACTAAATTGCATTATCCACACTCAATTCTCACTGATATCTGCTAGACAACAAGTACCAAAACATGATTAGTTCATAGATTTCACATGTAAAATTAATTTTATACAACCCCACCTCCATCTTGCCTGTTCATAATTCTGAGAAATTCTTGAATTGTGTGCATGTACATGTTTATGTTATGTGTGTGTGTGTGTGTGTGCGTGCTTGTGTGTGTGCCTGCGTATGTGCCTGTGCATGCAAGCGTACATATGTCTACTGTGTGAGTATGTGTTATACGTATGATTACTGTGAATGTATGTGTGTGTGTGTGTGTGTGTGTGTATCTGTTTGTGCACATGTGTGCACATGAAATGGGTTAACATGACCCCTGGAGGCAAACATCTTGACCCCTGGAGGCAAACATCAGGGAACTGGAGGAAAAAAATGGTCATCCTAGTCCCTACAGTTCTCAAGATATTCACAGAGAACTGTGTCTGCCCTACCCTCCTGTCGGGGGGTCCAGTCCAGCGGGGGGGCAACAGATCAAAACGAAAAATGAAGGTTCCATGCTATCCATGTGGGGTTACATGCCCACCAAGTTTTGTGTACCCCGGTCTTTCAGTGTCCCGGGAATCCTTGTTGGTGTATGTCACTAAATGTACACATAAATTATTTTATTGTAAGGCCCCCCATGAACGAAAGTACACAAAACTTGGCATGCATTCGGAGGGCATGGGAAGAAGAAGGTGTTGGAGAAGGTGAAGATCAATTCTGAGGCAAGAGAGCTCCTGGGACGAGTGGGTGAGAGTCTGGAATTAAAACATGAAGTCGGAGCGGATATGAAGGCATTTGTCCTCTCCGTCATTTATGCCGAGACTGCAGGTGTGAGCTGCGGGCAGGCCAGAGTTTCCAAATGGCACAAACTGAAGAATAAGTGTACAATCCGTGTCCCACCTGATGATGAATCTTCATATGGAAAGGACAAACCACCTTACATATTGCCAGCTCCATTACAACCTGCAAGAGCATCCTTCTCCCATTGGTCACGGCTGGGAACTAGTGAATGGATAGTGTCGACCAGTGCGTCCCACCCCTCTTCCCCCCTTGCCCCAGCAGCTCACACCTCATGACTGTTCAGATGAGAGTAGCATTGATGATGAGAGGATTCAGTGTGGAGGTTCAACAGATTAGATGGAGAGTCTTTTCAGTTAATTCAATAAATAAATCATGATAAATAAATAATTGAAATTCAATCTGATGACCTATGTGTATGTTGTAATTTTACTGTCCATAACTGAACTCAATATGAGCAGAGCTTCCATTTGAGCCTAATATTAAGGCTCTATGACTATTTTGAAAAATTGACATTTAAAGAGCCAAAAATTGGCGGCCATTTTGAATTTGAAGGTCAGAAATAGGTCAAATCAAAAAGTCTACATCATTTATTAATTTCTTGACCCAAATAGTCTCAGAAACAATGTATTATGCAGCACTGTGGGCAAAACCATTAAAAAGTTAATTTCCAGCTTGGCTGTTGGCAGCCATGTTGGATATAGGGCTCTCAATAAATTTCCCCACATTTTTGTGAGGGCATCCCGGCTAATTTTTGTCTTTTACCTTTATAGATGGCAAATCCAGTGAGAAACGAACCTTAGCTCTCCACGGTCACGGAACTGCTATAGATGACCCAACTAATTGTCCATTATCTGGCAAGTTGTTATTTTATGAAGACGTAAATAGTTACTTTGCTTTCATTAATGGTTTCGCTATAGTCAAGTTTGCAAGGAGACATAACGCGTGAGCATGCCACACTATCCAGGGACGCACTCACACAGCTGTGGTAGCGGGGGCAGGAGGACAACTGTTAGCGCAGGCTTTATATAAAATTCTTCAACAGAAGCCTTATGAAATAAAGGCCTGCCTCGAATGCATGCTTGCTCAAAATAAAGGCCTGTGGTTTACGCAGCCTACAGTAAGTAGGCTAAATAACAGACCCGCCACAATATGCGGTATGATGATTTTTTACTAGTAATGCTACCCATACATCAGAAGACTTTGACAAAGATTTGGGAAAGATTCTTGAAAGATTGCAGTCTTTCAACTAATGCCCCCCATTCAAGCTTTACTCAAAAGACTACAATCTTTCAAGAATCTTTCCCAAATATTGCCAAAGTCTTCTGGTGTAAAGAGGGCTTAAGATGTTTTTGGTGCCCTATGCGCACTGCATGTTCTTAAATAACAATGAAATATCATCAGTAATATTCGACCATTATTTTGTGTAAATGGGCTATGCATTGGGTTAGACACCAGGGACTATAATTACATAGATTTACAAAACATTTATATACATATATACACAACGTCTTAATATCTACAAAAAGCATGCACTTATAGAAAAACATTTATATAATATACTTTGTAAAAATGTGTTTATAAATAAGTACAAGCTTCCACCCTATCAGAATACTTGGCTGTGTATCAGGCCGCATTAGGCCGTCATAATAAGTAAACATGATATTGGCGTCTATTCAGTCTACAGGTTACTAATCATACACTTATATAAAGGAGACTACATTCACATTTATAAAATATAATATATAACCATATCCAAATAGCAATTCACACAGTCGAGTCGAGACACAACATCACATAATCAGTTACAGAAAGGGCCTAATACTGAAGTCTTCATTTAAACCTTTAGGTGCCATTGTATCCCGTGTGTAAATCCAGTACAGTTCACGTTTAAAAAGTAGAGTGTCAATATGGAGGGAGAAGGAGGTAAGTCTGCCCTAACAAGCATGTTGCGGAGGTTGGGCTGTCTCTTATAGACAACACGTGGTGGTCCTTGAAAGATCTGTCTCAGTGTCGGGTCTGTATCCACAATATGCCAATGTTTTTTAATAGTCCGTTCGATATCTTTAGCGATGGGAGAGAACTATGGGGGGTTTTTCCTGCCATTAATAAAATTAAAATGAAAACAGTGAAATTAAAATGAAAAACACGTTTTGCCATTTAATTTTCAAAGTGTCAGTGCAATTATGCTGCCAAATTTAAAAATAAAATGAAATATATACATTTGGCTTTTAATTTTCCTGATAAACACGATACATTTGTGACAAAAATAAAAATAAATTGAAAACGTCTATTTGTCATTTCATTTTCATTACCATCCTGGTATATTACTGCCAAAAATGAAAATGAAAATGTTAGTTGGAAAATGAAAATGCAAACTTCACTTTGACTTTGCCTTTTCCTGACAATGCGCACAATGTATGCCAAAATGATAAATAAAATGAAAACTGACACCTGCTTGCGATTTATTTTCCATTTCTCGATTTGCATTTTCATTTTCAAGTTCACAACATGCAAATGAGCTGCATTGTTAACTAGAATTGCGGTTCCGAGGAACTGCAAGAGTGGGTTTGATCAGGGGCATGGAACTCGGCCTTATCCAAGGATTCCAACGGTACCTCATTTATGAAAATCGGACATACGGGTCAAAAGTTACATGCACACACCTTCATATACACAGACAGCCCAGCCCAGCCCATTATAGCTCTGCCAGGTGGCTTAGAACTCTTCCAGGTGCAAGCTTAAGCAATTAGAGCTGTGATGTCACAATCGAAATTTGAATTCTGAACATTCCGCCATTCATTTCAATGGGCCCAAAAAACGCAGAAAAACGGGAATACCGCGAAAACGACAAGGGCCAGCGACACGAAATCAACAAGCAAGTTACACCGGTTCGGGCCTGAATTTTTGGAGTTCGAACCGCGTCGATAGCTCAAACGGTCTAGGAGCAGTAGTTCGGCCAAAAAGTGGGCTTATAGGAAGATATAATAACTAGAATTGCGGTTCCGAGGAACTGCAAGAGTGGGTTTGATCTGGGGCACGGAACTCGGCCTCATCCAAGGATTCCAACGGTACCTCATTTATGAAAATCGGGCACACGGATCAAAAGTTATCTGCATCAACGCAACATCCAATAAGCTAAAACACATAAATAACGTGGTTGCTATGCTGGTTGCTAGGGCAATGATGCTGGTTGCTCAGGTGGTCGATAGGTTAGAAGGCCAGTGCCTCCTGAGAGGCCTGAAGGGTCAGTTCTGAGGTTGTTGACTGCTGAAACCGAAAAATGGACTGCATTTTCTTAAAAGACAGTGTGACTGAAGTGCGGGCAAAGTTTGCACAGAAATGTACGATGTTTCCCACCCTCATCGACCTTGTCATAAAACTTGTTTAAATGATCACACGACGCCTCCTTGCTGCTTTGTTGTCTACATCAGCATTTCTCAAACTTCTTTGACCTGAGGCCCAGTCAAGGCATACTTTGGGGTCATAGGGCCCACCTACATGAACCCACCCCCTCCTCCCACCCCCCATCAAATTGTAATATCATCACAATTATTATTTTTTTTATACTATATTGCTATACATGCACTTCAAAACAGTCAATGTTTAAAGTGCTAAGATTGTTCACAAAAGTTTGTGAAAGCATGCACATCAGAGTACTGCTTTACTAATGTAAAATATAATTAGGCCTACACTAGTTTCATTGTTTTTGCATTGTTGCATGATTGATATGCTATTTAATTACATTTCATTTGAATGCCTGAATGTAAGAATTCAGGAAACACAATACCAGCTTTTAACATTTATGTTGTTTACAAGTTTATGTAAATCACATAACACATGAACTGTTTACATACTACTGATAGCCCATTACTGTACACAATAATACTGTGCCCATTTATTAACATTAAACATCAGGCGTCTTGTTTACACATTTAAACCGTATTTGCACTTCGAAATTCGCTTCCAAATTGTAGTAACTACATCTACGAAGTCTAAGGAAGATATCTATGAACATACTACATGGTTAAGATACATTTTGACAGAACTACAGACTTCGTGAAAGTAGCCTAGTAGCCCTACATAAAAGGCTCCATTAACTTCATTGCAAAATCGCGGTTGGTCTGTTTACACACTAAAACCATATTTACACTTCGAAATTCGCTTCCAAATTGTAGTAACTACATCTACGAAGTCTAAGGAAGATAATCATGTAGTCTGTTCATAGATAAGATCAATTTTGACAGAACTACAGACTTCGTGAAAGTAGCCTAGTAGTCCTACATAAAAGGCTCCATATTCACTTCATTGCAAAATCGCGGTTGGTCTGTTTACACACTAAAACCATATTTACACTTCGAAATTCGCTTCCAAATTGTAGTAACTACATCTACGAAGTCTAAGGAAGATAAAACTGTAGTCTGTTCAACGATAAGATACATTTTGACAGAACTACAGACCTCGTAAAAGTAGTACCTAAAATCAGTGTGATAAATGGCCATCACGTAGCCTAAAGCATATAGCACTAGCATATGACAACAGCAAATAGCTAACGTTTACGTTAGCCTAACTTACTTATCGTTGACGTTGACCCGACACGTTTATAAGTTAGACCATAGACTGATAAGGACGTCCATCAAAATTCCGTGTGTATCCTGTGTATCTTTCGTGCTGCTATCCTGTTGCCTTTTCCCTGTTGTTCCGGCAACAAGGTTTTTACGCGATATTTGCCACATCCCAGAGAGTTGTTGTTTGGTGGGTCAGGTGACGAGCCGTCGAATCACAGCACAGCACCCAGAATGCATTGCAACACACCGTCTAGAAGGGACTCAGCGTTAGGTCGGCTTTAAATAGCATACAGAACCTTCAGTAATATAACGTTGTCTGTAAGCTCCACAGATCGTGGCAAGACAATTGAATTGATTGAGGACTTCTTGCTGGGCAACGATGAGTAACTTGATTAGTAAAGCTGCGTGGATATGCATGATATCTGTATGAAAATGTGTTTCTCAATGTAATAATATATACAACTGTACACATGACGAAGTTCAAATGGAGCTAGCTGGTATTGGACTGGGCTGAATGGATTGGTGAAATACTTTATTTATTTTTTTTATGACCTATATGAACAAGGTTTGGCTTTAAAAAAAAGAGGAGACAGCGCTTCGCGCTGTCTCCTCTTTTTTTACATGACCTTTACACTTAGTGCTGGCAAGGCATTGAACTGGGCTGAATGGATTTGGAAAATATATATATTTTTTTTTTTTAATGACCTGTATCAACATGGTTTGGCTTTAAAAAAAAGATGAGACAGCGCTTCGCGCTGTCTCATCTTTTTTTACATTACCTTTACACTTAGTGCTGGCAAGGCATTGAACTGGGCTTCATTCAAGGATTCCAACGGTACCTCATTCATGAAAATCGGACATACTGGTCAAAAGTTACATGCACACACCTTCATATACACAGACAGCCCAGCCCAGCCCATCAGAGCTCTGCCAGGTGGCTTAGAACTCTTCCAGGTGCAAGCTTAAGCAATTAGAGCTGTGATGTCACAATCGAAATTTGAATTCTGAACATTCCGCCATGCATTTCAATGGGCCCAAAAAACGCAGAAAAACGGGAATACCGCGAAAACGACAAGGGCCAGTGACACGAAATCAACAAGCAAGTTACACCGGTTCGGGCCTGAATTTTTGGAGTTCGAACCGCGTCGATAGCTCAAACGGTCTAGGAGCAGTAGTTCGGCCAAAAAGTGGGTGAACAGGAATAATAAATAACTAGAATTGCGGTTCCGAGGAACTGCAAGAGTGGGTTTGATCAGTGGCACGGAACTCGGCCTCATCCAAGGATTCCAACGGTACCTCATTTATGAAAATCGGGCACACGGATCGATCAAAAGTTGTCTGCATTAACGCAACATCCAATAAGCTAAAACGCATAAATAACATGGTTGCTATGCTGGTTGCTATGGTTGTCGCTAGGTTGACATTACAGGGGTGGTTTCTAGGTTGATGCTAGGGTAATTAGTTAGTTGCTAGTAAGCCATCTTAAGCTGACTGCATAAAGTGATTATTTTAAGAGATACATTTTCAAACCAGAACTGTGTATAGGTCATGGTTAAAAACGTATCAGAATCTCAGAAATAATCACGTAATGCAGCCAGTTTAAGATTTTTTAAGAAGTCAGATTTTTTAAAGGCAATCAAATTTCTGCTGACTCTCTTCTGGCTGCCGGTTAAAGGCCAGCGCCTCCTGAGAGGCCTGAAGGGTCAGTTCTGAGGTTGTTGGCTGCTGGAACCGAAAAAAGGACTGCATTTTCTTAAAAGACAATGTGACTGAAGTGCGGGCAAAGTTTGCACAGAAATGTACGATTTTTCCCACCCTCATCGACCTCGTCATAAAACTTGTTTAAATGATCACACGACGCCTCCTTGCTGCTTTGTTGTCTACATCAGCATTTCTCAAACTTCTTTGACCTGAGGCCCAGTCAAGGCATACTTTGGGGTCATAGGGCCCACCTACATGAACCCACCCCCTCCTCCCAACCCCTATCAAATTGTAATGACATCACAATTATTATTTTTATACTATATTGCCTACATGCACTTCAAAACAGTCAATGTTTAAAGTGCTAAGATTGTTTACAAAAGTTTGTGAAAGCATGCACATCAGAGTACTGCTTTACTAATGTAAAATATAATTAGGCCTACACTAGTTTCATTGTTTTTGCATTGTTGCATGATTGATATGCTATTTAATTACATTTCATTTGAATGCCTGAATGTAAGAATTCAGGAAACACAATACCAGCTTTTAACATTTCTGTTGTTAGTTTATGTAAATCACATAACACATGAACTGTTTACATACTACTGATAGCCCATTACTGTACACAATAATATACTGTGCCCATTCATTAACATTAAACATCAGGCGTCTTGTTTACACATTTAAACCATATTTGCACTTCGAAATTCGCTTCCAAATTGTAGTAACTACATCTACGAAGTCTAAGGAAGATATCTATGAACATACTACATGGTTAAGATACATTTTGACAGAACTACAGACTTCGTGAAAGTAGCCTAGTAGCCCTACATAAAAGGCTCAATTAACTTCATTGCAAAATCGCGGTTGGTCTGTTTACACACTAAAACCATATTTACACTTCGAAATTCGCTTCCAAATTGTAGTAACTACATCTACGAAGTCTAAGGAAGATAATCATGTAGTCTGTTCATAGATAAGATACATTTTGACAGAACTACAGACTTCGTGAAAGTAGCCTAGTAGCCCTACATAAAAGGCTCCATTAACTTCATTGCAAAATCGCGGTTGGTCTGTTTACACACTAAAACCATATTTACACTTCGAAATTCGCTTCCAAATTGTAGTAACTACATCTACGAAGTCTAAGGAAGATAAAACTGTAGTCTGTTCAACGATAAGATACATTTTGACAGAACTACAGACCTCGTAAAAGTAGTACCTAAAATCAGTGTGATAAATGGCCATCACGTAGCCTAAAGCATATAGCACTAGCATATGACAACAGCAAATAGCTAACGTTTACGTTAGCCTAACTTACTTATCGTTGACGTTGACCCGACACGTTTATAAGTTAGACCATAGACTGATAAGGACGTCCATCAAAATTCCGTGTGTATCCTGTGTATCTTTCGTGCTGCTATCCTGTTGCCTTTTCCCTGTTGTTCCGGCAACAAGGTTTTTACGCGATATTTGCCACATCCCAGAGAGTTGTTGTTTGGTGGGTCAGGTGACGAGCCGTCGAATCACAGCACAGCACCCAGAATGCATTGCAACACACCGTCTAGAAGGGACTCAGCGTTAGGTCGGCTTTAAATAGCATACAGAACCTATAGTAATATAACGTTGTCTCTAAGCTCCACAGATCGTGGCAAGACAATTGAATTGATTGAGGACTTCTTGCTGGGCAACGATGAGTAACTTGATTAGTAATGCTGCGTGGATATGTATGAAATCTGTATGAAAGTGTGTTTCTCAATGTAATAATATATGCAACTGTACACATGACTCAGTTCAAATTGAGCTAGCTGGGTATAGGACTGGTCTGAATGGATTGGTGAAATACTTTATTTATTTATTTTTTTAATGACCTATATGAACATGGTTTGGCTTTAAAAAAAAGAGGAGACAGCGCGACATGACCTTTACACTTAGTGCTGGCAAGGCATTGAACTGGGCTGAATGGATTTGGAAAATATATATATATTTTTTTTAATGACCTGTATCAACATGGTTTGGCTTTAAAAAAAAGATGAGACAGCGCTTCGCGCTGTCTCATCTTTTTTTACATTACCTTTACACTTAGTGCTGGCAAGGCCTTGAACTGGGCTTCATTCAAGGATTCCAACGGTACCTCATTCATGAAAATCGGACATACTGGTCAAAAGTTACATGCACACACCTTCATATACACAGACAGCCCAGCCCAGCCCATTAGACATTGCCAGATGGCTTAGAACTCTGCCAGGTGCAAGTAATCAACTCTAGCAGCAGAGCTCTACCAGGTGCAAGTAATGAGGTGCTGTGATGTCATAAAGCCCCAGCATTCCGCCATTGATTTCAATGGGGCCCAAAAACGCCGAAAAACGGGAATACCGCGAAAACGACAAGGGCCAGCGACACGAAAGCAACAAGCTAGTTACACCGGTTCGGGCCTGAATTTTTGGAGTTCGAACTGCGTCGATAGCTCAAACGGTCTAGGAGCAGTAGTTCGGCCAAAAAGTGGGTGAATAGGAAGATATAATAACTAGAATTGCGGTTCCGAGGAACTGCAAGAGTGGGTTTGATCAGGGGCATGGAACTCGGCCTCATCCAAGGATTCCAACGGTACCTCATTTATGAAAATCGGACATACGGGTCAAAAGTTACATGCACACACCTTCATATACACAGACAGCCCAGCCCAGCCCATTAGAGCTCTGCCAGGTGGCTTAGAACTCTTCCAGGTGCAAGCTTAAGCAATTAGAGCTGTGATGTCACAATTGAAATTTGAATTCTGAACATTCCGCCATTCATTTCAATGGGGCCGAAAAACGCCGAAAAACGGGAATACCGTGAAAACGACAAGGGCCAGCGACACGAAAGCAACAAGCAAGTTACACCGGTTCGGGCCTGAATTTTTGGAGTTCGAACCGCGTCGATAGCTCAAACGGTCTAGGAGCAGTAGTTCGGCCAAAAAGTGGGTGAACAGGAATAATAAATAATAATAATAATAATAAGAAAACTTAAGAAGAACAATAGTGGGCTTGCTCCGCAAGCCCACAGCATGGCAAAGCTGTGCTTGCCATGCTGTGGGCTTGCTGGATCAAACCCACTAATAATAATAACTAGAATTGCGGTTCCGAGGAACTGCAAGAGTGGGTTTGATCAGTGGCACGGAACTCGGCCTCATCCAAGGATTCCAACGGTACCTCATTTATGAAAATCGGGCACACGGATCAAAAGTTGTCTGCATTAACGCAACATCCAATAAGCTAAAACGCATAAATAACATGGTTGCTATGCTGGTTGCTATGGTGGTCGCTAGGTTGACATTACAGGGGTGGTTTCTAGGTTGTTGCTAGGGTAATTAGTTAGTTGCTAGTAAGCCATCTTAAGCTGACTGCATGAAGTGATTATTTTAAGAGATACATTTTCAAACCAGAACTGTGTATAGGTCATGGTTAAAAACGTATCAGAATCTCAGAAATAATCACGTAATGCAGCCAGTTTAAGATTTTTTAAGAAGTCAGATTTTTTAAAGGCAATCAAATTTCTGCTGACTCTCTTCTGGCTGCGGTTAAAGGCCAGCGCCTCCTGAGAGGCCTGAAGGGTCAGTTCTGAGGTTGTTGGCTGCTGGAACCGAAAAAAGGACTGCATTTTCTTAAAAGACAATGTGACTGAAGTGCGGGCAAAGTTTGCACAGAAATGTACGATTTTTCCCACCCTCATCGACCTTGTCATAAAACTTGTTTAAATGATCACACGACGCCTCCTTGCTGCTTTGTTGTCTACATCAGCATTTCTCAAACTTCTTTGACCTGAGGCCCAGTCAAGGCATACTTTGGGGTCATAGGGCCCACCTACATGAACCCACCCCCTCCTCCCAACCCCTATCAAATTGTAATGATATCACAATTATTATTTTTAGACTATATTGCTATACATGCACTTTAAAACAGTCAATGTTTAAAGTGCTAAGATTGTTCACAAAAGTTTGTGAAAGCATGCACATCAGAGTACTGCTTTACTCAGGGGTGGAGCTATGTGGTGGCCAGGGGGGGCCACGGCCACCACTGGTCAAAGCTTGGCCACCCTGCTGGCCCCCCCAGCTCCGTTCAGTGAAAAGTAAAAAAAAAAGATTGCTGCCGTTTTCAACGGTAGCCTACTTTGAAAGGAAGTGTAGCCTACGGTTCTAATCAAATCGTGAGTAGGCCTAGTGCAGCAGCAGCAGCGGACAATTCAAGTCATCTGTTAAAAACACTTGACAGTAGACTACTACTTACTTAACCTCAGTGACAACAGGTGAGTTGATGATGACTTGGAACATTAATGTTAAAATGTGACACTAATCATAGCAAAGTGAGCTGCGTTGGGCTGTTCTTGTTAGGTAGGCTCTGACATTGACGTGTGAGGCTGATCAAAAATAAGCGGATGCCCGCGGTAACGCTGTTACAAAAATATTTTGATAATATTCGGGTGAAATGCAAGCATATTAGGCACATATCTCCGGATGGCTCCAATAAAAGTAGGCTAATAGTGTCTAGCCTAGGCTACTTTATAAAAACATAATTTGCTGACTGCGTGTGGTTCTTGCCATAGCTGGTCAGGCAGAGGCAGGCTGCTGCGTTGCCTGAGTTCTTTGTTACATTGCTCCGGTAATTGCAACGAGATGAAACCTTAACTGCGTGACAGAGCAGAAGTGGGGCTTTCCAACGAGACTAAACACTTGTCTGTGCGATCAAGTATGAAAATACAAAAAATCATGAAATTAAATCAAATTGCATCATATTTAGTTTACCTACGCACCCACACTCTCGTTTGAATTAGGCTACTCGCGAACCCGTGATCGCATAGATATGGCATATCAGAAGAAAGAGGAGGCACAGGGCTATCCATTGGTACCAAGTATATCAATCCTTCTGGGCTATAAAAACAGACAACATGACTGCAAAATAACATCATGTACAAAAACCAACGCTTCACAGCCATTACTCTCGTTTGAATTAGGCCCTACTCACGAACCCGTGATCGGATAGATAGCCTATGCCACGCATGTCAGATGAAAGAGGAGACACAGAGCTATCATTTGATACCAAGTACATCCTTCTGGGTTATAAAACAGACGAAGGGACATCAAAATAATAACTTCATATAGCTCGACTTACTTACCCCACGTTTTTGTGTGTTGTTGTGGTGGCAAAGCATGTTCATAATCCAACGCTATAATGTGTTTCTCTATGGCATAGCATGTTCATAATCCGGTTTTGAGATCCTAGCAAATTCCTACATGGCATCCAATTCAAGACTCACATTGCATCCCAATTTATTCGACAAAGAAACACCTTTTTCCCTTCACTTTGTTCATGGCTCATTGTTCTTGTTTGTGTATGGCACTTACAATGACCAGGATAAATGCTTCTAACTAAAGGTAGTGAAAAAGCCCTTAAAACAGTCTAGGGTTCTAAGGGTTAATGTCTTGATTCAGAGCCATGTTACTTACAGCCAAGTACTTGGAGTGGATAACAGAAAGAAATATAGTTTTGCCATCAGTATAAGATTAAATATCTGCATACCATATTTGTAGTATTTATTATTGTTCTTTGAGTTAACATCATTTGAATATGACTGATTAAGTAAGGTGCATTATCATAATGTACTTTTTATAGCATTGGCCTATTTATGGAAAATGTGTTGGAGTGGACAACAAACTGTTCAGGTTGTCTGTGAATGGACCTGTGTATCAGTTGGCTTTACACAATTTATTGCCATTATTAAAACAGGGTATCCTAATCTTCAAAACTTTTTGAGTAGTTTTCATATTGTAGTTTTGATTCCCAAGTGCCACCCCAATAAAAAGTCTGGACCCAGCTGGCCCCCCCTATAAAATAATCCTGGCTACGCCCCTGGCTTTACTAATGTAAAATATAATTAGGCCTACACTAGTTTCTTTGTTTTTGCATTGTTGCATGATGCTTGCATGAGAAATACTTCTCAAAACAACAGCAATTATATGGGTGCCGTTGTTTTGGGATGTTTCCCTCATGCAAGCATCATACACTGATAGAGTATATATATGCTATTTAATTACATTTCATTTGAATGCCTGAATGTAAGAATTCAGGAAACACAATACCAGCTTTTAACATGTCTGTTGTTTACTAGTTTATGTAAATCACATAACACATGAACTGTTCATACTACTGATAGCCCATTACTGTACACAATAATACTGTGCCCATTCATTAACATATATTAAACATCAGGCGTCTTGTTTACACATTTAAACCATATTTGCACTTCGAATTTCGCTTCCAAACTGTAATAACTACATCTACAAAGTCTAAAGAAGATAACCATGTAGTCTGTTCATAGATAAGATCAATTTTGACAGAACTACAGACTTCGTGAAAGTAGCCTAGAAGCCCTACATAAAAGGCTCCATTAACTTCATTGCAAAATCGCGGTTGGTCTGTTTACACACTAAAACCATATTTACACTTCGAAATTCGCTTCCAAATTGTAGTAACTACATCTACGAAGTCTAAGGAAGATAACCTTGTAGTCTGTTCAACGATAAGATACATTTTGACAGAACTACAGACCTCGTAAAAGTAGTACCTAAAATTAGTGTGATAAATGGCCATCACGTAGCCTAAAGCATGTAGCACTAGCATATGACAACAGCAAATAGCTAACGTTTACGTTAGCCTAACTTACTTATCGTTGACGTTGACCCGACACGTTTATAAGTTAGACCATAGACTGATAAGGACGTCCATCAAAATTCCGTGTGTATCCTGTGTATCTTTCGTGCTGCTATCCTGTTGCCTTTTCCCTGTTGTTCCGGCAACAAGGTTTTTACGCGATATTTGCCACATCCCAGAGAGTTGTTGTTTGGTGGGTCAGGTGACGAGCCGTCGAATCACAGCACAGCACCCAGAATGCATTGCAACACACCGTCTAGAAGGGACTCAGCGTTAGGTCGGCTTTAAATAGCATACAGAACCTATAGTAATATAACGTTGTCTGTAAGCTCCACAGATCGTGGCAAGACAATTGAATTGATTGTGGACTTCTTGCTGGGCAACGATGAGTAACTTGATTAGTAATGCTGCGTGGATATGCATGATATCTGTATGAAAGTGTGTTTCTCGATGTAATAATCTATACAACTGTACACATGACTAAGTTCAAATGGAGCTAGCTGGGTATAGGACTGGGCTGAATGGATTGGTGAAATACTTTTTTTTTTTTTTTTTTTAATGACCTATATGAACATGGTTTGGCTTTAAAAAAAAGAGAAGCGCTGTCTCCTCTTTTTTTACATGACCTTTACACTTAGTGCTGGCAAGGCATTGAACTGGGCTGAATGGATTTGGAAAATATATATATTTTTTTTTTTTAATGACCTGTATCAACATGGTTTGGCTTTAAAAAAAAGATGAGACAGCGCTTCGCGCTGTCTCATCTTTTTTTACATTACCTTTACACTTAGTGCTGGCAAGGCATTGAACTGGGCTTCATTCAAGGATTCCAACGGTACCTCATTCATGAAAATCGGACATACTGGTCAAAAGTTACATGCACACACCTTCATATACACAGACAGCCCAGCCCAGCCCATTAGACATTGCCAGATGGCTTAGAACTCTGCCAGGTGCAAGTAATCAACTCTAGCAGCAGAGCTCTACCAGGTGCAAGTAATGAGGTGCTGTGATGTCATAAAGCCCCAGCATTCTGTTATTCATTTCAATGGGGCCCAAAAACGCCGAAAAACGGGAATACCGCGAAAACGACAAGGGCCAGCGACACGAAATTAACAAGCAAGTTACACCGGTTCGGGCCTGAATTTTTGGAGTTCGAACCGCGTCGATAGCTCAAACGGTCTAGGAGCAGTAGTTCGGCCAAAAAGTGGGTGAATAGGAAGATATAATAATAACTAGAATTGCGGTTCCGAGGAACTGCAAGAGTGGGTTTGATCAGGGACATGGAACTCGGCCTTATCCAAGGATTCCAACGGTACCTCATTTATGAAAATCGGACATACGGGTCAAAAGTTACATGCACACACCTTCATATACACAGACAGCCCAGCCCAGCCCATTATAGCTCTGCCAGGTGGCTTAGAACTCTTCCAGGTGCAAGCTTAAGCAATTAGAGCTGTGATGTCACAATCGAAATTTGAATTCTGAACATTCCGCCATGCATTTCAATGGGCCCAAAAAACGCAGAAAAACGGGAATACCGCAAAAACGACAAGGGCCAGCGACACGAAATCAACAAGCAAGTTACACCGGTTCGGGCCTGAATTTTTGGAGTTCGAACCGCGTCGATAGCTCAAACGGTCTAGGAGCAGTAGTTCGGCCAAAAAGTGGGTGAATAGGAAGATATAATAATAAGAAAACTTAAGAAGAACAATAGTGGGCTTGCTCCGCAAGCCCACAGCATGGCAAAGCTGTGCTTGCCATGCTGTGGGCTTGCTGGATCAAACCCACTAATAAGTAAACTTAAGAAGAACAATAGTGGGCTTGCTCCGCAAGCCCACAGCATGGCAAAGCCATGCTGTGGGATTGCTGGATCAAACCCACTAACTAGAATTGCGGTTCCGAGGAACTGCAAGAGTGGGTTTGATCAGTGGCACGGAACTCGGCCTCATCCAAGGATTCCAACGGTACCTCATTTATGAAAATCGGGCACACGGATCAAAAGTTGTCTGCATTAACGCAACATCCAATAAGCTAAAACGCATAAATAACATGGTTGCTATGCTGGTTGCTATGGTTGTCGCTAGGTTGACATTACAGGGGTGGTTTCTAGGTTGATGCTAGGGTAATTAGTTAGTTGCTAGTAAGCCATCTTAAGCTGACTGCATAAAGTGATTATTTTAAGAGATACATTTTCAAACCAGAACTGTGTATAGGTCATGGTTAAAAACGTATCAGAATCTCAGAAATAATCACGTAATGCAGCCAGTTTAAGATTTTTTAAGAAGTCAGATTTTTTAAAGGCAATCAAATTTCTGCTGACTCTCTTCTGGCTGCCGGTTAAAGGCCAGCGCCTCCTGAGAGGCCTGAAGGGTCAGTTCTGAGGTTGTTGGCTGCTGGAACCGAAAAAAGGACTGCATTTTCTTAAAAGACAATGTGACTGAAGTGCGGGCAAAGTTTGCACAGAAATGTACGATTTTTCCCACCCTCATCGACCTCGTCATAAAACTTGTTTAAATGATCACACGACGCCTCCTTGCTGCTTTGTTGTCTACATCAGCATTTCTCAAACTTCTTTGACCTGAGGCCCAGTCAAGGCATACTTTGGGGTCATAGGGCCCACCTACATGAACCCACCCCCTCCTCCCAACCCCTATCAAATTGTAATGACATCACAATTATTATTTTTATACTATATTGCCTACATGCACTTCAAAACAGTCAATGTTTAAAGTGCTAAGATTGTTTACAAAAGTTTGTGAAAGCATGCACATCAGAGTACTGCTTTACTAATGTAAAATATAATTAGGCCTACACTAGTTTCATTGTTTTTGCATTGTTGCATGATTGATATGCTATTTAATTACATTTCATTTGAATGCCTGAATGTAAGAATTCAGGAAACACAATACCAGCTTTTAACATTTCTGTTGTTAGTTTATGTAAATCACATAACACATGAACTGTTTACATACTACTGATAGCCCATTACTGTACACAATAATACTGTGCCCATTCATTAACATTAAACATCAGGCGTCTTGTTTACACATTTAAACCATATTTGCACTTCGAAATTCGCTTCCAAATTGTAGTAACTACATCTACGAAGTCTAAGGAAGATATCTATGAACATACTACATGGTTAAGATACATTTTGACAGAACTACAGACTTCGTGAAAGTAGCCTAGTAGCCCTACATAAAAGGCTCAATTAACTTCATTGCAAAATCGCGGTTGGTCTGTTTACACACTAAAACCATATTTACACTTCGAAATTCGCTTCCAAATTGTAGTAACTACATCTACGAAGTCTAAGGAAGATAATCATGTAGTCTGTTCATAGATAAGATACATTTTGACAGAACTACAGACTTCGTGAAAGTAGCCTAGTAGCCCTACATAAAAGGCTCCATTAACTTCATTGCAAAATCGCGGTTGGTCTGTTTACACACTAAAACCATATTTACACTTCGAAATTCGCTTCCAAATTGTAGTAACTACATCTACGAAGTCTAAGGAAGATAAAACTGTAGTCTGTTCAACGATAAGATACATTTTGACAGAACTACAGACCTCGTAAAAGTAGTACCTAAAATCAGTGTGATAAATGGCCATCACGTAGCCTAAAGCATATAGCACTAGCATATGACAACAGCAAATAGCTAACGTTTACGTTAGCCTAACTTACTTATCGTTGACGTTGACCCGACACGTTTATAAGTTAGACCATAGACTGATAAGGACGTCCATCAAAATTCCGTGTGTATCCTGTGTATCTTTCATGCTGCTATCCTGTTGCCTTTTCCCTGTTGTTCCGGCAACAAGGTTTTTACGCGATATTTGCCACATCCCAGAGAGTTGTTGTTTGGTGGGTCAGGTGACGAGCCGTCGAATCACAGCACAGCACCCAGAATGCATTGCAACACACCGTCTAGAAGGGACTCAGCGTTAGGTCGGCTTTAAATAGCATACAGAACCTTTAGAAATATAACGTTGTCTGTAAGCTCCACAGATCGTGGCAAGACAATTGAATTGATTGAGGACTTCTTGCTGGGCAACGATGAGTAACTTGATTAGTAAAGCTGCGTGGATATGCATGATATCTGTATGAAAGTGTGTTTCTCAATGTAATAATATATACAACTGTACACATGACGAAGTTCAAATGGAGCTAGCTGGGTATTGGACTGGGCTGAATGGATTGGTGAAATACTTTATTTATTTTTTTTATGACCTATATGAACATGGTTTGGCTTTAAAAAAAAGAGGAGACAGCGCTTCGCGCTGTCTCCTCTTTTTTTACATGACCTTTACACTTAGTGCTGGCAAGGCATTGAACTGGGCTGAATGGATTTGGAAAATATATATATATTTTTTTTTTAATGACCTGTATCAACATGGTTTGGCTTTAAAAAAAAGATGAGACAGCGCGAATCTTTTTTTACATTACCTTTACACTTAGTGCTGGCAAGGCATTGAACTGGGCTTCATTCAAGGATTCCAACGGTACCTCATTCATGAAAATCGGACATACTGGTCAAAAGTTACATGCACACACCTTCATATACACAGACAGCCCAGCCCAGCCCATCAGAGCTCTGCCAGGTGGCTTAGAACTCTTCCAGGTGCAAGCTTAAGCAATTAGAGCTGTGATGTCACAATCGAAATTTGAATTCTGAACATTCCGCCATGCATTTCAATGGGCCCAAAAAACGCAGAAAAACGGGAATACCGCGAAAACGACAAGGGCCAGTGACACGAAATCAACAAGCAAGTTACACCGGTTTGGGCCTGAATTTTTGGAGTTCGAACCGCGTCGATAGCTCAAACGGTCTAGGAGCAGTAGTTCGGCCAAAAAGTGGGTGAATAGGAAGATATAATAATAACTAGAATTGCGGTTCCGAGGAACTGCAAGAGTGGGTTTGATCTGGGGCACGGAACTCGGCCTCATCCAAGGATTCCAACGGTACCTCATTTATGAAAATCGGGCACACGGATCAAAAGTTATCTGCATCAACGCAACATCCAATAAGCTAAAACACATAAATAACGTGGTTGCTATGCTGGTTGCTAGGGCAATGATGCTGGTTGCTCAGGTGGTCGATAGGTTAGAAGGCCAGTGCCTCCTGAGAGGCCTGAAGGGTCAGTTCTGAGGTTGTTGACTGCTGAAACCGAAAAATGGACTGCATTTTCTTAAAAGACAGTGTGACTGAAGTGCGGGCAAAGTTTGCACAGAAATGTACGATGTTTCCCACCCTCATCGACCTTGTCATAAAACTTGTTTAAATGATCACACGACGCCTCCTTGCTGCTTTGTTGTCTACATCAGCATTTCTCAAACTTCTTTGACCTGAGGCCCAGTCAAGGCATACTTTGGGGTCATAGGGCCCACCTACATGAACCCACCCCCTCCTCCCACCCCCCATCAAATTGTAATATCATCACAATTATTATTTTTTTTATACTATATTGCTATACATGCACTTCAAAACAGTCAATGTTTAAAGTGCTAAGATTGTTCACAAAAGTTTGTGAAAGCATGCACATCAGAGTACTGCTTTACTAATGTAAAATATAATTAGGCCTACACTAGTTTCATTGTTTTTGCATTGTTGCATGATTGATATGCTATTTAATTACATTTCATTTGAATGCCTGAATGTAAGAATTCAGGAAACACAATACCAGCTTTTAACATTTATGTTGTTTACAAGTTTATGTAAATCACATAACACATGAACTGTTTACATACTACTGATAGCCCATTACTGTACACAATAATACTGTGCCCATTTATTAACATTAAACATCAGGCGTCTTGTTTACACATTTAAACCATATTTGCACTTCGAAATTCGCTTCCAAATTGTAGTAACTACATCTACTTAGTCTAAGGAAGATATCTATGAACATACTACATGGTTAAGATACATTTTGACAGAACTACAGACTTCGTGAAAGTAGCCTAGTAGCCCTACATAAAAGGCTCCATTAACTTCATTGCAAAATCGCGGTTGGTCTGTTTACACACTAAAACCATATTTACACTTCGAAATTCGCTTCCAAATTGTAGTAACTACATCTACGAAGTCTAAGGAAGATAATCATGTAGTCTGTTCATAGATAAGATCAATTTTGACAGAACTACAGACTTCGTGAAAGTAGCCTAGTAGTCCTACATAAAAGGCTCCATATTCACTTCATTGCAAAATCGCGGTTGGTCTGTTTACACACTAAAACCATATTTACACTTCGAAATTCGCTTCCAAATTGTAGTAACTACATCTACGAAGTCTAAGGAAGATAAAACTGTAGTCTGTTCAACGATAAGATACATTTTGACAGAACTACAGACCTCGTAAAAGTAGTACCTAAAATCAGTGTGATAAATGGCCATCACGTAGCCTAAAGCATATAGCACTAGCATATGACAACAGCAAATAGCTAACGTTTACGTTAGCCTAACTTACTTATCGTTGACGTTGACCCGACACGTTTATAAGTTAGACCATAGACTGATAAGGACGTCCATCAAAATTCCGTGTGTATCCTGTGTATCTTTCGTGCTGCTATCCTGTTGCCTTTTCCCTGTTGTTCCGGCAACAAGGTTTTTACGCGATATTTGCCACATCCCAGAGAGTTGTTGTTTGGTGGGTCAGGTGACGAGCCGTCGAATCACAGCACAGCACCCAGAATGCATTGCAACACACCGTCTAGAAGGGACTCAGCGTTAGGTCGGCTTTAAATAGCATACAGAACCTTCAGTAATATAACGTTGTCTGTAAGCTCCACAGATCGTGGCAAGACAATTGAATTGATTGAGGACTTCTTGCTGGGCAACGATGAGTAACTTGATTAGTAAAGCTGCGTGGATATGCATGATATCTGTATGAAAGTGTGTTTCTCAAAGTAATAATATATACAACTGTACACATGACGAAGTTCAAATGGAGCTAGCTGGTATTGGACTGGGCTGAATGGATTGGTGAAATACTTTATTTATTTTTTTTATGACCTATATGAACAAGGTTTGGCTTTAAAAAAAAGTTAGTGCTGGCAAGGCATTGAACTGGGCTGAATGGATTTGGAAAATATATATATATTTTTTTTTTAATGACCTGTATCAACATGGTTTGGCTTTAAAAAAAAGATGAGACAGCGCTTCGCGCTGTCTCATCTTTTTTTACATTACCTTTACACTTAGTGCTGGCAAGGCATTGAACTGGGCTTCATTCAAGGATTCCAACGGTACCTCATTCATGAAAATCGGACATACTGGTCAAAAGTTACATGCACACACCTTCATATACACAGACAGCCCAGCCCAGCCCATCAGAGCTCTGCCAGGTGGCTTAGAACTCTTCCAGGTGCAAGCTTAAGCAATTAGAGCTGTGATGTCACAATGGAAATTTGAATTCTGAACATTCCGCCATGCATTTCAATGGGCCCAAAAAACGCAGAAAAACGGGAATACCGCGAAAACGACAAGGGCCAGTGACACGAAATCAACAAGCAAGTTACACCGGTTCGGGCCTGAATTTTTGGAGTTCGAACCGCGTCGATAGCTCAAACGGTCTAGGAGCAGTAGTTCGGCCAAAAAGTGGGTGAACAGGAATAATAAATAATAATAAGAAAACTTAAGAAGAACAATAGTGGGCTTGCTCCGCAAGCCCACAGCATGGCAAAGCTGTGCTTGCCATGCTGTGGGCTTGCTGGATCAAACCCACTAATAAGTAAACTTAAGAAGAACAATAGTGGGCTTGCTCCGCAAGCCCACAGCATGGCAAAGCCATGCTGTGGGATTGCTGGATCAAACCCACTAACTAGAATTGCGGTTCCGAGGAACTGCAAGAGTGGGTTTGATCAGGGGCATGGAACTCGGCCTCATCCAAGGATTCCAACGGTACCTCATTTATGAAAATCGGACATACGGGTCAAAAGTTACATGCACACACCTTCATATACACAGACAGCCCAGCCCAGCCCATTATAGCTCTGCCAGGTGGCTTAGAACTCTTCCAGGTGCAAGCTTAAGCAATTAGAGCTGTGATGTCACAATCGAAATTTGAATTCTGAACATTCCGCCATGCATTTCAATGGGCCCAAAAAACGCAGAAAAACGGGAATACCGCGAAAACGACAAGGGCCAGCGACACGAAATCAACAAGCAAGTTACACCGGTTCGGGCCTGAATTTTTGGAGTTCGAACCGCGTCGATAGCTCAAACGGTCTAGGAGCAGTAGTTCGGCCAAAAAGTGGGTGAACAGGAATAATAAATAAATAGAATTGCGGTTCCGAGGAACTGCAAGAGTGGGTTTGATCAGGGGCATGGAACTCGGCCTTATCCAAGGATTCCAACGGTACCTCATTTATGAAAATCGGACATACGGGTCAAAAGTTACATGCACACACCTTCATATACACAGACAGCCCAGCCCAGCCCATTATAGCTCTGCCAGGTGGCTTAGAACTCTTCCAGGTGCAAGCTTAAGCAATTAGAGCTGTGATGTCACAATCGAAATTTGAATTCTGAACATTCCGCCATTCATTTCAATGGGCCCAAAAAACGCTGAAAAACGGGAATACCGCGAAAACGACAAGGGCCAGCGACACGAAATCAACAAGCAAGTTACACCGGTTCGGGCCTGAATTTTTGGAGTTCGAACCGCGTCGATAGCTCAAACGGTCTAGGAGCAGTAGTTCGGCCAAAAAGTGGGCTTATAGGAAGATATAATAATAATAAGAAAACTTAAGAAGAACAATAGTGGGCTTGCTCCGCAAGCCCACAGCATGGCAAAGCCATGCTGTGGTCTTGCTGGATCAAACCCACTAATAATAATAATAAGAAAACTTAAGAAGAACAATAGTGGGCTTGCTCCGCAAGCCCACAGCATGGCAAAGCTGTGCTTGCCATGCTGTGGGCTTGCTGGATCAAACCCACTAATAATAAGAAAACTTAAGAAGAACAATAGTGGGCTTGCTCCGCAAGCCCACAGCATGGCAAAGCTGTGCTTGCCATGCTGTGGGCTTGCTGGATCAAACCCACTAATAAGAAAACTTAAGAAGAACAATAGTGGGCTTGCTCCGCAAGCCCACAGCATGGCTTTGCCATGCTGTGGGCTTGCTGGATCAAACCCACTAACTAGAATTGCGGTTCCGAGGAACTGCAAGAGTGGGTTTGATCTGGGGCACGGAACTCGGCCTCATCCAAGGATTCCAACGGTACCTCATTTATGAAAATCGGGCACACGGATCAAAAGTTATCTGCATCAACGCAACATCCAATAAGCTAAAACACATAAATAACGTGGTTGCTATGCTGGTTGCTAGGGCAATCATGCTGGTTGCTCAGGTGGTCGATAGGTTAGAAGGCCAGTGCCTCCTGAGAGGCCTGAAGGGTCAGTTCTGAGGTTGTTGACTGCTGAAACCGAAAAATGGACTGCATTTTCTTAAAAGACAGTGTGACTGAAGTGCGGGCAAAGTTTGCACAGAAATGTACGATTTTTCCCACCCTCATCGACCTTGTCATAAAACTTGTTTAAATGATCACACGACGCCTCCTTGCTGCTTTGTCGTCTACATCAGCCTTTCTCAAACTTCTTTGACCTGAGGCCCAGTCAAGGCATACTTTGGGGTCATAGGGCCCACCTACATGAACCCACCCCCTCCTCCCACCCCCCATCAAATTGTAATATCATCACAATTATTATTTTTTTTATACTATATTGCTATACATGCACTTCAAAACAGTCAATGTTTAAAGTGCTAAGATTGTTCACAAAAGTTTGTGAAAGCATGCACATCAGAGTACTGCTTTACTAATGTAAAATATAATTAGGCCTACACTAGTTTCATTGTTTTTGCATTGTTGCATGATTGATATGCTATTTAATTACATTTCATTTGAATGCCTGAATGTAAGAATTCAGGAAACACAATACCAGCTTTTAACATTTATGTTGTTTACAAGTTTATGTAAATCACATAACACATGAACTGTTTACATACTACTGATAGCCCATTACTGTACACAATAGATTAGTATCTTCAAATAGTCAAGGTTGTTGACTGCTGAAACCGAAAAATGGACTGCATTTTCTTAAAAGACAATGTGACTGAAGTGCGGGCAAAGTTTGCACAGAAATGTACGATTTTTCCCACCCTCATCGACCTTGTCATAAAACTTGTTTAAATGATCACACGACGCCTCCTTGCTGCTTTGTCGTCTACATCAGCCTTTCTCAAACTTCTTTGACCTGAGGCCCAGTCAAGGCATACTTTGGGGTCATAGGGCCCACCTACATGAACCCACCCCCTCCTCCCACCCCCCATCAAATTGTAATATCATCACAATTATTATTATTTTTATACTATATTGCTATACATGCACTTCAAAACAGTCAATGTTTAAAGTGCTAAGATTGTTCACAAAAGTTTGTGAAAGCATGCACATCAGAGTACTGCTTTACTAATGTAAAATATAATTAGGCCTACACTAGTTTCATTGTTTTTGCATTGTTGCATGATTGATATGCTATTTAATTACATTTCATTTGAATGCCTGAATGTAAGAATTCAGGAAACACAATACCAGCTTTTAACATTTCAGTTGTTTACTAGTTTATGTAAATCACATAACACATGAACTGTTTACATACTACTGATAGCCCATTACTGTACACAATAATACTGTGCCCATTCATTAACATTAAACATCAGGCGTCTTGTTTACACATTTAAACCATATTTGCACTTCGAAATCTGTGCCCATTCATTAACATTAAACATCAGGCGTCTTGTTTACACATTTAAACCATATTTGCACTTCGAAATTCGCTTCCAAATTGTAGTAACTACATCTACGAAGTCTAAGGAAGATATCTATAAACATACTACATGGTTAAGATACATTTTGACAGAACTACAGACTTCGTGAAAGTAGCCTAGTAGTCCTACATAAAAGGCTCCATATTCACTTCATTGCAAAATCGCGGTTGGTCTGTTTACACACTAAAACCATATTTACACTTTGAAATTCGCTTCCAAATTGTAGTAACTACATCTACGAAGTCTAAGGAAGATAATCATGTAGTCTGTTCATAGATAAGATACATTTTGACAGAACTACAGACTTCGTGAGAGTAGCCTAGAAGCCCTACATAAAAGGTTCCATTAACTTCATTGCAAAATCTCGGTTGGTCTGTTTACACACTAAAACCATATTTACACTTCGAAATTCGCTTCCAAATTGTAGTAACTACATCTACGAAGTCTAAGGAAGATAACCTTGTAGTATGTTCAACGATATGATACATTTTGACAGAACTACAGACCTCGTAAAAGTAGTACCTAAAATTAGTGTGATAAATGGCCATCACGTAGCCTAAAGCATATAGCACTAGCATATGACAACAGCAAATAGCTAACGTTTACGTTAGCCTAACTTACTTATCGTTGACGTTGACCCCACACGTTTATAAGTTAGACCATAGACTGATAAGGACATCCATCAAAATTCCGTGTGTATCCTGTGTATCTTTCGTGCTGCTATCCTGTTGCCTTTTCCCTGTTGTTCCGGCAACAAGGTTTTTACGCGATATTTGCCACATCCCAGAGAGTTGTTGTTTGGTGGGTCAGGTGACGAGCCGTCGAATCACAGCACAGCACCCAGAATGCATTGCAACACACCGTCTAGAAGGGACTCAGCGTTAGGTCGGCTTTAAATAGCATACAGAACCTATAGTAATATAACGTTGTCTGTAAGCTCCACAGATCGTGGCAAGACAATTGAATTGATTGTGGACTTCTTGCTGGGCAACGATGAGTAACTTGATTAGTAATGCTGCGTGGATATGCATGATATCTGTATGAAAGTGTGTTTCTCAATGTAATAATCTATACAACTGTACGCATGACTAAGTTCAAATGGAGCTAGCTGGGTATAGGACTGGGCTGAATGGATTGGTGAAATACTTTATTTATTTATTTTTTTAATGACCTATATGAACATGGTTTGGCTTTAAAAAAAAGAGGAGACAGCGCTTCGCGCTGTCTCCTCTTTTTTTACATGACCTTTACACTTAGTGCTGGCAAGGCATTGAACTGGGCTGAATGGATTTGGAAAATATATATATATATTTTTTTTAATGACCTGTATCAACATGGTTTGGCTTTAAAAAAAAGATGAGACAGCGCTTCGCGCTGTCTCATCTTTTTTTACATTACCTTTACACTTAGTGCTGGCAAGGCATTGAACTGGGCTTCATTCAAGGATTCCAACGGTACCTCATTCATGAAAATCGGACATACTGGTCAAAAGTTACATGCACACACCTTCATATACACAGACAGCCCAGCCCAGCCCAGCCCAGCCCATTAGACATTGCCAGATGGCTTAGAACTCTGCCAGGTGCAAGTAATCAACTCTAGCAGCAGAGCTCTACCAGGTGCAAGTAATGAGGTGCTGTGATGTCATAAAGCCCCAGCATTCCGTCATTCATTTCAATGGGGCCCAAAAACGCCGAAAAACGGGAATACCGCGAAAACGACAAGGGCCAGCGACACGAAATTAACAAGCAAGTTACACCGGTTCGGGCCTGAATTTTTGGAGTTCGAACCGCGTCGATAGCTCAAACGGTCTAGGAGCAGTAGTTCGGCCAAAAAGTGGGTGAATAGGAAGATATAATAACTAGAATTGCGGTTCCGAGGAACTGCAAGAGTGGGTTTGATCTGGGGCACGGAACTCGGCCTCATCCAAGGATTCCAACGGTACCTCATTTATGAAAATCGGGCACACGGATCAAAAGTTATCTGCATCAACGCAACATCCAATAAGCTAAAACGCATAAATAACGTGGTTGCTATGCTGGTTGCTAGGGCAATCATGCTGGTTGCTCAGGTGGTCGCTAGGTTAGAAGGCCAGTGCCTCCTGAGAGGCCTGAAGGGTCAGTTCTGAGGTTGTTGACTGCTGAAACCGAAAAATGGACTGCATTTTCTTAAAAGACAGTGTGACTGAAGTGCGGGCAAAGTTTGCACAGAAATGTACGATTTTTCCCACCCTCATCGACCTTGTCATAAAACTTGTTTAAATGATCACACGACGCCTCCTTGCTGCTTTGTCGTCTACATCAGCCTTTCTCAAACTTCTTTGACCTGAGGCCCAGTCAAGGCATACTTTGGGGTCATAGGGCCCACCTACATGAACCCACCCCCTCCTCCCACCCCCCATCAAATTGTAATATCATCACAATTATTATTTTTTTTATACTATATTGCTATACATGCACTTCAAAACAGTCAATGTTTAAAGTGCTAAGATTGTTCACAAAAGTTTGTGAAAGCATGCACATCAGAGTACTGCTTTACTAATGTAAAATATAATTAGGCCTACACTAGTTTCATTGTTTTTGCATTGTTGCATGATTGATATGCTATTTCATTACATTTCATTTGAATGCCTGAATGTAAGAATTCAGGAAACACAATACCAGCTTTTAACATTTATGTTGTTTACAAGTTTATGTAAATCACATAACACATGAACTGTTTACATACTACTGATAGCCCATTACTGTACACAATAATACTGTGCCCATTCATTAACATTAAACATCAGGCGTCTTGTTTACACATTTAAACCATATTTGCACTTCGAAATTCGCTTCCAAATTGTAGTAACTACATCTACGAAGTCTAAGGAAGATATCTATGAACATACTACATGGTTAAGATACATTTTGACAGAACTACAGACTTCGTGAAAGTAGCCTAGTAGCCCTACATAAAAGGCTCCATTAACTTCATTGCAAAATCGCGGTTGGTCTGTTTACACACTAAAACCATATTTACACTTCGAAATTCGCTTCCAAATTGTAGTAACTACATCTACGAAGTCTAAGGAAGATAATCATGTAGTCTGTTCATAGATAAGATACATTTTGACAGAACTACAGACTTCGTGAAAGTAGCCTAGTAGCCCTACATAAAAGGCTCCATTAACTTCATTGCAAAATCGCGGTTGGTCTGTTTACACACTAAAACCATATTTACACTTCGAAATTCGCTTCCAAATTGTAGTAACTACATCTACGAAGTCTAAGGAAGATAACCTTGTACTGTTCAACGATAAGATACATTTTGACAGAACTACAGACCTCGTAAAAGTAGTACCTAAAATTAGTGTGATAAATGGCCATCACGTAGCCTAAAGCATATAGCACTAGCATATGACAACAGCAAATAGCTAACGTTTACGTTAGCCTAACTTACTTATCGTTGACGTTGACCCGACACGTTTATAAGTTAGACCATAGACTGATAAGGACGTCCATCAAAATTCCGTGTGTATCCTGTGTATCTTTCGTGCTGCTATCCTGTTGCCTTTTCCCTGTTGTTCCGGCAACAAGGTTTTTACGCGATATTTGCCACATCCCAGAGAGTTGTTGTTTGGTGGGTCAGGTGACGAGCCGTCGAATCACAGCACAGCACCCAGAATGCATTGCAACACACCGTCTAGAAGGGACTCAGCGTTAGGTCGGCTTTAAATAGCATACAGAACCTATAGTAATATAACGTTGTCTGTAAGCTCCACAGATCGTGGCAAGACAATTGAATTGATTGTGGACTTCTTGCTGGGCAACGATGAGTAACTTGATTAGTAATGCTGCCTGGATATGCATGATATCTGTATGAAAGTGTGTTTCTCAATGTAATAATCTATACAACTGTACACATGACTACATGTCTAAGTTCAAATGGAGCTAGCTGGGTATAGGACTGGGCTGAATGGATTGGTGAAATACTTTATTTATTTTTTTAATGACCTATATGAACATGGTTTGGCTTTAAAAAAAAGAGAAGCGCTGTCTCCTCTTTTTTTACATGACCTTTACACTTAGTGCTGGCAAGGCATTGAACTGGGCTGAATGGATTTGGAAAATATATATATTTTTTTTTAATGACCTGTATCAACATGGTTTGGCTTTAAAAAAAAGATGAGACAGCGCTTTGCGCTGTCTCATCTTTTTTTACATTACCTTTACACTTAGTGCTGGCAAGGCATTTTACTGGGCTTCATTCAAGGATTCCAACGGTACCTCATTCATGAAAATCGGACATACTGGTCAAAAGTTACATGCACACACCTTCATATACACAGACAGCCCAGCCCAGCCCATTAGACATTGCCAGATGGCTTAGAACTCTGCCAGGTGCAAGTAATCAACTCTAGCAGCAGGGGCCTCATTACAGAAACTTCCTAACTCTGAAATCCTATCCTAACTTAAGTTAGGAAGGCATTTAGGGGTTTTGGTATTACAGAAGCAGGTTTCCTAACTTAACTTAGGATGAGATCCTATCTTATCTTAAGATAGGAATTTAGCCATTACAGAATCATCCTAAGTTAGGAAATTCCTAACTTAGGATGCCTAAGTTAGGTTGCCATTCACCCTGTCCTAAATCAAAATAACTGTCACTAACTGAAAAAAATATGGCAGCAGCACTGCTTGTAGGTATCTTTGACAATGAAGATGAACACATTAACAGAAATGTAATGGCAGAAAGGCTACTTAGACCGCATAATGATGTGTTACATTTTCCGGACCGTGTTTTAATTTCATTTTATCGTCTGCCAAGACATTTAATTTTGACTTTGGTGGAAGAACTACGTCCAGTTCTGGAGAGGCCTACAAGGAGACATGGAGCCTTGCCAGTGCTTGTGCAGGTAACAAATGCTCTGCGTTTTTTTGCCAAGGGTGACTTCCAGACTGAGGTTGCAAGCCTGTCTTCGGTGTCACAGCCGTGTATTTCACGCAACCTCATGGAAGTCACCAAAGCCATCTGCAATCTGGCACCAAATTATATTCAGTTTCCGCGTGGAGAAGAGCTTCTGCGGATAAAGGAGGAGTTTTTACAACAGAGTGGAATGCCAGGGGTAATTGGGCTTATAGATGGGTCACTTTTTCCAATCAAAGCTCCAAGTGGCCCAAGTGAGCCGGCATACGTGTGCCGTAAAGGATACCATGCCATTAACGTTCAGGCCATAGGGGACCAAAATATGGTTATACGGCATTTGTTGGCAAAGTGGCCTGGATCCATCCACGATTCATTCATATTCAACACCAGGTAGGTCCTTGACACTAACATAAATTATTGTTTTACAGACTTCATTATAGGCTCCACTCAAATACTATTTAAAATATGAAATGTGCCCATTTACAGTGATATCAATGCTTACCTGAGTGAGGGCAGGGCAAGTGGATGGCTTTTGGGAGACTCGGGATACCCCTTGAAACCCTACCTAATGACACCAGTCATGAATGAGCAGACAGAGGCAGAGAGGAAGTATAATGTGGCACACAAAAGGTGCCGTAGCCGTCAGGAGAGGCTTTATGGTATATGGAAAGGAAGGTGAGACATACTGCTTTGTTGCATTCAATAGTGTAGATAAGGAGTGTGTAGTAACCCTGAAGAAGAAGCTAGTGTTAAACTATACATTTCAAAAGCAATGTAGCAAATGTATAAGTTTAATATTATTTAATATTAATATGGACTATAACATCATACCAAAAAGTAAAGCATGTTACCATGATGGCAATACAAACTAACTGGTTAATTGGTGCACTGCTGGTTAATTTATGTTGTTGTAGATGGAGATGCCATGATAAGAGTGGGGGATATCTTCAGTATTCCCCTGAGAGAGTGGTGATGTTTGTAAAGGCCACTGCTGTGCTGCACAACATATGCAGGATGGCTAATCTCCCGGACCCTGAAAACATCCCGGTTGAAGATGAGGAGGAAGGCCATGATGGCATAGGCCTACATGATGGTGCACAGACTGGCAGAACCGCCAGAAACAACTTAATTGCACATTATTTTACAAGATAATTAAAGACAAAACATTGCAGTTTTGATTTCAAATATTTATTTTTGACAATATTAAATAAATAAATTTAAATAAGTGTGCTTTTTTTTTTATAGTTCAGAGAGATCAACAATGTTGTTCCCTCGATTTTTTACATACTCCTTCATGAATTCGAATTTTTCTTTTTCCAATTGCAGTCTCTCCTTATCAATATTGACCTTTTCTCTCATTACCCACAGCTTCTCCTTCTCCAACTCCAGAAGCTCCTCTTGTAGGCCTATGTGCTTCTTCTTTTTAGCTGTAGAGAAGAATCAAAAACTGTGAATCTTAGATTCAGAACCTATAGGCACCTTTCAGTGAACCGCATAGACTAAACGGGACATTATATACCTCAACTGTTTTTAAGGAGTAGCCTACAGTTGAGACAGCATCATTGTGAAAATGCACCTCATAGCCTATTTATTTTAAATTACCATCAACGTTGAATTCGACTTACCAGGTGATGGGATGACCATTGCTGGTGGCAGATTCATAGTGTCACACTCTGAATCCATCAGCGTTAATATGACCCTTCTCGACTCAGGGTCAGACGATGTCGACTGACACACCTCGCCACTTTTCTGCTCACACAGCTCATCCAGTCCCACCTCCGTGCCGGTTGCAATGCCTATGATACACAAATGATTTCACGTTAGGGAGTTGTCAGCGTTGGCTTTTCTTTTGCGGTCTACATAGGCCTACATAGACTGTATTTTGTCTGGTTCGACACAAGTAACATGTAGCTTCTGGTGGCCCTATTCTAGGGTTACTATGTAGCCACTCCTCCAAGCCAGTTATCGATAGCGCTGGCACTAGCAGGTAGCTGCTACGCTGCTACATTTTAGATTATCATCGTTACATCGTAGCACTAGCTAGCAGCTGGCTAATTTGCGATGGAAGCTAGTGCTGAAATCAACTTACCTTCGGTGTAAACTTGACCCATGACGGCCAGGATCTTCTCCTCCAGTGAGGTTAGGGGCTTCACTTCGGGCAAACCAGCCCCCGTCTTTGCTTGGTCCCTCCTTTGTAAGACCCCCCTGATCTTAGCATCACTTGCTAGAGAAGACCACTTTTTCTTAGTACTCTCCACCGTCCTCAGCATCCCACAAACCGCTGAGACAGAGTCCGCCACCTCTTTCCAGTGTCTGTCTTTAGACTGCGCCGTTACGGTCATTGAAAATTTTCCGAACAATACAGTTTTCCTGTCTTCCACCGCCTGAACTAATGCCTCCAACTCGTCTTGGCTGAAATTAAAAGCCCTCCTCTTCTTATCTGGACCAGCCATGACCTTAGCTTGCTGTTTCGTTTAACTTTTTCGTTATAGCTTTAACGTTAACGTTTAGGCTCATTTGTCGTTACAGTTATGCGTTCTATCAGTCTCGAGCACATTCTAAGTGCAGAAAAAGACATAAACTGTTGATAGCCGTCGAAAAATCAGATTGATAGAACATTTAGGATTTCATAAATAAAGATAAGATAGGAAGCCACAGATAAGATAAGAAACGGACATAATGTTAGGCACTGCTTCTGTAATAGGAAGTTAGGATTTGTCCTATCTTTGGTTTCCTAACTTAAGTTAGGATGAGCAGTTAGGATTCTTTCTGTAATGAGGCCCCAGAGCTCTACCAGGTGCAAGTAATGAGGTGCTGTGATGTCATAAAGCCCCAGCATTCCGCCATTGATTTCAATGGGCCCAAAAAACGCAGAAAAACGGGAATACCGCGAAAACGACAAGGGCCAGCGACACGAAATCAACAAGCAAGTTACACCGGTTCGGGCCTGAATTTTTGGAGTTCGAAACGCGTCGATAGCTCAAACGGTCTAGGAGCAGTAGTTCGGCCAAAAAGTGGGTGAATAGGAAGATATAATAATAACTAGAATTGCGGTTCCGAGGAACTGCAAGAGTGGGTTTGATCAGGGGCATGGAACTCGGCCTTATCCAAGGATTCCAACAGTACCTCATTTATGAAAATCGGACATACGGGTCAAAAGTTACATGCACACACCTTCATATACACAGACAGCCCAGCCCAGCCCATTATAGCTCTGCCAGGTGGCTTAGAACTCTTCCAGGTGCAAGCTTAAGCAATTAGAGCTGTGATGTCACAATCGAAATTTGAATTCTGAACATTCCGCCATTCATTTCAATGGGCCCAAAAAACGCAGAAAAACGGGAATACCGCGAAAACGACAAGGGCCAGCGACACGAAATCAACAAGCAAGTTACACCGGTTCGGGCCTGAATTTTTGGAGTTCGAACCGCGTCGATAGCTCAAACGGTCTAGGAGCAGTAGTTCGGCCAAAAAGTGGGTGAACAGGAATAATAAATAACTAGAATTGCGGTTCCGAGGAACTGCAAGAGTGGGTTTGATCAGGGGCATGGAACTCGGCCTCATCCAAGGATTCCAACGGTACCTCATTTATGAAAATCGGACATACGGGTCAAAAGTTACATGCACACACCTTCATATACACAGACAGCCCAGCCCAGCCCATTATAGCTCTGCCAGGTGGCTTAGAACTCTTCCAGGTGCAAGCTTAAGCAATTAGAGCTGTGATGTCACAATCGAAATTTGAATTCTGAACATTCCGCCATGCATTTCAATGGGCCCAAAAAAAGCAGAAAAACGGGAATACCGCGAAAACGACAAGGGCCAGCGACACGAAATCAACAAGCAAGTTACACCGGTTCGGGCCTGAATTTTTGGAGTTCGAACCGCGTCGATAGCTCAAACGGTCTAGGAGCAGTAGTTCGGCCAAAAAGTGGGTGAATAGGAAGATATAATAATAACTAGAATTGCGGTTCCGAGGAACTGCAAGAGTGGGTTTGATCGATCAGGGGCATGGAACTCGGCCTCATCCAAGGATTCCAACGGTACCTCATTTATGAAAATCGGACATACGGGTCAAAAGTTACATGCACACACCTTCATATACACAGACAGCCCAGCCCAGCCCATTATAGCTCTGCCAGGTGGCTTAGAACTCTTCCAGGTGCAAGCTTAAGCAATTAGAGCTGTGATGTCACAATCGAAATTTGAATTCTGAACATTCCGCCATGCATTTCAATGGGCCCAAAAAACGCAGAAAAACGGGAATACCGCGAAAACGACAAGGGCCAGTGACACGAAATCAACAAGCAAGTTACACCGGTTCGGGCCTGAATTTTTGGAGTTCGAACCGCGTCGATAGCTCAAACGGTCTAGGAGCAGTAGTTCGGCCAAAAAGTGGGTGAACAGGAATAATAAATAACTAGAATTGCGGTTCCGAGGAACTGCAAGAGTGGGTTTGATCAGGGGCATGGAACTCGGCCTCATCCAAGGATTCCAACGGTACCTCATTTATGAAAATCGGACATACGGGTCAAAAGTTACATGCACACACCTTCATATACACAGACAGCCCAGCCCAGCCCATTATAGCTCTGCCAGGTGGCTTAGAACTCTTCCAGGTGCAAGCTTAAGCAATTAGAGCTGTGATGTCACAATCGAAATTTGAATTCTGAACATTCCGCCATGCATTTCAATGGGCCCAAAAAACGCAGAAAAACGGGAATACCGCGAAAACGACAAGGGCCAGCGACACGAAATCAACAAGCAAGTTACACCGGTTCGGGCCTGAATTTTTGGAGTTCGAACCGCGTCGATAGCTCAAACGGTCTAGGAGCAGTAGTTCGGCCAAAAAGTGGGTGAACAGGAATAATAAATAATAATAATAAGAAAACTTAAGAAGAACAATAGTGGGCTTGCTCCGCAAGCCCACAGCATGGCAAAGCTGTGCTTGCCATGCTGTGGGCTTGCTGGATCAAACCCACTAATAAATAAAGTAAACTTAAGAAGAACAATAGTGGGCTTGCTGGATCAAACCCACTAATAAGTAAACTTAAGAAGAACAATAGTGGGCTTGCTGGATCAAACCCACTAATAATAATAAGTAAACTTAAGAAGAACAATAGTGGGCTTGCTCCGCAAGCCCACAGCATGGCTTCGCCATGCTGTGGTCTTGCTGGATCAAACCCACTAATAATAATAAGTAAACTTAAGAAGAACAATAGTGGTCTTGCTGGATCAAACCCACTAATAATAAGTAAACTTAAGAAGAACAATAGTGGTCTTGCTGGATCAAACCCACTAATAAGTAAACTTAAGAAGAACAATAGTGGGCTTGCTGGATCAAACCCACTAATGAGATGTATGTGGGTGGTGCTCTGGTGACGACAAATGCAAGTGACTAAGAGCACCATTCACTTGCATTAGAATGAGGGATAGCCGTGACACTAAACACCTCCTCTTAAATGTACAAGGCATTAAACAATTTGATAAACATAACGTTTTTAAAGACTTGCATAAAAACAATTGATTTGTGCTGTGAATATGTACATAAGCAGCCAAATTCGCCTGCAATATTCTGATGTTGCTGGCTAACTCTTGTATTGCTAATGTTTACCGCTAGTCCCGGTTAGCTAGCTAACAGGCAAATTGGGGTATATTAGTGTACATAGCTAACTGGCTGGCTGACCTTACTTGTTGAAAGTAAGATCGTATGTAGCCTACATGTCACCAGAGCACCACCCACATACATCTCATTAACAATGCAGCTCATTTGCATGTTGTGAACTTGAAAATGAAAATGCAAATCGAGAAATGGAAAATAAATCGCAAGCAGGTGTCAGTTTTCATTTTATTTATCATTTTGGCATACATTGTGCGCATTGTCAGGAAAAGGCAAAGTCAAAGTGAAGTTTGCATTTTCATTTTCCAACTAACATTTTCATTTTCATTTTTGGCAGTAATAGCCTATACCAGGATGGTAATGAAAATGAAATGACAAATAGACGTTTTCAATTTATTTTTATTTTTGTCACAAATGTATCGTGTTTATCAGGAAAATTAAAAGCCAAATGTATATATTTCATTTTATTTTTAAATTTGGCAGGATAATTGCACTGACACTTTGAAAATTAAATGGCAAAACGTGTTTTTCATTTTAATTTCACTGTTTTAATTTTAATTTTATTAATGGCAGGAAAAACCCCCCATAGAGAACTGGACGCAGCAAGTAATCCTAGGCACTTGATTCTGGGCTCTTTTCCTGCTCAGACTCTCAGATTGGGACATTTTATCAAATCTATTAGAGGCTTCTGTGATCCAGTGTTCTTTGTATCCCCTTGTTCTGAATCGATCCTTTAGTATGGTAGATTGGATCTGATAGTCCTCATCTGAACTACAAATTCTCCTGATTCTATTGAACTGTGATATGGGGAGGTTTTTCTTAAGAGACGTTGGGTGATATGACTCCCCATGAAGTAAAGAGTTTCTATCGGTGCTCTTACGATACAGATTAGTTTTTAGAGTATTTCCTTCCCTTATTACTAAGATGTCCAAGAAATTAATTTTTGACTCATCCACAGACATGGTGAAATTTAGATGTTGATTGCTTTCACACATGTATCTATGAAATTCTTTTAGTTGGGTCTCATCCCCTTCCCATATGAAAAAAATATCGTCCAGGTACCGTTTCCAATAGGATATGTTCTGTATGTAGGGATTCTTTTGTGTGTCGAAGATCACCTCTGATTCGAACAGTCCTACGTAGAGAGATGCAAAGCTGGGGGACATTTTAGATCCCATCGCCACGCCAGAGATCTGGAGATAGAAATCAGTGCCAAATAAGAAATAGTTACATGTTAGGACACACTCAATCAGATCAAGAAGGCATTCAGTTTTTGGGCTATTAATAGTCCTTTTATCCAAGAAAGATTTTGTAGCCTGTAAACCACCCTGGAAGGGGACGTTTGTGTACAATGACTCAATGTATAGTATAGTATATATATTTTTTGATCCCGTGAGGGAAATTTGGTCTCTGCATTTACCCAATCGTGAATTATCGTGAATGTCCATTGTTACCAGGAGTTGTTGGGAATTTTTCAATTTTACAGACTGGATCATTTTAATAAAATCCATGGAATCTTTCACATATGCAGGGAGCGAGACGACCAAAGATTGTAAAGTATGGTCTACAAATGATGAGATTTTTTCAGTCAGGGAGCCAATAGCCGCAAAAATGGGGCGTGGTGGTGTATCTGTAAACACTTTATGGATTTTAGGGAGAGTATAGAACACTGGAGTAATAGGGTAATCCACCTTCATGTTCATGTTTGTTTATATGTCCCATCTCCATTTGTTGGTTTAATTTCTCATGCAGCTGGTTCCTGAATTTCAAGGTAGGGTCAGATTCCAATTTCCTATAAAATTGGGAGTTTTTTAGCTGGTTCTGTATTTCCCTCACGTAACAATCACGGTTTAAGATCACAATGGCCCCGCCTTTATCTGCACTTTGTATAATTAAATCTTTATCCTCTTGTAACGTCCTCAATTCTTGCCTTTGAATTCTAGTTAAGTTATTTCTAACTTTATAATCTGTCTTGTTGCGTAGGCTATTGCAGCCGCTATGTCATTTTCCACCAATCTGCAAAATGTATCCAGAGAAGGGTTTCTATGTTTTGGAGGTATAAAGTAGGATTTACCTCTGAATCGAGTCCTTGATTGAATTGACGTGTGTTTAGGTTCGCAAATGCGGATGATGCACATGTTCCTTTTTTTAGGACAGAAACATGGCAGTTCTAGACGGGGGGCAGGGTGGGTCGGTGCCCCTGTAAAATTGCTCTTGGCATCTGTTATGGCCCCTGCACCGATCAGCCAATGATTTAAATGATTAATTTCTTACGCGACATGCGCTCGTTTGAAGAACGGAACTAACGCGAGTAGCCTACGCGACGTGTTTCTAGACGGACTCATTAACGCGCTACACACGCTGTTATCTGCAGCAACCTGAAGAGACCACCAGCGGCGCGAATTGTGAACTTTGCTTCTGACAGTTAAGCTGGAGCCCTGAACGGACTAACCTGCAAATCAGAGAAGGTAAGGAAAACGATTCATTTGGTAATTGTTTGCACAGATTCGTGTTTTACTGTTATTCCTTACTACAATGTTTTTATTACGCTCAATCACGCATGTTGCTCTTGTTATGTTTGTGAATAAGCAAAGCCAGTGAAGTCAGCCTAGCCTATGTCAGTCATGTTCACTATAAGAACCTTCATCTTTCTTAAAAGTTCGTTGAGCAGCAATGTAACTTAATATTTATTTGTGAAATGTATGAAATAACTGAGAGTAGCTTACAGTATTTAGCTTATTTGTGAAATGCAAAATGCCGATGCTTTGTGAGACATAGAGGTTACAATCCTCTCCGTTTTCTTTTTAGTAGGCTAGGCTATCATGAATGTGATGTTTTGTGTGTGCACAGTGTGTGTGTGTGTAAGCAGTGTAGGCCTAATTACAATTCATATTCTGTCCATGTAAAGGGTAAACTCTAATTGTAAATAATAATTAATAAGTAAACTAGATACATTAATAAATGAATAATGATACATTAATGTTGTCCTCAGTTTCACTCTCATATTAACTGAATTAATCTTTCTCCAGATATCAGCAAGTGCATGGATGACACTCCAGTGCAGCCACATCTCAAGACCTTCCCCACCACACTAATGGGGGACAGGAGGCGCAGCTTCCAAGCCAGCTGGTATGACAATCACCCCTGGATAGAGCTGATGTGTAGTATCCGATCTCTCAATCCCAAGAGTGATGCCTTTTTAAGAGACACCACTTTGTTTGACTTTGGCCGTTTATATGGTGCTAATATTGAGGATCTGGGCCATGAGCTGCATCAATTTAAGAGACTTTTGGAAAGAAAAGTACAGGGTGGTGTGATTGAGAAGCCATCAGACACAGTAGCACTGACACGTTTCACTGAGCCATATAAAGTATTTTTTGAGCTTTTTAGACTATGCAAAATAGCTGTAGCACTCCCAGTGAGTTCCGCCTCTTGTGAGAGGAGTTTTTCCACCTTGAAACTAGTGAAGACCTACCTACGGTCTACCATTAGTGAGGAGCGTCTGAGCAATCTTGGGGTGCTCAGCATTGAATCCAGAAGGTCCAAGGCTTTGAACCTTGATGCATTTGTAGACCGTTTCTCAATGAGTCACAATTGCAGAATCTTGTTGTTGTAGTGTTTCAGCCAAGTGCACATGCAAATGCTTTATGGGATTTTGAGACCACTCACAGCATGTGAATTTTTTCTGTCTACTCTTTTTCATTTCTTTCTATTCCTTACTAAGTAAGTAAGTGAGTAAGATGATGACAGTTTGATTTTGAAAAGATTTTGAGACCATTGTGTATCTTTTTCTTTCTATTTTTCCTTGTTACTACAGTGAGATAATGTCCATGTAATTTAAAGAGATAGTGTAATGTAATGTCATGCTGTGAAAAATAACTGTAAATGTAAAATAAAACGTAAAAAATAAACTAATGACCCGTTTTGCCGTTATACAGTATATGGTTATAAATGTGCCCCCCTTAAAAACACACTGGCCCCACCTCGGCCCCCCTGGTGATTTTGGTCTAGAACCGCCACTGGAAATACAGAACCAGCTAAAAAACTCCCAATTTTATAGGAAATTGGAATCTGACCCTACCTTGAAATTCAGGAACCAGCTGCATGAGAAATTAAACCAACAAATGGAGATGGGACATATAAACAAACATGAACATGCATACATGAAGGTGGATTACCCTATTACTCCAGTGTTCTATACTCTCCCTAAAATCCATAAAGTGTTTACAGATACACCACCACGCCCCATTGTTGCGGCTATTGGCTCCCTGACTGAAAAAATCAATCTTTGGTCGTCTCGCTCCCTGCATATGTGAAAGATTCCATGGATTTTATTAAAATGATCCAGTCTGTAAAATTGAAAAATTCCCAACAACTCCTGGTAACAATGGACATTCACGATAATTCACGATTGGGTTAAATGCAGAGACCAAATTTCCCTCACGGGATCAAAAAGTATATATACTATACTATACATTGAGTCATTGTACACAAACGTCCCCTTCCAGGGTGGTTTACAGGCTACAAAATCTTTCTTGGATAAAAGGACTATTAATAGCCCAAAAACTGAATGCCTTCTTGATCTGATTGAGTGTGTCCTAACATGTAACTACTAAAATGTCCCCCAGCTTTGCATCTCTCTACGTGGGACTGTTCGAATCAGAGGTGATCTTCGACACACAAAAGAATCCCTACATACAGAACATATCCTATTGGAAACGGTACCTGGACGATATTTTTTTCATATGGGAAGGGGATGAGACCCAACTAAAAGAATTTCATAGATACATGTGTGAAAGCAATCAACATCTAAATTTCACCATGTCTGTGGATGAGTCAAAAATTAATTTCTTGGACATCTTAGTAATAAGGGAAGGAAATACTCTAAAAACTAATCTGTATCGTAAGAGCACCGATAGAAACTCTTTACTTCATGGGGAGTCATATCACCCAACGTCTCTTAAGAAAAACCTCCCCATATCACAGTTCAATAGAATCAAGAGAATTTGTAGTTCAGATGAGGACTATCAGATCCAATCTACCATACTAAAGGATCGATTCAGAACAAGGGGATACAAAGAACACTGGATCACAGAAGCCTCTAATAGATTTGATAAAATGTCCCAATCTGAGAGTCTGAGCAGGAAAAGAGCCCAGAATCAAGTGCCTAGGATTACTTGCTGCGTCCAGTTCTCTCCCATCGCTAAAGATATCGAACGGACTATTAAAAAACATTGGCATATTGTGGATACAGACCCGACACTGAGACAGATCTTTCAAGGACCACCACGTGTTGTCTATAAGAGACAGCCCAACCTCCGCAACATGCTTGTTAGGGCAGACTTACCTCCTTCTCCCTCCACACACTTTCTCAGCAATGTCCAATCGGGAAACTAATGTGGAAATTGTCAACAATGCAACTTCACATACAAGACACACACATTCAATCACCCACACACAGGAAAGAAGTACAGAATTAAGGGCATCATCTCGTGTCAAACAAAAAATGTAATATATATGCTGTTTTGCCCCTGTGGATTTGCCTATGTGGGTAAAACCACAAGAGCACTCAAAACCAGGATAACAGAACATAGATCCGCAATTCGTAATCAGGATATGAAAAGTTCAGTGGCAGTCCACTTTAAAGAGGCTAGACATAATGTGGCTGCTCTAAAATACATCGGAATAGAATCTATTAAGAGTCCCCGGGGGGGGGGGGGGACATATTGACACTCTACTTTTTAAACGTGAACTGTACTGGATTTACACACTGGATACAATGGCACCTAAAGGTTTAAATGAAGACTTCAGTATTAGGCCCTTTCTGTAACTGATTATGTGATGTTGTGTCTCGACTCGACTGTGTGAATTGCTATTTGGATATGGTTATATATTATATTTTATAAATGTGAATGTAGTCTCCTTTATATAAGTGTATGATTAGTAACCTGTAGACTGAATAGACGCCAATATCATGTTTACTTATTATGACGGTCTAATGCGGCCTGATACACAGCCAAGAATTCTGATAGGGTGGAAGCTTGTACTTATTTATAAACACATTTTTACAAAGTATATTATATAAATGTTTTTCTATAAGTGCATGCTTTTTGTAGATATTAAGACGTTGTGTATATATGTAAATGTTTTGTAAATTTATGTAATTATAGCCTATCACTCTGATGGGTCATGTGACCTTTTGTACTTGTTTAAATATGGCGACAGTCTGTCTGATATTCAAGTCTGATGAAGAGCGTATAAGCTCGAAACATTACACACGGGTGAATAAGTCAATAAAAATTCCTGATGGGAGCAAATGTGCGGACAATCTACCTTTTTTCCTTTTGATAGCCTAGCACTTTTTGTCCAGCATCTGCCTTGGATGTGCGCACCAACAAATTACTTTTCGTTAGACACCAGGGGCCATATTCACAAAGCCTTTTATCTTACCACTAGGAGTAGCCTACTCCTAAATCGCACTAAAAGATTTTAGCTAGGAGTTTTCTCTTAAAAGTTATTCACAAAGCCTTTCAGACCTACTCTTAGTGAGGAAAAATGACAACTCCTAAACTAAGAGTGAGTTTTCGTTGCAATGGATGACGTCATTACTCGAGCTTGACTGAAGTGACCACCTTGATTGGCTGATGATTGTAAGGCGGGAATGATTCCAAACACCTCCCTTATGATGATGAGTGACAGGTGACAGGTCTGAGAATGCGTGCGCTACACAGGATGGAAGATGATGAATAACTGAATAAAAAGGCCTAGCCTAAATTAATCAAGAGTAAGGCAAAACAAATAGCCTAGTAGCCTAATAAAACATACGGATTGATGCAGTATCTTTGTAACATTATTAAATTAATCTGTCACCATAGCCTATGCCTAAGAGGAGAACATTTTAATTTGATTCACAATAACGTTACATTTAATTTACAATGAGTAGCCTAGTTTTGGTTGTTGTTGGTGGCGTTATTGCATCAGTTAGTTATGCCTACAATGCAAAATTGTTTCCTCGAGATTGGAAAACTCCTGTAGCCGCATAGGATTTCAAAACATCGCACAAAAAGCGGTTTGTGAATAGGTCTTAGTGAGTTAGGAGTCCTCTCGACTTCTTTTAGCTGTCCCAGAGGTGGAAAGGTGCGATTTATTGGGGGCAGGGCCGGATTAACAATTCATAGACCCCTGGGCACAAATGTCTGGTGGGCCCCCCTGCCCCCCAGCCAACGTGAATCGGGCGGTCAGTTAATAGGCCTATAACGTGAAGATTTTTCTTGCCATCTAAGGCACGAGCGCATCTGTGAGGCCAAGCCTCACCAAGTAGCCCGTTTGTTTACAACTAACATTACATTTAATTAAACTGCTTATAGGCTATGCCGAAAGAGTTTTCAACATTTTGAATATCAGTGCCGGATGAATTAGGAAATGTTCTCAAAGTAGCCTTATGGCTGAAAGCTGCTTGGGATCCCCCCCTGTCAAGCAATATAACCATTAGGGATGGCGAAATTTAAAAAAAATCTTAACCGGCCACTGAGCCTCATTAACCGGTTAAAGTCGGTCACCGAAAATTCTATAACTGCCATTTATGATACCTGTGTCCTGTCGCGCGTTATCCCCCCATTTTAGAATGGTTAGGCTCCCGCCACACAATGTTAGTACGTGCCCTTTGTATTATACATTTTCCCCAATCATTGTCCACTACTTGTGGAGGAATAAGGGTTTTGTTTTGGGGAGAAAAATAATTGCTTTCCCTGCACACCCACGCACAGGCACACATTACGCACAACGTCGACCTTCCATGCAACGCGGCACCAAGCTCGGGCTATAAAAAGCTCACGTTACAAAGTCACAAACAGAGAACGCTACATTTGGTGGTGTTACAGGAAAGTATATTAACCAACGTCTTCGTAAAAAAACGTACTGATTGCCAACAGCCTCTGTAGCGTGCTGCACAAAATCCTTTGCAATAAGTTCCTGTTGTCATGCCATGTAAGTGAATAATAAAACACAACAAGTAGGCATATGCTAAGTTAGTCTTTCGTGTCTTCGTTTGCCATTACATTGTTACAATTATCATCATGCCATAGTCAACACGCAGCCACTAACAAGCAGTGAAGTTTGTCACAATATTGCAGTCATAGTAGAGCGGCTACAAATCGTGCAAATTATGATACAAGCGTGGAATTCGGCATGTATGTGCTCAAGACCAATACAATAAAATCTGCCTGATTTGCCATTTTTAATGGCGGCCATTTTCCAAAATGGCCACCATGAAAAACTCTAAAAATTGATTTGTTGTACAGAATTGACAAAGGAAATTATGATGCAGCCATGAAATTTGGCAGGTATGTGCTTAAGACCAACACAATACATTCTAACTGATTTTCCAGTTTAAATTACGGCCATTTTCCAAGATGGCCGCCAAAAAATACCATAGAAATGGATTTGTTGCACAGAATTGATCAAGCAAGTTATTATACAAGCATGAATTTTGGCATGAATGTGCTAAAAAAACAATGGCCGCCAAAAGACTGAATTTAGCCCAGAAGTGAGCAAGAAAATGATGATACAAGTATGTAATTTTGTGTGTTTGTGCTAAAGAGCAATATAATCAAATCTACCTCATTTGCAACTTGAAAATGTAATATGGCAGCCATTTTTAAAGATGGCCACCAAATAAGACACTAGAACTTCATTAATTGCAATTAATTTAGCAGATGTGGCCCAAATCAATGTTAACATTCACTACATTTCTGTTTCCTTCTATGATGAAGTCATTGGAAATTCAATCAAGCAAAAATCAAGCAAAAAGGCACATAACTGAGATTCAGTGTTTCACAAATGAACTATGTACAAAGACTACAAACCCTGGAAGGGCTAAATTAATCTTAGAAATCTCACTGAGGGACAATAGAAGAGAGCGTATGCAACAGCATCAGGACTGACAGAGCCGTGCACCAACTTGCCTATCTAAAATACGACTGTACAACCAGAGCAGGCAATAACAGCATGTTTTTTTGGGTTTTTTTTGGTAACTGTAACAAGGCAAAGAACTCGGATGCCAAGAAGAACAATATGGCAGTAAGTATCTCAGCATGGATGGAAAAATAACAGTACATTTCACAGCAAATGTGAGCAATTTTTCAATTGTGTTTTTAAGAAAACACCATCAACATTTCACCCTTTGGAATTAATTGAGTCGCTGTAACAGTGCTCTACATCTACTATTCACATGTGCAACCACATAGTGCTGTGCACAAAAGCCCCAAACGGAAGCACTTGCATCTATGGGTGCAACCTTTTTTGCATGAACACTTAGTGAGTTCCTGACAGCTGGCTGCAATTGGAGGCAAAGTTGTCCAACAAACCTGCCATGCATCATCTCCTTTCATCCAACCCCATTCAGCAGGATTCCCAATATCTGGCCTGGCGATTGTAGTCAGGCCTTCAGAGTGGTTACACAGAACACTTATATGCTAGTATGCCTCATATATATTCCTGTCTGTTCTTACTGCCCTACTTTGTAGCCTACTCTCCTACTACAAATTACACTGTATATGCCGTTTTTACATTTGAGTATATGTACTGTATATCACTCTCGATATCCTTACAATATTTAGACCAAAACTATCTGAATTAAACCAGCCACTGAGGTTATTCGGAATTAATTTTAGCCACTTACAGCGACATTGGACCACTGCTGATTGATTCACTCTGATCGCCTTGTTCTCTAACTCTGGGGTAATTGTGGGGACAGTCGCAGAGAGCACAAATTATAGTGAGCGGCACATTATTACCATATTATTACCGTTAGTACCATTAGCATGTTATTAGTGTTTTTAAACGCCCATATCGAGAAAATCATTATTAGCATATGAAGGGTTCAGATGCAAAAGGCTCTAAATGCCACCCATGTCAAAAATGAGATAAAGATGGTGAGTGAATGCTCTCCTCACATAGTATACGTTAATCAAATAATTTAACTTCAAAACCTACCAAATAACACTCTCTTCCTGGTCTGGAATATCGATTTCTATGCAAAAACCTATAGGAACCGGATTTTAAATGCTCATTTAAAAGAAATGTGGTCAGACGGATTTAGAGGGTTTTGCATCTGAACTCTTCATATTATTACCACAATGGTATCGCATCACGCACCCTCCATTGACATTAAGAATTGTCATTATTAGTATGTTATCACCATGTTATCAGTGTGTTATAAGGGGCTTATTTGTCGTTAATAACTGTTACCGCTGTTATTTGCATGTAAAACCAAAAGCGACCTATGCGACCGGAAAGACGGAAGTCATTATTTGTCTATGGAGGGTCGGCGAATAAAGCGATCAAAGTGAATTCACCGGGAACCAATCTGGGCGATCAGAGTGATTAAGCGATTTAGCAATTAAAAGTCAGCTAATATGATGGTAATGAGCGGTTCGGCAAAAAACAATTGGAATGCTCTTATCTTCGAATGTACCAGGCTGACAAGCCAGAGCCGTTATGTGATTAGCTAAATCAAACATGTCAATGTCACGTCCAGAGCGAAAAAAGCAAATTCATGACAAAGCTTCTTCAACGACCTTGGCTACTTGGTAGCTGAGGTTGTTTCTGGTGTGCACGCATCTTTTGTTTAACAGCAACATCGAGAAAACCATGAATTGCCGTTATTAGCATATTAGTGTCATTGTATTATTAGCATGTCATAACCCTTTTATTTGTTTGGGGGGGTGGCATCATGCAACACCCTCCATTGACATTAAGAACTGGCATTATTAGCATGTTATCACCATGCTATTTGTGTGTCATAAGTGGCTTATTTGTCATTGTGGAACATTTTTAATATCTGTGTCACTTCATCATCTATGGAAACATATTTAAGGAGAGTGAACAATTATTTACACCACATTTGCAATTTGCACATTTGAAATTTGCAAATTTCTCAGGTCTTTTTGGACGCCATCTTGGAAAATGGCCAGCATTTCAAGTAGCAAATCAAGTGGATTTGATTGTATTGGTCTTGATCACATCCATGCCAAATTTCATGCGGCCATCATAATTTGCTTTGACAATTCTGTGCAATAAATCAATTTCTAGGGTCTTTTTTGGCAGCCATCTTGGAAAATGGCCACCATTTCAAGTGGCCAATTAGGTAGATTTCATTGTATTGCTCTTGAGCACATACATGTTGAGTTTCGTGCTTGTATCATAATTTGCTAGGTCAATTCTATGCAATAAATCAATTTCTGGAGTCTTTTTTTGGCGGCCATCTTGGAAAATGGCCATCATTTCAAGTGGCCAATCAGGTAGATTTGATTGTATTGGTCATAAGCACATACCTACCAAGTTTCATGCTTGTATCATAATTTGCACGATTCTTGCCAAATTGGCCTTGTAGCCGCTCTACTATCAGGATTGCAATAGGCTACACGCAACACTTAACTTCTCACGTCAAAATGATTGTGAGAATAGGTGAGAATGGTGTAATAACGATCAGAACCATTTCTACATTTTTAAATGTATTTTTATTTTCAAGAGACTCAACGGTGAACTTGAACTTGAAACATGTTTAAAACGGCAAACATGAACATATAAACACCGTGTGAAATAGGCCAAGGGCCTACATTAAGCTAAAGAAAAACAACTGACCCCCCCCCCCCCGCCCCACACACACACACTATTATTTATTATTAATTATTCTTATTCAAAAACACGAGCATGTCCACATGCTTCGGAGTTAGACGTGTGCGCAGGCGATTGACCACAAGGCCCGCAGCAGAGAAAACTCTCTCCGATGGTACAGAGGTTCCGGGGATGCAGAGGTAGCGCTCTGCCAAGCTCGCCAGCCGGGGAAAGCGCGGATGATTTGCCCTCCACCACTCCAGCGGGTTGCTGTCAAGTGATGGACGGCTGTCTTTTCTGTATGTGTCCACCTCAAGTTGAGGATCCGCCGCGGCATCGATTGTGCTGTAGTCGTTCCCCAGTAGAATAGACATCGCACTCTCCCTGCAGCTCATGCCAGATGGACCTGCTGTCACCGCACCGTCCCCTTCTCCTATGGCACCAGGCGGTGACCGTGATTTGTTCAAGTAAGAGTTGTTCCTGGACCAACATTCTAAAGACGGTCCTGGACCAACAACTCTTTAACCAATCACAGCCTTGTGATGTCATCAATGTGAGTCTTCTGCTTCTCCCATTGCCATTTAGAAATTTCCAAGGGGGCAGGCAAATTCCCGGAAGTAGAAGCATCGATGTAGCGGTGGTTATCAACTCTCTGCTAACCCCATAGAATGCCCATCCATTTAGGATTTTTTTGAACTCCCATAACTTCATATAACATATATCATGTGCCGATATTTTAGCTTCTGTGTTATCTACATAAACAATAAAAGGCAAAACAAGACTCGACTACCTCGTACGTAACGTTAGGTTCCCGTAAGAAGAATGTTTAGCATGTCCGGTTGAAGGGAAGCTAACGCACTGAAGGGAGATAACCGTATTGTTTGGATAAGAAGCGTAGTCCAGCCAGCACGGAAACTCGTGAACAAAGCTATTTAGCCTACAATAGCATTGTAGCCTATGTTAAGGTAAAGCATAGAGGCAAGTAAACCTAATGGAAAAACAGTAGTTTTACCGTTAGGTAGTCTAACGATAATCATTTCAGAGGTTTTCGATGGATTGACGTAGGTCAGAAAAGTGGAAAGAAGATTAGCCTCAAGCCTATAACTTTTTTGTTTTGTTTTACCATGACTGTTTTTGAAGATGATCATGTGTGGTAGTTTCAACATTAACACGACTTGATATCACTTGTGAGGATGATATTAATAATAATAATACATAAATGTTTAACTTTGATGACTTTGAAGGCGAAGGAAGTGTGAGAAGAATTTATGTGTAGCCTATCTATCATATGAGTTACAAGATTCAGTTCGATGGCTAACGTCACGAAGTTAAGTGCGAGTCTGCGCAGTACTGGGGGGACCAACTGAAAAATGACTCAGTACCCTCCCATTGAGAACGACGGAGTCTGTTCGTCCATTTCTTTTACTGTCTATGGAAATTTCCCTCCAGAAACAACCAGTGGATCACCAACTTGTATCTCAATAAAGGTAGATCCTTGCATATTTGTGTGTAAAATAGTTGTAAAATAAACTAATTCCGAGTGGAATCTGAATATATGCACCTTAGATTCTTTTATTTTCGTTTTAGTTGACTTGGTTCCATGTTTGTCTTATGTTAGCTGCCAGGCTAGGGACCATACATTTACTGTAATACATTAGCTTCCTAATAGGTAATTCAGTGGCTATGCATCTTTTAAATAACTTATTTTGAAGGGATACAGTAGTTGAAGTAGCTTTGAAGCTCATTTAGCAATCTTGGTGCCGCTGTTATTATGTTAGAGGCTAGGCTAGGGAACATAAATGTATGCTACCAAATTAGCTTGCTAGTAGGTAGGTGCAGCATGCAACTATGTGAAGTGCCAAGCCGGTGTTATGTTAGTTCACTTGCTAAGGAGCACACTTTTGGACTACTAATGTAGCTTGGTAATAGGCTAAAGCAGTAGCTTTTGTTTGTACATGGTCCTGGAGCGACGTTGCCATGTTGGTCTTGGACCGGCTTTACAATGTTGGTCCAGGACCCACATTGTCATGTTTGTCCAGGACCGTCTTTACAATGTTGGTCCAGGACCCACATTGTCGTGTTTGTCCAGGACTGTCATTACAATGTTGGTCCAGGACCGTCTTTACAATGTTGGTCCAGGACCCACATTGTCATGTTTGTCCAGGACCGTCTTTACAATGTTGGTCCAGGACCCACATTGTCATGTTTGTCCAGGACCGTCATCACAATGTGGTCCAGGACCCACATTGTCATGTTTGTCCAGGACCGTCATTACAATGTTGGTCCAGGACCGACTTTACAATGTTGTCTTTACAATGTTGGTCCAGGACCATCTTTACAATGTTGGTCAGGGACCGTCTTTAGAATTTTGGTCCAGCACCGTTTTTACAATGTTAATCCTGGACCAACATCGCCATGTTGATCCTGGACCAACATTGTAAAGACGGTCCTGGACCAAAATGGTGGTCACTCCTGGAAGATGTACAACAAACAAAACTGACTGCTTTAGCCTATTACCAAGAAGAGACCCAATAGTTGATATAGCTTTGAAGCTCATTTAGCAATCTTGTTGCCATGGTAATTAGTGCTAATGTTAGCTGCTAGGCTAGGTAAAATACAAAAAAATAGCTTGCTATTAGGCAATACAGATCTGTCAGTTGTCGTTAGACTGATTTTTTTTTTCCTACATTTCTGAGAAACCTGCCATGTTTAAACCTTTATACAATAAGCTGCAAAATATTTTTTCTGCTTTGTTTATTCCAGGTCCATCATAGGAAAGTTTGTCCAGGTCCATCACAGTGAAGCTGGTTCAGGTCCATCATAAGGAAGCTGGTCCAGGCCCATCACAGTGAAGCTGGTCCAGGTCAATCGCAGGGATGTTGGTCCAGGCTCATCATAAGAAAGTTGGTCCAGGTCCATGACAGGGAAGCTGGCCCAGGTCCATCATAAGAAATAGCACTCTGCAGTCTTCACACACTCTGCTCTGGACCCAAATGAATGGTCAATAGCCTTGTGCAATGGCAGCAACGTCTGCTACACAAGTGATACATCACTGTTTCAATTTAATTTTCTCCTCATTAATCTGTTTATACTATAATTTAAGGGGGTGGGACATGGAACAGCAGTTTAAGAAAGATAAGATTAGTAGGGGATTGACTTTTGCCATGTTAAGCTATGGAGACTGATGGAGTGTGGGTCGGTAAGAGTACTTATTTGGAAAAATATATTGAATTATATTTTAAGTGTCAAAAATATATATTTGTGTCATATTTGTTAATATATATTTTGTCAATATATATTTTTTGTATATATTATATTTTATATTATATTTTAAATTTTCTACAAGAGGCCAGACAACATCAGAGACTATGAAAACAGACTGCCCACCTGCACCAACACCGCAATATTTCCAGATGGAAATTATCCATGTGGGCACTGAGCACAGGACAATTTCACACACAAATGTCACTCCTTTAATCACCCTATAACAGGAAAAGAACTATGGGTTAAAGGAAAAAATCACATGCAGCACTACTAATTAGGTATATTTGATCAAATGTCCCTGTGGGAAAGCATATGTAGGAAAAACACGTCTTGTCTGAAGACAAGAATGTGAACACAGAAGCAACATCAGAAACAATCATGATAAGAGTCCCCTGGCGGTTCATTTAAACAAATGTGGAGGTTCATAGGGATAGAACAAGTCAAAAACCACCGAAGAGGAGGGGACATAGACAGTCAGCTTTTAAAAAAAGAGGCTTTTTAGATCTACCTCCAGGGAACTTTAGCCCCAAGAGGGCTTAATGAAGATTTTGTAATCAGACCTTTTCTGTAATATGAACTTGTAATATGGACTATGAACAGAAAGTTATGGAAGCCTGTTTGCGCCACATAAAAAAAAATCTGATCTATGATATCTCATTATTGTGAGATACTATCTCATTATTCTGACATAGTATCTCGTTATTCTGACATAGTATCTCATTATTGTGAGATAGTATCTCATTATTCTGACATAGTATCTCGTTATTGTGAGATAGTATCTCATTATTGTGAGATAATGACATTACCCCATTGTGACTATATGAAATGTATATACAGTTTCCGTCAAGTCTACACATTATGCACGTTAGCAAGCCTACACTAGCCTACCCCATGCAGCAGGAGCAGGCTAACACTATCTCACAATAACGAGATACTATGTCAGAATAATGAGATACTATCTCACAATAACGAGATACTCTCACAATAACGAGATACTATGTCAGAATAATGATATACTATCTCACAATAACGAGATACTATGTCAGAATAATGAGATACTATGTCAGAATAATGATATACTATCTCACAATAACGAGATACTATCTCACAATAATGAGATACTATGTCAGAATAACAAGATAGTATCTCACAATAATGAGATATCATAGATCAGATTTTTTTTTATGTGGCGCAAACGGGCTTCCATAGAAAGTCTAATGAATGATTGAACTGTATATTTTTTCAAATCTGCATTTGTAAAGTCAAAGTCAGCTTTATTGTCAATTTCTTCACATGCTCCAGACATACAAAGAGATCGAAATTACGTTTCTCACTATCCCACGGTGAAGACAAGACATATTTTACCAATTTAAGTACACAGACAAACATAACATTCAAGTAAACAAAAAATAAGTAAATAAGAGGGCACATACACTGCAAAAACTGCTTATCTAACAAAATCTCACCAAGTGTTATTAATCTTATATCAAGATAAAAAAAACTAGTTGCTATTGTTTTCAGTATAAAGAGACTTACCTAGCGCTTCCTTGTGAAAACATTTGACTTAATTTAAAAAAGGTTTGACTTATTTTAAGACATCTCATCCTGAAAACAAGCAAATTTGGCTGCCAGTGCGTTAAGCAAATGTGTCCTAAAAACAAGCAAATTTGGCAGCCAGTGCGTTGAGCAAATTTGTCTTGATAAGACTCCTTAAAATAAGTCAAAATCTTCTTAAATTAAGTCAAAATGTTCTTTTGAGAGGGCGCTAGGTAAGTCTTTTCATACTAAAAACAATACCAAATAGATTTTTTAATCTTAATATAAGATTAATAACACTTGGTTAGATTTCATTTTTTGCAGTGTACAATGAAGAAATAAGAGCAGCAAAATTTGAAATTGTGCATAGACAGTCAATAAAATAAAATAGTAGTGCAAAGTCAGGCCAATAAAAGGCTGAGGTAGTTCTGTTTGACCTAAGTAAGAAAGAAAGTGGCATAGTGGTGCAAGTTATGTAAGAGCAGCAGAAGTGTTGTGTTTTCAGGACAACAACAAGTTGCAAAGTGTGCAAAGTGTACAAGTGTGCAAGTGGAGTAGTGCAAGGCGGCCATTGTGGGTCCAATGTCCAGGATGTTATGTAGCTGAGGGTGGAGGGGGGAGAGAGTTCAGCATCCTAACAGCTTGGTGTTGGTGCTTGGTGGTGCAGGCTTCTGTACCTCTTCCCAGAGGGCAGTAGATCAAACAGATTGTGAGCGGGGTGACTTGCATCACTCACAATTTTGGTCGCCTTGCGGGTGAGGTGGGTGGTGTAAATGTCCTTCAGGGAGGGGAGTGAAGCACCAATAATCCTTCCAGCTGTGTTCACTATGCGCTGCAGGGCTTTCCTGTTGTATTCAGTGCAGCTTCCGCCCCACACAGCGATACAGCTGGAGAGGATGCTCTCAATGGTGCCTCGGTAGAATGTGGTCATGATGGCTGGTGGAGCACTTGCTCGCCTGAGTTTCCGCAGGAAGTACAGGCGGCGCTGAGCTCTCTTCGCCAGTGATGCAGTGTTGGTGGTCCAGGAGAGGTCTTCACTAATGTGCACCCCCAGGAATTTGGTGCTGCTCGCTCTCTCCACCACAGCACCGTCGATGGTCAGTGGCAGGTGTTGGGTGTGACCTCTCCGGAAGTCAACAACAATCTCTTTGGTCTTGCTGACGTTCAGCAGGAGGTTGTTGTCCCTGCACCACGTGGTCAGATGGTCGACCTCCAACCTGTATTGAGTCTCGTCGCCCTTGGTGATGAGACCCACCAGAGTTGTGTCGTCAGCAAATTTCACTATGTGATTGTTGCTGTAGGTTGCAGTGCAGTCATGCGTCAGCAGGGTGAAGAGCAGCGGACTGAGCACGCAGCCTTGGGGGGCCCCTGTGCTCAGTGTGATGCTGCTTGAGGTATTGTTGCCAACACGTACTACTTGAGGCCTCTGACAGAGGAAGTCCAGTAGCCAGTTGCAGAGGTAGGTACTGAGTCCCAGTTTGTCAAGTTTACAGATGAGTTGTTGTGGTATTATGGTGTTGAATGCAGAACTGAAGTCTATAAACAGCAGTCTCACATATGAGTCTCTTTTTTCCAGGTGGGTGAGGGCTGGGTGGAGGGCAGAGCAGATTGCATCCTCTGTAGACCGTTTGGCTCGGTATGCAAACTGGAAGGGGTCCAGGGTGGGGGGGAGGATGGATTTGATATGTGACATGACAAGCCGCTCAAAGCACTTCATGATGATGGGTGTCAGTGCCACAGGGCGGTAGTCATTGAAGCAGGATGGAGCAGTTTTCTTCGGCACAGGTATGATGGTGGCAGCTTTGAAACATAATGGGACGATGGCTTGCTTCAGCGAAGTGTTAAAGATGTCTGTGAAGACATCCTTAAACTCCCCTGCGCAGTCCTTCAGCGCACGACCTGGGATGTTGTCTGGACCTGTTGCCTTACGGGTGTTGATAGCAGCAAGTGTCCTCTTCACGCTGTCGGCAGAGAGGCACAGGGGCTGCTCATGTAGAGGGGGATGGGTCTTCTGTGGGCAGGTGCTGTTTTGTGCTTCAAAGCGAGCAAAGAAGCGGTTCAGATTGTTGATTGTTGTCATAAACTCTGCCAGTGGTGAGCAGTGTTTGCATACTACTACAGAGTCCCGGCACCATTCGTCACGGATGTAAACACAGATTCCTCCTCCTCGTGATTTTCCTCCCTTTACAATGGCCCTGTCTGCTCAATAGCATGCTAGCTGCTCCAGTTGTACAGCAGAGTCCGGAATGTTGTCATTTAACCAAGTCTCACTAGAAGTATACACTAGAGATCTGTTTTGGTCTTATATAAAGTTCTACTAATGTTTCTTATAATGTTCTTATGCATTTGTTTGGCATTAGTCACGCCACAAGCTTGCCTGCCATACCAGTAAGGGTTAATGAGTCACTGAGCTGGCTCCCCCCTATACTGTAGGCCAGGTGATTTAGACCATGTGCAATGCCTGTGTTTGCAGTGAATCTGAGGAAGAACAATCAAGGTCATAACGTCTTGCCAAACTAAAATCAAGAAAAGAAAATACCAAGGAGTGTGTGGACTTTTTCCTAAACACTTTTGCTTGTTTTTGTCCTGTATCTGGGATTGTGCACAAAGTCCCTTTACAAGTTGTTAGAGAATGGAGCCATACACTTTTCTAAGAATCTCTGAATTTACCTGTATAGGTGTCACCAAGCCATATATAATTATTTTACAATCTCAGAGAATCATGTGTATTGGTTGCAAAAGAGTTTGGGGTAGATTGTGGAATGACAGTGGCAACATACTGTAGAATAGCATTCACAATTTATTGTAACATAATGTGTCACAAAAGAACAGTTAACATCACTATAGAGTCAGGGACATCAGTATAACTTTACCCAATATAGCCTTTAACTTTTTCTTTTTGGGTAATCTTTGAACTATTGTACAGTTGAGTCACATTTACTATTTGGAAACAGTGGCTGATCTTGCATACATTATTTGGGGACTTGCTGACTGCAGATTTAGAAACCGATATACTGTGGTTTGTTTATGAGGCACTTTGAAGCTTGCCTAGCAATGTCCATCAATAGGGGGAAGTGAATGGACAGTGTGAGCCACATGGCAGTCCCATGTTTGAGGTGGGCTACACACTTCACAATGACAGCAAAGAGTTGTTATCAGACATTCACTAAGACTTATTACCCAGCACCAATCTATCTAATAAAAACTTTTGGAAGTGCCATTAATGATATGTTATAAAATATTATAAAATATACCCGACCGAGGACCGAATATTTTAAAATTAAATAAAGGAAAACCGACTATTGATCCTTCATTTAAATTTCCAGTATTATCGTTATGTGGTATATAGGAAGTGGAACCAAGTCAAGCAGCATGCGTGTCTTACCGCAGAAAGCTGCGTTGTCTGATGGACAAAGCACATAACGATGACAACTCTTTGCTGTCATTGTGAAGCGTGTAGCCCACCTCACAATGATTCTGCCATTTTTATAGCTGTAACAGTAAGTGTTCACATTAATATAATGTTCCCCATACACAAAAAAATATTTTCACAATATATTTTGAAATATATGTACATATTCAAAATTGACAGAAAAAAAAAATTTGACACTTAAAATATATTTCAATATATTTTTCCAAATAAGTGCCCTTAACGACCCACACTCAGTCAGTCTCCATAGCTTAACATGGTAAAAGTCAATCCCCTACTAAACATCTTTCTTAAACTGCTGTCCCACCCCCTTTAATTATAGTATAAACAGATTAATGAGGAGAAAATTAAATTGAAACAGTGATGTATCGCTTGACCATCCATTTGGGTCCAGACCAAAGCAGAGTGTGTGCAGACTGGTATTTCTTATGATGGACCTGGGCCCGCTTCCCTGTGATGGACCTGGACCACATTTTTTATGATGAGCCTGGACCAACATCCCTGCGATGGACCTGGACCAACTTCCCTGTGATGGACCTGGGTCAACTTCCTTATGATGGACCTGGACCAACTTCCCTGTGATGGACATGAAGCAACTTCTCTGTGATGGGCCTGGACCAGCTTCACTGTGATGGGCCTGGACCAGCTTCACTGTGATGGACCTGGACCAACTTCCTTATGATGGACCTTGACCAACTTCCCTGTGATGTACAGGGACAAACTTCCCTATAATGGGCCTGGAATAAACAAAGCAGACAAAAATATTTTGCAGCTTATTGTATAAAGGTTTAAACATGGCAAGTTTCTCAGAAATGTAGCAAAAAAGAAAAACAGTCTAACGACAACTGACAGATTTGTATTGCCTATTAGCAAGCTATAAAGTCGGTCCTGGACCAACATTGTAATGACGGTCCTGAACAAACATGACAGTTTCGCTCCTGGACCAACATTGTAAAGACGGTCCTGGACAAACATGACAATGTGGGTCCTGGACCAACATTGTAATGACGGTCCTGGACAAACATGACAATGTCGGTCCTGGACCAACATTGTAAAGACGGTCCTGGACAAACATGACAATGTGGGTCCTGGACCAACATTGTAAAGACAGTCCTGGACAAACATGACAATGTGGGTCCTGGACCAATATTGTAAAGCCGGTCCTGGACCAACATTGTAATGACGGTCCTGGACAAACATGACAATGTGGGTCCTGGACCAACATTGTAAAGACGGTCCTGGACAAACATGACAATGTGGGTCCTGGACCAACATTGTAATGACGGTCCTGGATCAACATTGTAATAATGGTCCTGGACAAACATGACAATGTGGGTCCTGGACCAACATTGTAAAGACGGTCCAAGACCAACATGGCAACGTCGCTCCAGGACCATGTACAAACAAAAGCTACTGTTTTAGCCTATTACCAAGCTACATTAGTAGTCCAAAAGTGTGCTCCTTAGCAAGTGAACTAACATAACACCGGCTTGGCACTTCACATAGTTGCATGCTGCACCTACCTATTAGCAAGCTAATTTGGTAGCATAAATTTATGTTCCCTAGCCTAGCCTCTAACATAATAAAAGCGGCACCAAGATTGCTAAATGAGCTTCAAAGTAGGGCTGGGCGATATAACGGTATAAGCGGTATGCGATAAAAATTTGGCCAACGATAGAGATTTTTGTTATACCGGCATATTGCGATAGGTCATGTCATCAAATTGCAACACGCTTGGCCTGCCGGGACCGGCAGCAACCACAAGGAGGCCACAGGTGTGGAAAAATGGCTGCGAGCGGTGAAGGTATTTTAACGATTTGATAGCGACACAGACAGTTGTCCAATCAAAAGGTTTATTAGCTGAGAACGAGAGCAGGGACACAGACCCAGAACACAATACACACGGAGCAGGTCAACAGGGGTGGACGCAGCCCCCCACACAAAAAGGATCATACACGAGGGAGAACTAAAAGGGAAACATGTCACGATAAAGACGCTAACTTTAGACTTATAACTTAGGAGAAATACAGACATAAACCCCCAAACAGGGTAGGAATTTCACGGCGGCCACGTCGTTGCCTCTTGCGTTGGCCGTGAGGCCCCTTTGAAAATCAGGTTTACAGGCCACGGTGGCCTTGGTGCCCCCTTCTTTCAATATTCTGCTTTGCGTCCTACTAATAGCGATTTTTATTTAGCCTGTGTGGCCTGTCAAAATAATCTAAGCATTCACAGCGCAAATTAATTGAGTATTTTACGCAGTGGAGAAAGTGACAGCGCAAGAAAGAAAGTGCGTCCAAATTCCAGTCATCTCAGTTGAACTACTCGCGAACAGTGATGGGCAGTAACGCGTTAGAAGTAACGCGTTACTGTAATCCAATTACTTTTTTCAAGTAACTAGTAAAATAAGGGATTACAATTGCAAAAATAGTAATTAGATTACTTTACTTTCCTGCAAGCAGCCTGCGTTACTGTGTTACTAAACCGTGATTTTGTCATAGGCAGTAAAAGAATTTGGGATTTTGCCATATGGATTTTGTGAGACTAACTCCTGACAATGATGTAGGCTATAGCTGCGCGATATAGATGTAAATAAACACACGTGTGCAAGACATGGAGTGCGGGAGAGAGCGCGAACATGGAGCATTTAATTCATTGCAGTTCAGACATTACGAAAAAAACATTAACGCTGTACACTCTTCATGGGAAGAAACATGTTGTCTACAGCGAAAAATTCCACCTCAAATCTGAGCAAGCACCTAGCAAGCCGGCACAGAAATGTGAAACTCATTGAGACACCCCCAGATCCCGACATGACGGCTGCAGCAACAGGTGAAAATAGAGGACGTTGCGGGTTCCCTGTTGCCTACTGGCCCGTTATAACAGAAGCCAGGGCATTATAATATTCTGGCTGCATTCACTGTGATTTGGAAAATGGGCAAAAATATAATGTGGTCTTTGCCTTAATGGGGCTGGTGAGTGTTGAAGTCTTCAACAATTCGTTTCCCTTAAACCAGCGTTTCTCTACTGGTTCGCGGAGACATGCCAGGTGGGGCGCGAAAAACAGGAGTTTTTATTTATTTATTTTTTTATCTGTAGCCTAGGCCCAGGTAGCACCCGATGCGCAATGGACGCACTGTGTTATTCATAGGGAAGCGCTCGTGTCAAGGCAGCGTGAGTGCATGTTTGAATCTGCAAGCACGTTCACTAATGAACATTTCTTAAAGCTGGCCTATCTTTGCGATATATTTAGAAAGCTCAATGAGTTAAATATCCAGTTACAAGGCAAAGACAAGCACCTACCTCACCTAGCAGATAAGATTACTGCATTCACCAAAAAACTTGAGGTATGGGACAGGCGCCTCGATCGCAACAGTATGCCTTTGAGAATCTGAGTGAAATCGCTGAAACGTCTGCTTCGGGAGCCACTCTTGTGATCCCATGTATTAAACAGTAGGCCTACATCACATCCCTGCAAAGTTTATTTCAAAAATATTTCCCAACCAGCAGTGCTCAGTATGACTGGATTATGGATCCATTTAATGCAGCATGTTGGTATTTCATTGAATATATTGTACAATGCTGTAAAATATTGGCTCATGCTTCCTAATATGTTGCTGGAAAACAGAAATATGTGTGTTTAATTTACAATGGCACATTATGTATTTATTTATTATTATATCTGCAGCACCAGCTGATTTTAACTCTGCTGAAGAGGATATATTTAGAACTTGTCATTATTTCAATACATTTGACAATTTTAAGCTTGACCTACCACTTTCTTAGAGCAATGAAGGACAGGTGGGGCTCGAAAAGGCCCCCTTGATCAAAGTAGGGAATGAAAGAAAAAGTTTGAGAACCACTGCCTTAAACTAAGCATTTACATGAAGCACAGTAGCCTATGCCGATTGAAACACATTCAGATAGGTGCTACCAGGCTCATATAGGCTATCACTTTTAATTGCAAACAGAAAATGTCTAGCTAGCTGTTTATACCAACTTAATATCATGACTATTGCTAATATAGTGCCAAATGTGGAGTTTGTGGACTAGCCATAGGCTTATATTTGAATGGAGCTGATCATTATGAGAGTTGTATAGATGCTCTTAAAGTTACAGCGCACCATTTATAAATGAGTTAAACTGCATCAAATTAGTAGTATTTCTTAAGAAATATTTTAAACTAACAGTTCTGCTTTGGGCACCATCACCATTTATTTACATCTATTCAAATGAAGGAGTATACACACCAAAAAGTTAAGATTGAAACTAATAAAACCAAGTTTTAAAAAAGTGTATTCAGGTTGTGTATAGCTAGTGTGTTTTTGTAAAGTAACTAAGTAAAGTAAATAGTAAAGTAACTAATTACTTTTGAAAATAAGTAATCAGTAAAGTAACTAGATTACTTTATTGGATCAGTAATCAGTAATCAGTAACTAATTACTTTTTCCAATTTATTTGACCAACACTGCTCGCGAAGTAGCCTATTTATCACACAGACATCACAAGTATCACATGAAAGAGCGTTTTCTCAGCTTTTAAACGATGTTACCCGATAATTGCTTAGTTGAACGGTTCGCGAGAAAAGTAAATAATATAATTCAATTTAATCATACACTGAAAGAAATGACTTGTAGAATTTACTTAATAAAATCCTTGTAAGTATTTGCACTCAAACTTTCTAAGTAAATTTTAATGCTGTAATATCAAGTATAACTTACTTACCAGTATCAAGTACAATGTACTTACTACTAACCTTAACATTTGTGATGATATTATGTAAATGTTATTTAATTATTTTCATACAGGAATATCAGTTATCAAAATATTAAGTAAATCTTACATGTCTGTAATATTTACTGTTATGAAGTGAATAAGTAGATTTTACTATATTTTTTCTGATTGAAATGTTTAATTACCTAGTTTTATTAAGTTGTTTTACTCACTATGATTCTGCAATATTACTTATTTTCTTTTGATAAATCTTAACCTTATGCAGTTAATATACTTTTACCACATACCACACAATTAAAATGTAATGCAATTAACTGTTTATTTTGTCAAAACAGCCATGCTCACAATGTTGACACATTATATGAATTTAACGTTGGGGCGGGGGGCAACAAATAATGTCGGGGCAGTCATCACTGAAACTCAACACTGCATGTACCCACTGATATGTTTTTACTGTATTGAAAAAGTAAAACACTGTTGAATGCTCATTCAAATGACTGCTTTTCTTCACCATTAAAAAAAAACAAAAAAAACTAAAATATCACTAGTGACCATACATACTGCCTGTCAAAATGTTTAACCCATGTTTAAGGCATAAAATATAAATGAGAATATCACAAGGAAAAAACAAAAAAAAACAACAGGAGGTGAAGTTTTACAGCGACAGACTAACACAACCAGAATCCTAAAAGGACAGTGTTTTACCATTAGTAAAATTAACAATCAATGCCACTCCTACCCAATGTTTTTGTCTCCAAGTATTACAACATATCAAAGATAAAACACTCAATTTGTCGGAAAATATTGCAAAGATGTGGTTGTGTCAATATTATCTTGCTCTCAAAGACAAACACACAACATACAACACAACACAACATAACACAACTTAACGGGAAGCCAAAAGCATTTGACAAAAACTTAAGCCAGCAATTTCAACTTTAAAGCTTGTATTTTTGGGGACAGCTTAATGCCATCCAAATCCAAGAAAAGTTTTTGGAAAACTTCAAAAGTGTATCGAAGTGCTGGCGGATATGCAAGGTTGAGGGCATAAATGAGTCCCATAAGCAATGCGCATGCTTTTGCGGTGCATCCACATCCTTCGATCATCTCCTTTCCTTCAACAACGATGGCCACATCAGCTGGATCCTCTGCACCATGAACCACCAGGATTTTGAGGACATGTTGCCTGGCATCACTGCGGCAGTCCTCCTGCATACAATTTACAAGAAAAAAGACAATTCTATTGAGCGACAAATCAGAATTTCCTCATTCATAATGACATAATTTCCAGAAAGTAAATCATTAAGTTGATTGTGAGCTGTAATCATACTTTACCTGGCAATCTTCAAAAAGGTCCTCCACTTTCTCACCCAGGTACACAATGAGGCTGCGGATAACAGTGTCACGTTTCTCCTCAATGCTTTGGTTCTGTTAACAGTTTAATATAGTGTCAATATTGAAGCCATATTCATAAACAATGAACTGTCTCAGGAAAACACAAGAGCATACACTAAATTGCCAAAAGTATTGGGTCACCTGCCTTGATGCGCATATGAACTTAAGTGACATCCCATTCTTAATCTATAGGGTTTAATATGACGTCAGTCCACTCTTTGCAGCTATAATAGCTTCAGCTCTTCTGGAAAGGCTCCACAAGGTTTAGGAGGGTGTTTATAGGAATTTTTGACCATTCTTCCAGAAGCGCATTTGTGAGGTCACACACTGATGTTGGATGAGGAGACTGGCTCTCAGTCTGAGCTCTAATTCCTCCCAAAGGTGTTCTATTGGGTTGAGGTCAGGACTCTGTGCAGGCCAGTCAAGTTCATCCACACCAAACTCTGTCATCCATGTCTTTATGGACCTTGCTTTGTGCACTGGTGCACAGTCATGTTGGAACAGGAAGTGGCCATCCCGAGCTGGGCTTGGCCCCTTAGTTCCAGTGAAAGGAACTCTGAATGCTTCAACATTAACCAAGAGATTTTGGACAATTCCATACTCCCAACAACCCAAGAGTTTGGTGTGGCTGAACTTGACTGGCCTGCACAGAGTCCTGACCTCAACCCAATAGAACACCTTTGGGAGGAATTAGAGTGGAGACTGAGAGCCAGTCTCCTCATCCAACATCAGTGTGTGACCTGACAAATGCGCTGGAAGAATGGTCAAACATTCCCATAAACACACTCCTAAACCTTGTAGGAAGCCTTCCCATAAGAGTTGAAGCTGTTATAGATGCAAAGGGTGGACCGACGTCATATGAAACCCTACGGATTAAGAATGGGATGTCACTTAAGTTTATATGCACATCAAGGCAGGTGACCCAATACTTTTGGCAATTTAGTGTACATGTGGAGGAGTCATGTGAGCCACAGAGTGTTGAAGCTACTGAGTGTGAGAATTTGTGCTGTATATGCTTACGAATATGTGTGTGTGTGTGTGTGTGAGAGAAAGAGAGTCAGAAAAACTGAAGGTCTATCTTCCTACAAAAAAGTGAGCAAGCACACCTGACTTAGTCTGTACAAGAACGGTCTCAGCTCAGTAGCTTCAACACTCTGTGGCTCACATGACTCCTCCACATGTACACTAAATTGCCAAAAGTATTGGGTCACCTTTACAGGCAGATGTGGTGTTTCAGGCAGTTTTACAGGCAGATGTGGTGATTCAGATAATGTATTTACTTATTCAACTTGTAATGAATAAGAAACCCTTTAATCTATCCTCAACTGTCCACTACCCTCATCCTAACTGCAAGGTCACCATGTAAATCACAATTTAAGATATTAAGAGTGAATAATGGCTAATACTAACCGCAGCAGTATTATATCATGCATAGATTTTTACTTGCCTGAATGAGACTCACACTCCCTCAACTCACACTCCACTCCACTCCTGCAGAAAATCCTGCCTCCAACAAGTGACACCTCAACTCACGTCTTTCTGTTGAGAGAAATATATTATTAGCACACAATACAGATTAACTTCATAAATACAACGTTTTAAGTCTAAACTAAAGTAATGATGCGTTCTGAGTTTGTCACAGCATAAACATTAACCACCAAGCCATATTGTTTGTTTAAATACATTAAATAGGCCTATGTAAAACGAGTAACGTATTCTCTGTTCTGGAATGCTGAAAACTCAGTGAAGCTCTGATCTTACTCTGCAACACTCATGCAGAACTCCCTTATAAAGGGGAGTTTGTAGGTGTAGGTCGAGTAAAGTAAATGTCACATATGTTACGGTAATGCAACATTAGGAGCCAGTTTAATTCTAAGCGTTTTAGGAAAATGTGGACTTACTTCAGCCTAAGTTAGTGCTAACTTATAAAAGTTAAGCATGGCTAACATTGCCGCCAAAAGTTTTGGAAAGTATTTTTTTTCTACTAGATGTAGACCTTAAACCCCTAAAATATATATAAAAACAACTCGTCGTTTTGAGTTGAGAAATGTTAAGGTAAGCGTGGTAAACGTTATTGTACTTTTTATCCAAATAAATAGCAGCTCACCTCTTTACAGACGTACGTTAACGTTGTCATAGTCTTGTCCGGACCAAAATGGCTAACGTTAGCACTAACAGTTAACGTTATGGCATCACAACTAATATGCTAATATGAACGTTAACTTACAGTGGGCTAGCTACGAACCTTAACGTTAACACGTATTATTGCGTCTAGCAGGCAAGACTCAAACTATCAAAATGCATAGAAATCCATATATTATCACAAATCTAAAACAGAAAGGCAATACTTACAGCTTTACTCTCAATACAACTCCAGTCTCCAGTCTCTGGTTACAGCGGTTACAGCCAGGTTACAGCCCAAAACGTCTTCTGAGTGATTTTGGCGGAATTAATTGTGTCCAACGACGCATGCGCGATTTCAAATGGAACCTTTCAGAATAAAAGTTACTTGATATTTTCAGGTGTTGGTGCTATGACAATAAAGCATGTAAATGGTATGAGCAAATCTCTAATAAGATGTACTCTTCCAACTCAATGAATTAATTACCTGAATATACTGCGTATATATTTCTGTTTTTAACTAGTTCTCGCTGAAAGTTGATATTACAATGTAAAAACTACTACTTTTGAATGAATATATATTACTACACCCAAAAATCATTTTTTTGAGTGTACATTCTACTGAAGGTTTTGCGTCCCATGATCTCCCAACCCATTCATCTCGGTGGAATACTTCACGAACCCTTCTTTTAACACACGACAAACCTTATATCAAAATAAACAGCAGACCTTACCGAACACAAAGGTGTAAAGCAGTCCCCTGTACAGTTAGCCGTTCCAGAGTAATCCAGTTTTGAATTTGCAGTAAATTTCGACATGCATGGATGTCTCCAAATTTGGGCTTTAAGTTTTCCAATGTGTTTAAATTGTTCCACATGATTTCATAACGGGCCAAATACAAAATAAATGTTACAAATATCGCCTAGATATTGGTAAATCAGAGGACAGCTGACTGAGTTTGTGAAAGTAGCCTTAGCCTAATGATCACAAAATGCTAAGCATGCATCTAGGCTATTTGAGTTTCTTAAAGCTGAGCTGTGGTTCAATTGTTCAATACATGATTTTATAACAGGCCAAATATAAAATAAATGTTATATATAGCCTAGATATCTGTAAATATTAGATGATCAGATGATTTACAGTTCTATGTAATATGTCATGTTTCATGTTTTTGTAATGTTTCATACAGTGATGCCGGTCTACTGCAGTGAATAGGCTAAATAAAACTTTGATCATTTTTATAGCCAATACATTTTTAAATAAGTAACAATCTTGACTATTTTATGCAAGAACCTGCTAGACCTATATTGAAACTCACACACCAAATTATACCGCAATATATACCGTTTACCGTCTGTGTCCCAAATTATACCGCAATATGAATTTTAGGCCATATCGCCCACCCCTACTTCAAAGCTACTTCAACTACTGTATCCCTTCGAAATAAGTTATTTAAAAGATGCATAGCCACTGAATTACCTATTAGGAAGCTAATGTATTACAGTAAATGTATGGTCCCTAGCCTGGCAGCTAACATTAGACAAACATGGAACCAAGTCAACTAAAACGAAAATAAAAAAAATCTAAGGTGCATATATTCAGATTCCACTCGGAATTAGTTTATTTTACAACTATTTTACACACAAATATGCAAGGACCTACCTTTATTGAGATACAAGTTGGTGATCCACTGGTTGTTTCTGGAGGGAAATTTCAAAATGGCAATGGGAGAAGCAGAAGACTCACATTGATGACATCACAAGGCTGTGATTGGTTAAAGAGTTGTTGGTCCAGGGCCGTCTTTAGAATGTTGGTCCAGGAACAACTCTTACTTGAACAAATCACGGTCACCGGCACAAGGTCCTCTGACTCCTCACCCATTGCATCCGTGGCGTGCTCCACGTCAGCACAGAGTTGCTTGAGTTTGTCAAACACTGCCTCTCTTTCTGCTGGTGACAGGAACGGGAGGTGTTTGTGCCGTGGGTCGAGGGCTGAAGCGATCAGCGCTGGCATTGAAACCAAGCGTTCGCTGTCAACCTGACGAAGAATGTAGATAAAATGAATGTAATTAATTGTTAATATAGCCAGAGAACATGTAAGCATAGGCTGCATGCCTACAGAATACATGTGATTAATTAATACATTTTCTTTATAACAACAGGCCTACTATAGTCTACTAAAATATAATGGGCCTACTTTAGGCCTAATAAAATATAGGCATGGTTGTATTAATAATTAAATATGTAATGATTGACTATGCAATATGACATTAGGCTACTTAATTAAAATACTAGGCTACAGACGAATTAACTTACCTTCATGCGTTCACTTAGTGATCGTTGAACCGTCCTCTTAAACTCCGCCACCCGAGGCCGGTCATCTGCAGCAACGAGCAGGTGTTTCTTGACGATGCTGTAGGTGATGGGGTAAATGTGGGAGATTGCTACGGTCTTCTCGGATGACATGACCGTTGTAGCACATTTAAGGGTTTCTAACAGGGGTGCAAGCTCGCCCATTATTTCCCAGTATTCGTCAGTGAGCTCCAAGACTCTGGCATCTTGCAGCTTGGTCACGGTGTGGTCGGACAGGACTGCCGTCACCGCCCACCGCTGCTCCAGCAGCCTCGCGAACATGTCCACGACCGAGTTCCACCGAGTCTTGCAGGACTGGATGAGCTTATGGTTCGGGAGCTTCATCTGTTCTTGCTTTTCCTCCAACGCCTTACACGCTACGGTGCTGTGGCTGAAATGGCGCACTAGTTTTCCCGCAGCACATATCACTCTATGGACAAAGATCTTGAATGCGTCATTGATTGCCAGTTGCAGGGTATGAGCAAAGCAAGAAACCGACATCCAGTCCACTCTCTCCGGGTTGTTGGCAGCCACTATGTTGCTTGCGTTATCGTGGACACAAGCGACCACCTTCCCTGTCAACCCCCACTGGCCCACAGCCTCCTTCAGCGATGCAGCCAGGTTGTCCGCTGTGTGCCTGCCTGCCATACTCTTAGTCATTAGAACTGCTGACTTAATTTGCCAGTCCTGGTCTATCAAGTGGCATGTCACCGTCACGTAACAGAGCGCAGTCCAGGAGTCCGTGGTGATGGCAACGTTCTTGACAGTAGAGAGGTCAGCGAGGAGCTCACCCTTCTTGCTGGCAAAGCGATGGTCAATCCTGGAGGTGATGGTTTGGCGTGACGGGATTGAAAAGTTGGGCTCCATGTATTTCGCGAACTCTTGAAAGCCCTGTCCGCTCACCATATCAACAGGCAGCAAATCCTTTTCTATCATCTGGCATATTTTTGTAGTAATGATTTGTGACCGCTGCTTGTCACATTTTCTACCCCCAAGCATAGACTGGACCGTTGGTTGGCTTCGTTGCTCACCGCTGGTTGAGAAGTGAGGGTGTCGCACTTTCAAATGATACATCATATTTGATGTGCTGCTGCTGTATTTTAAAGCAACACCAAAGAACTTTCCCTCTGTCGCACGCACGCTATTTGTTTATCCAGCACCGGCTTTGCAAATAACGATGTCCATAGACAAGGTAGAATATGTTGCACGATTTATGAAAGTACGATGTATTGCGACATCAGATGCAAGTCAAATTTGTAGTTTCTTATGTCTCATTCCATCGAACTACTGATCCGATACCCGATCTGGCAAACTTACATAGTGTGGTTATAGCCGATAGAGGGCTGTGAAGCGAATGCAGAAGTGCCGTTCACCCTGTAACAAGTTGATGAACCACTGAAACGATTTTGGAAACATTATTTTAAGGTACAAAAAACTCTTGTGTTGCTTTAAAGTGGTGTCACATAGCGAACACTTGACATCATTCTCGCTGAGTTTTGAGAAGTGTTCCCACACGGACGCTTTTCGGCATGGCTCGGCTGTCTTGAAGTCTCTAATTCTGTTACCTCACGTCTGCTTTGTGCTTTTAGGCTACGTTCTAAGTAAACATTCTAAGCTGGCGCCAAATAGCCAATCAAAGGTAAATTTTATCCATTTGTCTGTCCTATTTGTAACGATTTGTGTAGTCAACAATAAAAGTTTTTAGGCCTATATGTTCTAACTGTTTACATAATGGGTAACATGCTTCACATAAGCCTTATTTAGGTTAATAGTGGCGATTTTTTTTTAGCTGCGCAGACAGGACCTGTCATGTAAGGCGTAGGCCTACAAATAGTCACTATAGTAACCGGTATAAACTGTTTTCGGAATGGCTACGTGAGCTCTGCTGCGGCAGAGCCATGGCTCTGTGCTGTGGTTGCGCTTAATAAATTCCGCAGTGGGACGGCTCATGCTCACATTTATCATTTTTAGATATTGAGTGATCATATCGCCCCATACAATACAACACCAATAACACGTGTGTGCGCAGTGTAATAACAGACGCTGGCTGGCATTCGGGAGCTTTAAAAATAGTGTTTTTTTGTTTAGTTTTTTTTTTTTAACCGGCGGCAGAACATTTTAACCGGTCAACGTTGATTCGGTCAACCACCGGTTAAACGGCTACCGGTTAACATCCCTAATAACCATACAAACGTGCGGCCTGCTCACTCATTGTTTCAAAAGGAGTAATTTCGGCTTTGTCGAACCATTGTAGGCTACGTAAAAATAAACTTCCAAAACTAACGAAAAATATTTATCTTCTTTCAGTTAATTCAAAAGTTTCCAAAAAGTTAAAAACAGATGACGTGATGCGCGTCATTGACATAATGCGCAAATAATATAGCTAGGCTACTTGAACGCACTGCTGTGTTAGGCAGCAGCTATAGGCTATACCATGTTATATAACAACATACTACTGCTCTCTCGTCGACCACTTATCCTTTGTTGCTAGTCAGGTGGGCTTGTTGTTTGGACGATAGGCCTGAGTAGGCCTTCTGAAATGATCAAGAAAGCTTTTATTAGCCAGAGAGCTACATAACATTATATTAGATCAGGGGCCGTATTCACAAAGAATTTTAAGGCTAAAAGTAGCTCCTAACTGGCGAATTTAGGAGTAACTCTTAAAGATAATGGGCGTTTAATAGGACCTAATAATTTTCCTAATTTTTTTCACTAAAAGTAATTCACGAAGCATTTTAGACCTAAAAGTAGCACCTAAATCTGGGGGACAGATTAAAAAAAGTCGAGAGGACTCCTAACTCCCTAACACCTATTCACAAGCTTTTTGTGGCATTTTGCGTCGCGATGTTTTGAAATCCAATCGCGAGGGAACAATTTTGCATTGTAGGCATAACTAAGGATGAAATAACGCTACCAACAACCAAAACTACTCATTCTCAACATGTAAATACGTCTCATTGTAAATCAAATTAAAATGTTCTCCTCTTTGCAAACGTATAGGCTAGGCATATGGTGACAGATTAATTTAATAATGTTGCAAAGATACTGCATCAATCCGTATGTTTCATTATGCTACTAGGCTATTTGTTTCGCCTTATTCATTTAGGCTAGGCCTTTTTATTCAGTTTTTCATCATCTTCCGTCCTTTGCACTACTTGTGTAGCCATGGAGGTATTATATATAACTGGAGAGAGTGACTAAGTCCCGCCCTCCATACAAATGAATGGTGGAGGCTAGGCTAGTAAATCCGGCCAATTCATAGTCAACGCCATCTTGAACACTGGGGTTCGGATCCAGCGCCAGTCGGCTCTGACCATGCGCCAAGTTACAAAGCTGGAAATGACGCATGGACCAACGTCAATTTTTATTGGATATTCTGTAAAAAGAGAGTCGTCCTCCAGTAAGAGGGTGGCGATAATGCACATAAAGTCCTTGCCTCATAACAAGAAGAAGAAAAAGTTGCTCGGGAACGCGCATGGAATCCGAGTGGAGACGCCCTGAAGCGCAACTTAATTTAATTGGATAACAGCGGCTCTAACTAAGAGCGGTCTGCCTGCTGCAAATATGCATTCGAACATGACGTGAAATATCCGTAGTCGAACTATAAATAAACTATTCGGTTTTTAGTGCCAAGTGTAGCGCATTTTTACAGTCTATGATTAGTTTTTTTTTTTTATCATATTGTTTGCCATCTCATAGCGGGTGCTCTAAACGTATTCTAGCGTTGGCCCATGACCAAATCAAGCCAATAATAGCCAGTAGCTACAATAATGACTGGAGCCAGAGCCCTCAATAGCCACCCTGTTTTGAAAATAATATTGAAGATATTCAATATTATTGAAGATAGTATTGAAGATAACGCACAGAGCGGTCAGCCTGAGCGGACAATTACGTCCCCAACTCATCTAAAATGTGGTGTCTTTACTTTGAGTTGTACACCGCAGATGGTAAAGTAACCGTCAAAGAGAATGTTGTCTGCGGACTCAGCAAAAAACAGTCTACTTACGCATCCACGACATCCAATCTTCGCGCTCACCTGTGGAGTTACCATCCAAATGAGGCAGCGGTGTCAGAGGCACAGTTTACTTAGGCTGCGCAAAGCACAGGTATTTATTTGAGGTAGGCTTATTCGAGGCAGACCTTTATTTCTTACATTGTACGTTATTGTGAGACATGCGTTTTGTTTGGAGCGGCATACCAGGCTATCAAAAGCAGACGATTTTCGGTTTTGGTGTGGGATTTAATTTACTTTTGGACTTTTATTATATAGTTAAATGTTGAGACTGATGGGCATTTAAATCTAGAGGGTATTTGATGATCACTGTAAAGTGTCGTGTAGTTGAAAAAGTGTTGGTATGTCCAGCTGTTTATTGCGAGACAATTCCTTCATTCATTGAACGTGCGCTGTGCTCTAATGGAAACCTTATTGCATAGCGAAGTAGCCTAAATTGAGGTTTTTTTTAAATTATGAATGGTTTTCTTTTTATTAAATTCGTAGGCTGGAATGCCTCGCGGCAATAATTGTTTTTAAATGTAGTAGCCTAGTGCTTCAGCCTCTGGCAAGCTCCAAAGGGGGCGGCTATAGGCTGAGAGCAACGTGTTGGAGACCCATGGTGTAACGAGACAAGGTCTTTATGCCGCTGTTGTGTAATTTATTGTCTTTAATCATGTTTAGGCTATGTTTGTTCGGGACAAACAACAACGAAACAAGATCAATAAAATTTTCTTTATTTGTCATATGATGGATAAACAACCATAATATGCACGTCTTCTCATAGGCTCCTCAAGAAATACGCACTGAATAACGTTTGGCTGTAGCCGCCGGATAGGTACCCGCCCACCAACATGTACACGCATGAGAGCTCGTGCCCAACACGGATTTTCGTGCATGGAGCTGGTTCCAAATGCTCCATGCAGCGCCATATTTGAAAATGGCGTATGCTAACATGCCGAAGCTAATCTGCACGGTCTTGACCCCCTGTGTGTAGCACACGCATTCTCAGACCTGTCACCTGTCACTCATCATGGTATGGGAGGTGTTTGGAATCATTCCCGCGTTACAATCATCAGCTAATCAAGGTGGCCACTTCAGTCAAGCTTGTGCATGAGTAATGACGTCATCCATAGCAACGAAGACTCATTCTTAGTTTAGGAGTTGTCATTTTTCCTTACTAAGAGTAGGTCTAATGACCACAGTTATACATGCAGGGAATATTCAGGCTTTAAATGTAGCAGCGATACTCGGTTTGCGCCAAATACCGGATTAAATTGATTGATGCCATCAATGAGTTTACACAACTCGCGCGCAAAACGAATATTGCTGTTGAAAACAGGGTAACTCCCTGCATGTAACTGCGGTCAATGACGCACCCCTTTTCGGCGATATTTGTATCTCTGTCGTTCGCGAAGGCCTTGTATGCATTGTTCGCAATTTTAAGACGCCTTTTCATCTGCAATGACTCCTATAAATTTGGCGCAAGTGGCATTCCTGTACGTCGGGTTTACGTTCAAACTATTTTTCTGGTGAATAATTATTTCGGACTGAACTTGGTGAAGGGAAGTTTCACTAGGCCTATCGTAGGCAACGACAACACAACTGCTAACGTCAAATTACCAGAAGCAACGTTTCCCCCAAAATATATTTCATATACATCGTTCTGAACTGTATCTGAATTGTGTCTAAACCTCCCGTGCAGCTGGACAGACAACGAGCAAGCTATAGCGCGCGTACAGTAGCCTAATTGCGCCAACGTGCACTGGTATCCAAAGTGTTTAGACGGACGTTTCTTGGAAAGTCTCCGAAATAAATAAAAAAACATACAGGCTAAAGAAAAATATGTTGATGTTTCAATAGCCTATTCTGGTTTTATGTGTGCAGTGTTTCGCTGGAGAGACAAGAGGGTGACAGACAGCGCGTGTACGGCTTAACCAGATCTTGCGCAGCAATAATGAAAGTGTTTTAGCGGACAGAAGTATTGTAGCGACCGGCTGTCAATCAGGGAGTGCCCGCGCTATGGTTGGCATGGCATGGTTGGCAGCCTGGCGAGAGGGGGGCGGGCGGGACCCCCGGAGAATATAGGCTACTGTTCGAGAAAGTTCTGCCTCTTTCGGTTCTGGGCCTGACACGGCCCGCTGTGTTATATGCTGCATTGTGTGCTTTGTGACAATAAACCAGTTCATGATAGTGAAACGCTACAGTATGTTGCAGTCTCCCAAATAAAAAGGCATGACTCAAAGAAACGTGTTTCATGATATACAGTAGTCTATATAAAAAAACGATTGGAAGTGGGAGCGAGCAGAGTAACTAGGCTAAGCGAGTAGGACGCATTTCACACTGCTCCTGCTTCACCTATCCTTTTAGCAATTTCCACTCTTTTTCATTCTTTTATTTCATTTACAAGCTAGTTTAGCAAAGACAGTGAAACCAGTACATTTAAATCTGAAACTTTAGTGGTTAGTTTTTTACTTTAAATGAGCCAGCCAAATCAACGAGCAAAAACTGAACGGCAATTCACCTTGAAGTTAGATTAAAACAAAATGCGCTCCTCCGGCCAGAGACCCAGGAGATCATGCCGAAAATGTACTGAGCTAGAACAGAGGATTTCTACTTTGGAATCAAAGATGCATGCCCTTCCATCAACGACAGATGAACTACGAGAGGCATCTCATGAAGTGAGTACAGCAACTACTGGAAATGCAGAGAATGTAACCCAGCAGTCTAATATCACTGCTAATAGAGCAGATGAATGCATCGACCTCACAAAGGGAAATGTGAGTAGAGCCTTGGCACAGGCAAGGTGCCAGACCAAAAAACAAAAAACGTAATACAAGAACTGTAATTACCTCAACACCAGTAAATTCAGATGTTAACTTCAGGCCTCGTATCAGAAATACAGACAGATCAGCAAACTACTACAGGGCTTGTGGCTCTAAGGGAAGCCCACAGCTCCTAACACTAGGGAACAGATTTGAATGCCTCCGGGACGTGAGAGAGGAATTTCCCAGGGAACAGACCCAAAGCAGGCAGCAATCAAACCACAACAATAGAAAGATGGACACAGACAAGAAGCAGCACTCGACACCTATTCATCCCACAACCCTTGTTCTAGGCGACTCTGCTGTGAGACATATAAATGGGGAAAGGATGATTGTATGTTGTTTCCCAAATGCTTCAGTGTCTGACACAAAAAACAAGCTTGCAGAACTGGTGTCAAAATATGTAACTATCAAGCGCATCATTGTGCATGTTGGAGCAAATGACATCTACAGAGAACAGCTGTATGTCAAAGAAGATTTCAAGGAACTTTTCTCGGCCCTATATGAGCTTGGAATACAAATTTTCATCAGTGGCCCACTCCCAGCAGAGGGAAGCTTTGTATTTTCCAGACTATTCAGTTTAAACACCTGGCTCGCAAAAACATGCTTTTCAGTTGGGATGAATTTTATTGACAATTTTAACCTTTTTTGGAATCGCAGGGAATACTTCAGACCAAATAGCACAGAGCTGAGTTGGACTGGGGCCAAGATCTTAACCGAATACTATCACCTCTCTCTCCTGCATCCAACATTTTTTCTGCCAACCTTGAGCCGAGCCTCTGATAAGCGCTCAGTGGCCATACAGACGGAACAAGCGGATGACATCAACAACTCAGCTAAACCAAAACACTGCACAGGCTGAAACAGAGATATGCCCAACCCCCACTGCTGTGGGGCCCTCTGGTAACCACCCGCTAGCCTCCACAGAAATGCAGACCTTGGAGAAACATAAACAACCAGCTCAACAATGCCAAGCCATGTCCACTGGACAAGATAAGATGGATGCTGCTAAAATGACTCAAAGTCAATCACTGGCGTCAAACTCCCTGGAATCTCAGCAAACAAATGGATGTGATGAGCATGAGGAGATAGCACCTATCAAAGCTGCTGAGAGGCTATCAGAAAGGAAGGGTCATGTTGTAACACCAGTACCAATACCCCTCCCCACCTCCGTCGTCTCCTTGTCACCACAAAGACACAACAACATGGAATACACTACTGGAATACATGCTGAAAGCGGAGCATCTGCAACAAACTTCCCAGAACCTCAGCAGGCAGATGGAGACTCTGGATCAATTTTCAACCCCAACCTCCTTGATTTCCCATCACCACCCACACCCAACCACGTCCCCACCCAATCAAACTCCCCAGGCCACACAAACCCCCCTAATCTCCCATCACCATCCCCACCCCGTCATCCCACCACCCACTCAAACTCCACAGGATCCCCTGAATACCCATCACCATCCCCACCCAAGCACATGATGTTCCCTGCAAGAATGGAGAGACTGCTACCAGTAGCCATGCAGAGTTTTACTAGCCCAAGATCATTAGCACCAAAGAAGCGAAGGGCACCTCCACCCCCTCGCCCTCCCCCTCCCCGTTTAGAAGGATCTCTTAAGCAGCAGCAACCTCTTAGTTCATTTTCTCAGCTGGCATATAGCATGGAATGTGCAGTGGAAAATACAGATGACAGCAGCAGGGGACAATTGTATGATGACTGTGTTGTATGATATTCTCAGGGTCCCTGCAATATAAATGGTACTGACAGTAGTTTTGAGAACATGCCGGGACCCAGTAAGCCCATGACATTCTCTATTCCTGTATTGACAAGAAATAGAACACAAATGCATCGAGCTTATAGGGTAAACCAGTCCAATCTCCTACCCGTACCACATCAACCTCAGATTCGCCCCATGGATCATATTTCCCCAACACTTACAGCAAAACTAGCACTCCTAAATATCAGATCTCTTTCAAACAAATCATTCTTAATTTATGATCTAATTTGCACACACAACCTTGATTTTTTACTTTTAACTGAGACATGGTTAGATCAAGCAAACAGTGCTGCTACTCTCATCGAATCAGCTCCCCCAAATTTCAGTTTTTTGAGTGCTACCAGAGCAAATAAAAGAGGTGGGGGGATAGCCACAATTTTCAAGACGTCTTTTCAGTGCAATCAGTCGTCATTCAGGTGACTTTACTTCATTTGAATATCTGTGTGCATGCATTAAGTCTTCTCCTCAGATTTTATTACTGACAATTTACAGGCCTCCAAAACATTCAGCTAAAGTTTTTCTTGAAGAACTAGGTGAACTGCTATCAGTTGTTTGCATAGAGTTTGACTGTCTTATTATATCAGGGGATCTAAACTTGCATGTGGATAATCCTGAAAACAATTATGCCAAGGAATTCATTGCACTAATCGATACTTTCTCCCTAACACAGCATGTACAGGGGCCAACACACTCTCTCGGCCATACCCTCGACCTTGTTATCACAAAGGGTCTCGATGTCTCTACAGCTGTTAAAGACCTGGCCTTATCTGATCATTTCTGCGTGTTCTTTGATGTGTCTATGTCCCCACACACTCAAAACACAGCTATGATGGTAAAAAGGAGAATCATAAATGATCAGACAAGTGCTCTCTTTGAGCAAGCACTTTCACTAAAGTCAAGTCAACTGTCAGACTCTGAAGACTTATTGGATCACTTTAATGCAAAAATGGCAAACATTATGGATGACATTGCTCCATTACAATTCAAGAAAGTTAAGGACAAACAGAAAGCACCATGAAGGCAAAATCCAGCAGTTAAACTTCTAAAAAGAGAGTGTAGGAAGACTGAAAGAAAATGGCGTAAATACAAACTTCAGATCCACTATGAAATCCATAAAGAGATGCTCCGCACATATAACTCTGAAATATGCAAAGCAAGACAGTCTTTCTTTTCTAACATTATCAATAGAAGTTCAAATAACACTCGTATTCTATTTTCAACTGTTGATAAGTTAACAAATCCCCCCTCACAATTAGCGCCTGAACTTCTCTCAACTAATAAATGCAATTTCATCTTTTTTTAAAGGTAAAATTGACAAAATCAGACTCAACATATCTGCTCAATTACAAATTCAACAACCTGAACTTCCAGCAACAAACAGAGGGAAACTAAACTTGATGTCAGAGTTCAGCTTGATAGACTACGAAACACTTGAAAAAACGGTACAGAATCTCAGCTCTTCCACATGTGTCTTAGACACTCTGCCTACCAATTTCTTCAAAACTGTTTTTCACCTCATAGCGGCGGATGTCCTTCAAATTGTAAATGTATCACTGCTGTCTGGCACTTTTCCTAAGTCACTGAAAACAGCTGTTGTAAAGCCACTTCTCAAGAAGAATAACCTGGATGCCTCCATGCTAAACAATTACAGGCCCATATCCAATCTACCTTTTATTGGCAAAATTATTGAAAAAGTAGTCTTTAATCAATTAACCACCTTCCTAACATCAAATGGGTATTTTGATTACTTTCAGTCTGGTTTTCGGGCAAATCACAGCACCGAAACAGCTCTCATTAAAGTTTCCAATGACATACGCCTCAACACAGATTCAGGTAAAACATCAGTCCTAGTGCTACTGGACCTTAGTGCAGCATTTGACACTGTTGATCACAATATTTTACTACACAGACTAGAACACTGGGTTGGATTTACAGGCATAGTTATCAGCTGGCTAAAATCATATCTACAAGAAAGGAGCTTCTTTGTTGCCATCGGAAACTGTACCTCAACACCAATGTCCTTGACCTGTGGTGTTCCCCAGGGGTCAATCTTGGGGCCACTATTATTCAACCTCTATATGCTCCCACTTGGACAAATCATTCAAAATAATTTGATTTCATATCATAGCTATGCAGATGACACACAAATTTACTTAGCTCTATCACCAAACGACTATGGTCCTCTTGAATCTATGTGTCAGTGTATAGAACAAATCGACACCTGGATGTCTCAAAATTTTCTTCAGCTGAACAAAGAAAAAACTGAAGTAATTATATTTGGTAAAAATGAGGAAAGACTTAGGGTTGCCACTCTCCTTGGCACAAAAGGGTTGAAGGCAAAGGATACTGTTAAAAATCTTGGTGTATTAATTGACAGTGATCTAAATTTCAACAGCCACATGAAAGCGATAACTAAATCAGCTTTTTACCACCTCAAAAATATTGCCAAACTCAGAGGGCTGATGTCAAAATATGACTTAGAAAAACTCATTCATGCATTTATCTCCAGCAGGGTTGATTACTGCAATGGACTGTTCACAGGCCTTCCTAAAAAGACTATTAAACAGCTTCAGGTGATACAAAATGCAGCAGCTAGGATTCTAACAAAAACTAAAAGAACTGACCACATTACTCCAATTCTTAAGTCCTTGCACTGGCTTCCAGTAAGTCACAGAATTGACTTTAAAGCACTATTGCTTGTTTATAAATCAGTAAATGGAGCAGGACCTAAATACTTGTCAGACATGCTTCAGCAGTACACACCTTCTCGTCCTCTCAGGTCCCAGGTGAAAAACCTGCTAGTAAAACCTACAGTTAGAACTAAACATGGTGAAGCAGCTTTTAGCTGCTATGCGGCTCAGCTGTGGAACCAACTTTCGGATGACATCAAAAAGGCCCCAACTGTAGCCAGTTTTAAATCTAGACTTAAGACCAAACTGTTCTCAGATGCTTTCTTCTAACTGTGCCGAGTTACAAATTCTGAATCTGCCTTGATAATTATTCTACTTTGTCTTTTATTACTTTTTTTACTACTTTTGCCTTTGTTTTGCTTACTAATTATTCTTTATTTTTAAATGATTTTACCTTGTTTTATGTTTCCTTTTTATTATGATCTTTACCTTTTAACTATTCTTTGACTATATTGCCCTTCTATGCTTTTATTTGTTATTATTGTTTGGTTTTGTTTATGTAAAGCACATTGAATGACCTCTGTGTATGAAATGCGCTATATAAATAAACTTGACTTGACTTGACTTGACTAAATAAATAAATAAATGTTGAAATTAAGTGTTAATTTATTCATAATCAAAAACAGATACAGGTGGGTTAAAGATATCTAGTGATACTGGAGTGATAAGAAGTCCTAGTGAATGCTTGATAAGTAGACTATAATACAGTAAATAAACAAACAAATAAATAATAAATAATTAGGCTAAGTGAAATTTTCGGCGCGTGCTTTGTGCGCGCATTATAACTATATCATAGTACCACCAAGAAATAAAAACTACTTTCACCCCTGATGTTGGTGTTCAACAGTTTTATATTTCACGTGTTCACCGTCGATTTCGGTGCAAGGCTACAGCAACTTTGTTACCGTCAGATAGCAGACGGTTACTTTGTTTGCGTTATAGTAGGGGGGATTATCAACAAAAAAGGGCCTAATCGTTACGCGGTGGATAGAAGCACCAAAATTGGTACAGACACTCTTTATAATGTATCTCATCATTTGAGAAGGGGTGCCCAAAATTTCTGGTTCATTTAGGTCATTTTTTAAAGGAACACGCCACCCAAAATCAGTAGTAATATATGTTCTTACCTTAACTTTCACGAGTTGAGTCATACCTCTCCCGCGCCGGTAGGTGCACTCAAACGCTCTGTTGCGCGGCGCGAATGTGTTAGCATGTTGCTATGCTAGCGGGCTCTGCCGTGGCCGTAGAGAGAGGAACATAGCAGTAATCAAACACCTCCACATTTTCCCTACTTAAATACAGTTGCACGAGTAGTTGATAAAAATGTGTAGGTCACACAACATGAAACGTGGCGATTTTCCAAGCGAATAAACAGGAGAACTACAATGTGTGGCGCAATAGCACTTGGGAGTACTTCGACCTAGCGTGGTAATATTATTAACACCTAATTGTAGATCCTATCCACCACAGAGTTTAGAATCCATGCTGGATCGACCCTCAGCCTCTCCCTCCCCTCTGAGCGAGAGAGGCACACACACTAGAGATGCGCTGATGGACTATTATTTCAACCATAACTGCATAGCAAAACTTATCATCCATCAGCACCAAAGTTTGTTGACCAATTTTCAAAACCGCACCCACCATCGGTTGTTTTAATGTAGGCTATATGGGTGATGCAGCGCTGCTGACGTGAGGCTAGAAAGCCCTTGCCTGTTCTAGAAAGACTGATCTAATGCAGCAAATATATTAAAAGGCTAAAGTCGTACATTGGCTATGTTGTAGCCTATCCCCAGAATATCAGCAGCAAACTCAGTCTCTGTCGCGCAAAACAGTCTCCAAATAAAACGCAAAAATCGGCCTGTTGCCTATTCTGCCAGCTTGTGACAATAGGCTATATCGTCCAAAATGCTTGATTGCATTGCATTCTCCACATTTTTAGCTAAATTTTCATGTACCACATCAGCATTTTTGTTCAGTGAATCTTTTGTAAATTGCTTTACAATTACCGTCGGGCCCTTGTCAGCAGACTTCGGCTTGCCTCTTGCCACTATTCACTCCTTGTCTTCCGATGTCATTTCTGAGTCATCTACAGATGTTTACACACATTCACCTCCCTAAATAGAACCAACTTGACGTTGACTTCAACCTGTGTTATATCCTAGATGAGACTGCCTGGGTTATTTTGTTTAGATATTAGCCTATATATAAAACACATAGGCCTAATTGTAGCCTACCATTCAGGGAATAGGCATTTAAAAGAGAGACAGAGAGTGATATGACTCAGAAATGACATCGGGCGATGGCAGTGCGAGATGTTCAGAACGTAGCTAAAACTTCTACAAACTCAATAACATCCACAGCGGAAAAAGGTAAGAAAAATAGTCGGAAAACTTAGATGTGTAAGGCAAGCAAGCAAGTTTGGCGGTTGTTACTAAAAATGTGAACATGCACGTTGCACTGTTGTGCGGTGGACTTTCAGAATGAATGGAGTCGGAGTTTCTTTAATATCGAGGCGTCATATTTGTCCGATGGCCTGCTATAAAATGAATTGCGATGTCTGTCTGAAAAAGACGCGCTCGTGCAGTCAAAATGAATGGGAGTCTTCAGAACAGGCTTGTCAGTCAACCTGACATAACAGTGTGTAAAGTAGCCTATAATGTGAATGACTTGTTATTTTATCAAGGATTTCTTTCTTTTTGCAAAAAATAAAGTACAATAGGCATTAATTAGTAGGCCAGGAGCATGCTGAAATTATGTGGCAAATTGCGTTTTTTATTACAATTATAAAATTGTAAAAGGACGTGACCGAAGCTGAGGCAAGCCAGGCAATAGGCCTAGGCCCGACGGTAATTGTAAAGCAATTTACAAAAGATTCACTGAACAAAAATGCTGATGTGGTACATGAAAATTTAGCTAAAAATGTGGAGAATGCAATGCATATGTTCCTCTCTCTACGGCCACGGCAGAGCCCGCTAGCATAGCAACATGCTAACACATTCGCGCCGCACAACAGAGCGTTTGAGTGCACCTACCGGCGCGGGAGAGGTATGACTCAACTCGTGAAAGTTAAGGTAAGAACATATATTACTACTGATTTTGGGTGGCGTGTTCCTTTAAGGGAAAATCCAAGATGGCCGCCTAAAACGACCCAAGTATAATAAAACATTACATAGTTAGGCATCATGGTTTATTCTGCTACTTTATTATTTTACATTTGATGTATATAGAGATGGTTAACAAATAATATGTGCAAGATAACCCATGAAAATAATCTTACATGCCTTTTATACAGCTTTAAAGGGGGGAAAACAGGCTTAAAATGGTCAGAATTACATGACTCCCCAAATGAATCCTCATCTGAGAAGTTAATTATTTATGTATGCATAACATAATTATTTTTAAAAACTTTTGGAAGAATCACTTAATAATTTTCAAAAGACAGTTTATTGCTAAAATGTCCATTGAGTAAACCTCCCTCATGATACCTTGACGTGCTAGTGAGAGAACTAGCAGCCTGGGCTTTTAGCTCAATTACTAGCACGCTCGCCTCCCGATCCGAGGTGCTAGAGAGCAAATATACATTCAGCCAGCTCAAAAAGCGCAAAAATATATGCTCTGTCTTCCAGAGAAGTATACACTACAATTCCAGCTGTTACTTGTCAACCAAAGGCCATCTTAGTGCCAAAAGTTAACCAAACCAATACTTGTGGTGAACTTAGCATGGGCAATAACAGAGGAGGAAAAGTGGGGTGAGCATGCAATCAAACTGATGCTTCACTTTAGCCAGAACTGTCTGACCCACCTGCTATAAACTCACTCCTTCCTCTCTTTCATGAAAAAGCTGCCAGCTTTGCCATGGTCAGACATGGTATGAATGTTGCAATTGACAGAGCACCTAAATTCCGGCCAGGTCCCAGTTATGGCATTTGACCAACATTTATATACATTTACAAAAATGGTTCAGTGGAGTGATCCAGACTGTTATGGAGAGAGGTTTGTGATGCTTGGTGGGTTACACATAGAGATGGCTCTATGGAACACAATCGGATAAGTTTTAGATGGAAGTAGGAACAACTGCACTATGTGATAATGGGGTGGCTCCCTCTGGAACAGCAGACTCCTTCTAAAGGGTGGGCTGCATGGAAACCATTTCCAGAAGTAAAGGATGCCTTCATTGATATGACAGCAAATCCTTTTCAACTGCTTAGCCAGGAATCAAACATGTTTGCATTGCTGGAGAAGTACACTTGTGTTCTTTTACGATAAGAAAACGGATCTTGAAAAAGTCAATGATCTCAGGAAGGACTTGTTTTCTCAAATATGTCTCTCAATGGAAAATATCCCTCCCACACAGACTGCACTGATACAGCATTCAAATAGAGCAGTGTACCAGCATTTGGTCCAAAGGTCTGCAGGCTACCCAGTCAGTGCCTTCTCCTGAAAAATATTAATGGACCAAATTAGATGATTTTTGGACACCTTTATGGACACTTTTACCAGAGGCAGCCAAAGTATGTAGAGAACCTCTTAAATGTGGCAGCAAAGGTGAGCCTCTCTGCTCTCGAAAGTGCCGATGCCAGGATGCTGGGTTGCCTTGCACAGTATTATGCCAATGTGCCAGAGCATGTGAATAGATGCAAATATGCAGTATGTAGACTAGGACTAATGTAATCTAGTGTGGTGTTTTACTGTGTCTTAAGAAGTTGCAGGGGACATGTGCTTGATTGCATGTTTTTTTTATGAGGTCTGCCTGAGGTGCTTTTTTTGTACTCATTTTTTATTGTATTTGGTGGGTAACAACATATATGAAAGGCATTGTTACAATACAGATACACAAACCCAAACATACCCCCCACCCCCACCACATGGGATACAACACAACTATCAGTGTAGCACAGTCAGTATAGAACAGTCCACTTAGTTTCTCTCCAGTAAAATGTCTTGAACTCTGGCAATTCCATTTCTCCAAGTTTGTATTGTCCGAGGAGTAGTGCCATTCTGCCTGAGGTGCTTGAGTGTCTGTGTGTATAGTATCCTTGAGACAATTGGTGGATATATAGATAGCCATAGTGTAGCCGTATTGTCTGCTTAAAACAGAGACATATCTATAAGACACTTATACCTAATTTCATGCTTTTAGGAGGTTGTTTAGGTGGCCTTTGAAATAGCTGCCAATTGTGTGGATAGGCAGTGCAGCCTTTTTTCAATTTCTTTAAAAATTCCCTTCCCGCTTGAGATTTCTTGGAGTAATCTTCCAGGATAACGTAGGATCACCCAAGGGACAAATATCAAATTTCAAGCTTTTAGGAGGTTGTTTAGGTGGCCTCTGAATCAGCTGTCAATTATATGGGTGGCCATTTTGAATTTTTTCAAAATCTCACTTCCTGTTTGAGATATGTTTGGTCACCCCTTTTATGATGTCTTAGGGTCACCCAAGGAACATACATACCAAATTTCAAGCTTTTAATAGGTTGTTTAGGTAGTGCTTGAATCAGCTGCCAATTTTGTGGCGGGGAGCACGGCATTTTTCAATTTCTTTAAAAACTCACTTCCTGTTTGAGATATTTTTGGGCACCCCTTCTAGGATGTCTTAGGATAATGTTCTTGACAGTGATGTATGCCTGTGCTGTGTGTCATGCAATGCCAGTATGCTGTCCATTAAGGCATTTAAATAAAATACAATAACTTTTTTACCATTTCAATAAAGCCTATTTTTCCTGGCAAACTACCCCCCTCCCCTCCCCTCCCCCGACTACAGCACCCCCAACCAAAACTCACTTCCCACGGCCCTGTGTGTTTCTCAACGTGTTTACAGTAACATTTACTGTAAAAATGTAACATAGGCTACTAATATTTCTGTTGCAAATATCTCATTTATGTTTTTTTTTATAGGTGCCGTTAAAAGAGTTAAAATTCTTTATACTTACTAGTGTCCCATCCCATCAACAGTCAGGATCCTCTGAAGCTACTTTGTCTTTATCTCCAGTAGGTGGCGATCATTGCACGATGAAACAGCTTGGCGAGGTGCTGGGAATTGGAACCACTATTTCACATAAGGTTTAATTCAACAATATGCTGTATTTACATGAACACCACCATTAAATATGTCGTATTTTAACAACAAACACTCCAGACGTGTAAAAGAAAGCAGTGGCTCCAGGAAACAGTTTAGGGAGAAAATATCCCTCAGCCTAAAGTCTTGGCCAACACACACTATTGAGCTGCATGAGCGTAAGCAAAGATTAAAACAAATCTTTTGCAAAACACTCTGTTTCATAGTGTAGACAAACATCAATGCATGAGCATATGTGTGTTGCTAAACAGAAATGTCACGACAGTTAAACTCTTATTCATATGCCTAGTTTTTTTTCATATGCCTAGGTACATTCAGCAAGAAAACTACTCAGAGTAGGCTTAAGCCTACATAAGTATTGAGATCTAGTTAATAAATATGTTACTCCCCGGCAGCCTGATAGAAGAACAGTTAATAATGAATTACAACGAATGTTAATGCAACATTTCCTGTAATGATTGAAATGTATAACTCAAATCCCCTTCAGAGATATTCATTACCATCGCATGTGTTAAGCATATCCCTTTCCACACTAGACTCAACCAACATATGGTCCTAAACCCTGTCCCTGGTCCCTACATTTTATTATGCAATAACAATAAAATATATACAGGTTTTAGCAGGATGAATATTTATCTCAATTATTTTCTTCTATTTCTTTCTAAAGTAAAAGTTTGAGTTTGCAATCAGCCCTACTTTTCAATTACTTTCTCTGGGCTATTATTTACCCTTTGGACTGTATACTCAGAGGTAACACCAGTAACTCATTGGCTTATCTAATCTATGAGTGGTGGGACTCAAACAAGGATCTGCTGATGTAAAATAATTGAGCAAAACTCTTAGCACTGGAGACTAAAGCCAGAGACTTTCTAATGAGGAGACACAGCACTCAAAAAATCCTCCATAAAAATCCATGGGGTTAGTTTGTAACGCCAATATGGCCGTTGTCTACACATATCACACCCCTTCCTCGGCAAAACGTTGACATGTGAATACATTGAGCCAATCATGTGGTGTGATGTGAATACATTGAGCCAATCATATGGTGTGTTGTGAAGACATCTCATGTGTTGTGAACTCGCAGCTGGAGCAAGATTGGTGTCGTGAAGCCTTGCTCACGCGCATTTCTGCCGAAGAGGATGCCCGATGAGTGCCCAAAAAGCGTTGCTATATGGCCGCCCAGTGGAGGGACTTGCCTAAAAGGACTTTGCTAAAGCTCATAATTCAAGAGTTTACTCAGAGTTAAATCATTACTTTTTGTTATATGTATAGAGAATTTCCATCTGTGATGAACCTGATGAGCTGCAAGTCAGCAAATCATAGCAAATGTCTTCCACAGAAATACAAACTTCAGCATCAAAAAGAAACACAAAACCATTCAAACTAGTTGCCATGCCTTTAAGCACAATGGATTACACATCACCCAAGCCTGCAATGTGTACCCTTAGGCAATAAATATCAAGCACAAAATGTCTATTAGCAAATGACTGTGGGTATAGCATTCATCTTATCTGTATGTTTATTTACAGCCGATAACCCATAGAGAGACACTCAGGAAGTGTAAGCATCCAAGTACAACAGCTGTGGCTCACTGTCACTAATCTAAAGTCTTTCCTGCCGATAATGCAGAAGTGCCATGCTAATCCTGATGTAATACGGCCAGCATGCCTGAGAAACAAATATCTCGTTCCAATCCCACCATTCCACTCATCCACACTTAATCTGGAGAACCGCGTGCACACACACACTCACACACACACAGACACACAGACACACACACAGACTGCATTTTATTTGTCCTCCTCTTTCTATGGACAAATGTTTTGTTTTGGTAGTATACCAAATACAGTATGCTACACAGTTCTGAACTAAATGCAGATTTCAGTGGTGGAAATGGCCCAGGGTCTGTGAAATAGCACCACTACAGATCTAGTTGGACAAATATGAAGATATTCATGGGATTACCTTGGTAAGCATGTGGTGTTATATATATATATATATATATATATATATATATATATATATATATATTAGGGCTGTCAATCGATTAAAAAAAATTATCTAATTAATTACATACTCTGTGATTAATTAATCTAAATTAATCGCATATATAATTTTTGCTGTGAAAGTATTTTAAATATTTAAATTCAAATGAATCATTAAATAATCAGCATTAGTGACATTAAATTTCAAAAATACTTTTATTATTACTTTCACTGTTCAAATAATGGCCATAATAATCTATGATATGACCTAATATGCTGAGGAAATAAATTCAAAAGTGCTTTTCAAAAGGGTTTTTTTAACATACAAGGCATTTCAGGCCACAGATATAACCTAGGGGACACAATGAAAATAAATGAACACTCCCCTCAATGTCAACACTATTTCTTTGCATTGATGTGCAACTTTCGAGTTGACGAACACCGGTGATATGCAAATTCCTTGCTGCAGACATTGTAGAGGACTTTATTTTAATCAACACTTTATTTTTATCAACACCATCAGGCGTTTTTTAAAAGTAAATGTTCCAATCAATGATCTAGGCAGCACATTTTCATCTCTCTCCTTCATTTTACAGTCTAATTGTTACTGACTAACGGCTCGGGGTCAAAGGTCATAGGGAATCGATTAATCTGCGTTATTTTTTCTCAAATTAATTAATCGGAATTAATCAGTTATTTTGACAGCCCTAATATATATATAACTCATCGGGCATCCTCATATAATGGGAAGGATGATATGAAAACATCCATGGTGATACTTCACTAAATGTCTTTGGTCACATGATGTCACTAAACACCAACAAGAGCGAATTTATATTTTTAGCAGCAATTGTTTGTCATATCAACTTATAGGCTATTGGAATCCAAACAGATTTTTTACTTCAGCCAAAGTAACAATAAAGACAGCTCACAGAATTATGATCCATCAGAGAGGTAGCCCATCATCAAGGCTCTGTTAAAATTTATGTCTATTCTCCTGTTTGCACAGCTTTGCATACAACTTTAAGCAATCTTATCTTCTCAGCTGTTAAATCAAAGTTATGATATATGCCTCCATGAAAATAACCAGGAAATTAGAATATAGGCTAACTCAAAAGTAGCCTAGGTTTCGAGGTTTAGAACTGAGTAGGCATACTCATTTCTGTTACAGACACAAAACACCTTAAACTGGTGACAGAATGCATGAGGACCTTCTAAGCAGTGTGGCATTGAATGGTTTCAGCTTAATGTCCACAGAAGACAGGTCAGGAGTGCAAGCTAGACTTTTAGAGTAGGCCTCTACTCTTTCCATTGGAGTATTTGGAAATGATGTTGAATGAATAGCCTATAAGAAAGGATAGAGGAAATGTATTCCTGAAGGCCAAGCCTACTGTAAAAACTTTTTCTAACAGTGTTTGTAGGTGACAGGAGCTGCGTGAAGCGCTGCGCACAAACACAACTTACAATGTCACTCTTGTGTAAAAAACTCAAATGTGTAAAAAAAAAAATCAGGCAAATTCCATAACTTGTGACATACGACTTCGAGCCTGCCTTTCCACAATCAAACAAATGTTCGTCGTCACTTCCTGGATGTTGAAGGGTGGCAGTAGATGAAGCCGCTCGGTAGACCAAAACCAACAGAGAATGTTGACGGGGCCAGTGGCCGTGGAGCTACTGTTGGTTTAATAATTATAACATCAGGCAGAATATACACAAACTGATGGGACAATTGTTGTGTGATGGAGAGAGATTTCTGTTTGTATGACGCCTACATGCGAAACGGATGCGTTGTGTAATACATCGAAATATTTGTCGATGGGGAGGAATATTAATGGTTCGAGAGATTTTGTCGGAGAAGCTAGCTAACTTTGCTAGCACGCTTAGCTAGCTAGCTGCTAGCTACCTGCGTTTGAGGAAATTCTGCGAGGATGCTACGTTGGATACGGCAACAGCTGGTAAGATAGTCACGTTGGCAGAGACCGTATGCTGGTTGTTTTCCTGAGGAGTGTAACGACACTTGTAATGTATGTCACTATGTTAAATGCATCGATTCGTGACAAGTCAGCTCAGTTAACGATAACGTTTACGTGTTACCTTGAGTGGTCAGATATGAACTAGAAGTAACGTAGCTTCGAGCCTGCACAGAGATAATGCAAATAAATATTGTTTTTATTTTTTTACTTCGCTCGGGAGAATAAAATGTATAATAACGTGTGTGCTTAGCTCGTCGTATGGCTTTGGTAAAGCTTGAAAGGCAGGGTAAGTAAATTGACATGAGCTAACACTGATCCTAGTGTGAGTGTAACTTAACGTTTGGTAACGTTAGCCATCGGTAAGTTGAACATTAACGTCAACGTTAGCAGCTAAGTTAATGTGTCTTCTCTCAACTCCAAAATGTTCCTGTTGTGAAGTTGAACAACCATTTAGGCAAATAGTAGAACTATTTAGCCTATATGCTTTTTTGAAAGTTGGTAAGTTACTTTAAAGAAGTTGAAGCTCAGCCAGGCCCATAATGTTAGGTGAATTTTCCCACTAACGTTAGTTTCAAGCAGATTTCAGAGTTCAATGGCTTGCCCTTGTCGAGCCAACTGAGCTGTAACCTAACTGTTAACTTAACTCTCTAGCTAATAATACATGGGCAGTGATACGCAGTTAACTTAGACGAACATTTGCTGTCATTAACTTTGAAAGGTAAGATGCTAACGTCAACATAGCCGTTGAGATCATAGACTACAATGCTATATAACTATATATACTGTGAGATGGCCAGTTTGTAACGCCAACAATAACGTTAACGATAACCTATGCCTCTGACAAAACAGTTTAGTCTGTTTTTATTATTATTATTCATTTGGTCAGACCTATCTTTAAATATGTTCTCGTCAAACCAATTAGAAGAGCAAGTCGACAGCAAATAAACACTGGCTGACGATACTTTTTTTTATCTTGTGTAGTGTAGATCTACCCAAGGCAGATAAGCAGTATGTCATATATGCATCGAGCCGACTTTGACGCAACTGCTTTGAGGTGAATTATTTTATCTATAAATGTAGCCCAGGTGTAACGCATCGAAGACCAGAGAGGAATTGTGTACACCTGACTTGACATGAGAACAGTTCGATTCATATCACATATCACGAAGTGGGCCAACCTCCTTAGCTAACTGCCCGTGTCTTATTTCAGTGGAGATTGCGGTATGTTTGGCGGAAAAAGAAAATATTAGATGTATTCTGAATCGGAAATACTCGCGTTAAAACTTGCTGAGATAATTTTGGAAAATGCAACTTATCAAGCCCTAAATGAAGACACACGAAGAGAATGTGTTTTTTTTTTACAAAGAGAATGTGTTGAAGCCCACATTCATGTGAACTACTACATATGCAAAGTGTATCAAGTATTGAGTTTTCAGCGTTGTGAACATTGAACAGTTTGCATACTCAGTGTGTGATGTAGTTCATCATAAAGTGGGCATCCCTTTGTAAAATGCCTTTTTAAAGTAAAATTGACCATATACCAGGACCTTTTCCAGTTTTATACTTATGTCAGTGGTTGAAGCTGGAAAGTGAAAAGCATCTTTACACCGTCATTTAGTTATTGTGCAGTAGAGTCTTCAAATGTTTACCCCATGACTTGTGTCTTGAGTGTTCAAAGGGAGCAGAGCACAGCCTGGCATGCTGATCAGGGGTCAGTTTGTTCTAAAACATGCTTTGTATTTCATATCCGAAGCTTGTTTTATTCTTAAACAAATATATGGATTTTCATAGCCAAACTCTTAAGAAAACTAGTTTGACTATGTCGGTCTGGATGTTTCATTCATTCACAGCCTCATGTGCTCATTACTGGAGTCACTAGCTGGATAGCCGTGTTTGCTGCTGTTACATTCTCTGCATACATGCATCTAACATCATTGTTTTGAGGTATTGGAACGGGAAATCCAATAAATATCTTGCATGTCAGGGTAATATCATCACAAGTAGTATTTTGTGAACCTATGTGTATCAGCATGCCAACATTCTAAAGATAGTCAGTTAAATATTGTAGAGATCAGCAGTGTGTTATGTTTTTACAGAAGCAACTCACTATAACAATTGAATGTCAAACAACAGTGTGATTGATCATTCCTTACAATGTCAAAGTCTAGTTCAGCCTTCCTCTCTTCCTTAAAGATTGTATGCAATTATGAGAAGCCCTACAGGAGGAAGCATCCCATTACGAAGCCTCGCCAAGCCAAGCATACAGGCAGTCTGGCAAAAAAGTGATCTGAAACAATCTCCCATTTGGATGTTTGGGTTGCACCAAGAGGTCGCACACATGGTCGTTTTCCACATGGACTTTGGAGGGACATGGAATACGTTCTGCATTCTGTTGTATTGCCGTCAGTATGCTGTGATATATCCTGTCAATCGGACTGATAATAAGTGCACTGTTTTTCAGCGCGCAAGAGCGAGAGAACTACTCAGTTGTGCTCTCTCTGTTCTTCTGTGGTTGTCCCTGTGACATCCTTCATTCATCATATAGCAATTTAGCTCAAGTGTACTCTGATAAAGCTGGGAATAATCTCTCTCTACGTATAGAATTTGTTATTGCACGGTACCCCAGTGTTCTTCACCTGCAGTACATGGAGTGCAGCCAGCTTTCTTAGCCCACATCTTCCTCGCATATAGAATCAGCCTGACCCGAAAAGACCCCTCTCATTTGATGTTATGAAGGGTCATCGCCGGTCAGCAGCAGCCTTGTTGAAATTGTTCCATTCATATACAAGAGGCCTTGCTTGATGTCAGAGTAATCTTGAACCGTAGAGTTGCAGCGATAACTGCCCATGAGATGAGTGATTGACAGGTGCTTCTCACCTACACTGACCCAGGTCCTCCATCCACAGGCTAGAATGCTGAACTTGTTTAAACCAAGAGCATGGCCTTTACAAATTTGATGGTGGTTATTCCATCAGTTGGCTGCTGGTACCCGCCTGGGTTATCATCCCCACTTCATTAGCTCCCCACAGATGATGAGCCACTGGCGGCGAAGGCTTTCAGACAGACACTGCGTCTGGGAAATGAAGGTTTAATAAGGGATGCTCTGCCCAAGTAGGAGACCGATTCCATCCATCATAATGATGGCTGTCTCCAGAGAGCCAAGCATTATACACATTCAGGGTTCCTGCCAACACACAAACATACCATCACACACATACACATACTTTAAAACTTTTTCCACACTCCTTGAAGCACTCTGATATACACACTGTATGCAGTCAGTACCTAGTACACCCAAACAAACCCGCAGTCAGTGATTTATTTAGCTGAAGGGAAAATGGATGCCATATTCATGGCTCAGATATTGAATTGTGAGTGTGGTCAAAGGAAAGACAGAAACTGATTAAGGCTCATGCACCATGTTGTTAACCCCTCCTAACACAGCGCATTTACTGTATGGTTGACATGAGGCACTTAGTGATGACCCTTTACCAGTATTGAAAATGGGATTTGTGGCCCAATTTGTCTTTCCAGAGTGAGGCCATAGGCTCTAAAACAATAAACTTCTGAAAGATAGGCAAACACAGTATTACAAACACATACATGGGGGAAATTCAACTTTTTGATGAATTTGGTTTCTGTGAAATAACACTCATCGTTGTTGGTGTGTGTGTGTGTGTGTGTGTGTGTGTGTTTTGAAAGTGGTCTATGAGTGGCTGTCCACTAAGCACATGGTGATTTGCTTCAGACGTCCAGCCCTGAGGAATGGAAAGTGACTCTGTCTGCACCAGTGGACCTCTCATTAATTGGCTGTTTTTAATTAGCCCTTCCTGTCTCTTTGTTGGCCTGATTTATTACATCCCATTTTAATTCATTATCTAGTTAATGCTCCCGGACCAGTTCATCCCCTCAAGCTGCTCTCCGGGCCTTAATGGAGCAGAAATGGATGTGCATTTCAGGCTTTGCAGGGTGTGTGCGTGTGTGTACCTGTGTGTTTGTCTGTGAGGGAGAACCAGATCAGCCAGCCGTGTAGGCTAGCGAGGTGAGTGGCTTTGTAATGTAAAACAAAGAGACAGTGGCGAGACCTGGTTTACATGCATCATGAATTAAAGAAAGGCTACCAGAGCAACTTTTCAATAGGAGCTGAGCTGCCTGCAAAAGTTTGAAAAGGAAAACCAAAAAACCCAAAAGTGATGTGGTTAAAAAGCAAAGTCACAGTCACAGCACACAAAAGGTGGTGACCATAATTTTACTCACGGCCGGGCCATGCATTTCCTCTTACGCTACATTCATTTCGCAAGGTCTGCCAGTAAGAGTGTAATCATGTCCTGAGAAAAAAAGAGCAGTTATATCCTGACTGTTTCTTGTGAGACACAGGACACACTTCTCACATTTCTTCGGTTCGCTCTCATTTGCACTGTGGTGCCAAAAGGGCATTTTGCTCATTTTGGAGTGAGTATGAAAGGAAAGGTATGTGGCTGAGCAGCTCTGTGTATGTCTATGTGCGTTTTTGTTTGTTTGAAGCATACACCACGGCTTGTATGCAGCAGCACCGTCGTGTGTACAGTGCAAACAGAAATGTCTAGCGAGGCCTGACTGTAATTGAATGCATGTGTTGCCATTGGGTCTAGATGACGTGGCCGACTCTACACTTTTTTTTTCCATAGCCGTGGAGGAGGCCGCTCTGTCACCGCTGAGTCCCACAACAGCCAATGCACTCAGCTCCTGCTCCTCTGCCTTTTCTTTAGCATAATGTGGTTAACCTAAGGGCTGTTGTACAGTCATCTATACATTACAGAGGCTGAAACGGCTACAAGATGTAATGTAAGATAAGTGGAGAGAAGTGGTATTGGGACTTGATCTGATTAAGCTCAGGCACATGACGCTGGCTACACTGGCTTACAGTTCAGGTTGCATTTATTTTATTCTCATCTACCATGTCACAAAATGTCAGCTGGACATACATGTACTGTAAGTGTGTTAGATTCAGAAGGGCTTGGTTTACATTTAGAATGATATATTATACCAAGTACATAATGAAAGATACTTTATCTAGTTTAGCTTTTTAATGAGGAAAACAAGTGTAACCTTTGAAAATGTTTTTATTGGATAATAAAAAAAAAACGACAGCATCAGTTGCCACTCTGGTGATGTAGTTGTCAGTTTATTTCAGCACTTCCTGTTTCCCATAAAGTGATCATATCTCAATGAAGCTATCTCATCTTCAGGGCATTATGCAAGTACATGGAAGTGCCTGGCTTTATCCAAATGTTGTAATGGTAAAATAGACATGTACACTGCAGTGCATAGCTCCTTTGTTCTGGGGTTTGTCCCCCGTCTGCAGTCTTTGCCCTAACACCACAGCGGCTTCATGGGGATGGCAGTGAGCTCTGTCTTGTTGGATTTGTCAGGCAGGTGTCAGGCCGGATTCCTGGGCTGGGTTTCTGCCTCAGTGCTTTGTGAAGTTGGCACCCCCAGATCACAACATTTGCTCCTGTGTAGAACAGCGGTGTGCGCTTCCCCAGCTGGCCCTGCTGACGGTCATTTGCGCTGATGTCTCTCGGCGCCCCTGTAGCGTGTGATTTGGTCAGGATCGGTCTCCGTCCTCACACATCCTCCTCCCATTAAACACTGATAGTAAGCCGAGAGCTCCTCTGAGAGCTCTCATTGAGATGTCTCGTGCCAGGCGCCGTGTGCCGCATTGGTAATTTCACAGACGCTTGAAATTTGCATGGCCACTGCAGATAGAAATAGCCCTCTCCCCCTAATAAGACAACAACACGCGATCCAGCGAGCATACAGTAGCCTTGCCATATTGTTTAGAAAACCACAAATCCTTCTGTTTGTGGACAAATAAATGGTTAGCGCCACCGGTCCTTTCCTGGGTTGGATTGACTTCCACTCTGATCTCACCTTCTTCCTTTCCTTTCTCTCTGGTTCTGTCTCCTTCTATTCTGTTGCTGTATGCAGTATCATTCAAATGTCTTTAGTATTTACCCTGTGCTCTCTCTCTCTCTCTCTCTTTCTTTCTTTCTTTCTTTCTTTCTTTCTTTCTTTCTTTCTTTCTCTCTCTCTCTCTCTCTCTCTCTCTCTCTCTCTCTCTCTCTCTCTCTCTCTCTCTCTCTCTCTCTCCTGCAGGGCTTTGACCCTCCCCATCAGAGCGACACCAGGACGGTGTACATCGCCAACCGCTTTCCCCAACATGGCCATTATATCCCTCAGCGCTTCGCTGACAACCGCATCATATCCTCCAAGGTAAGGTTGCAGCACCTCACTGGGCCACGGCCTCCCTCCCATCAGCACTCCCACAGTAGTTGAACATAGCCTGGACTGGTGTGTCCAATGTTGGGCAGGACTAATGCTGGTCTTTCTCTCTCACCCTGGGGTCCCTACAGTACACCATCTGGAACTTTGTGCCCAAGAACCTGTTTGAGCAGTTCAGAAGGATAGCCAACTTTTACTTTCTCATCATCTTCCTCGTGCAGGTGAGAGGCCTGTTTGTCTTTTACCTCCATCCTCCTATCTCTGCGCTCTCATCATCGTCTTTCACTTACTCTATCCCTTGTTCTCGCTCATGTCCTCCCACATTTTCTCTGTTTCCCTTTCTCCCCTCTCTCTCACCCTCTCCCTCTCTGGCTGTCTCTCTCTGGGCTAACTGTTGCTTGATGCAGCGCGTGACTTCATGTTTGTGTGTGTGTATGTGTGTGTGTGGGCGAGGCGATGGCAGCCAGGGTTGCCGTTGTTTTTCTTGAGCGCGCCAAGCCCTCAAGGAGTCCAATGGAGCTGCTCTGCTTGAGTGATGCGTCAGGGAGCCCACTGAGCGCGTTCGTCTCAGTGCTCACAAAGCATTAAGCTCTTTCTAACCCCCATCTTCCTCCTCTTCCTCCTCTTCCTCCTCTCCTCCTCCTCCACCTCTCCAGTGTCACCATGGCCGCATACTGCAGTCTCCTCTGAGCTTTGTGTTCCACTATGCAAATGTGTGTGTGTGGGGGGGGGGGGGTCACTCTGTGTGAGTGTTTGGTGCAGTTATGCAATATGGATTCATTAATAATTTGGTTACACCCGTTCCTAAATCTTGGCAAGCTAAGTACATTTTCTTTCTTGTTTCTCAGCTAATGATTGATACACCCACTTCTCCAGTAACAAGTGGACTTCCTCTATTCTTTGTCATCACAGTAACAGCCATCAAGCAGGTGAGGTGCTCTCAGTGAGCTGCTCCGGTTTCCAGCTATGGCAGGAACTCCGTGAATGCATTGCCATGATTCCCAAAAGAAAGTGTAATAGTGAAGCAACTTATTTATTGAAGTTACATTAGCACAGCTCAGTCTCCAGCACATTATTTGCAAGGCTGCCTCTCGGCAAAGTAGACATTAAACCAGGATTAGAGCTCTGGTTGTTCTGAATGTTAAAAAGGCACAGACACTGCTATGGTGTGGGGATTGTATTCAAATGTGCAGTATTCAAACGTGTGTGTGACCCAGTGAAAACAAATCCACTGGGCTAAGTTGGATCATTTCAATAAAGTAAGTGACTAGTCAGTCAGAAGAGATTTGATTAAGAAATGATTGCCAGTGTTTCCTCTATGTTGATTTTAGCATGGTGGCCCGCCACGGTAAAATGAATGCTGCCATGGTATCAGAAGCAGGGCAGACTCACAATGTAGTTGTGGTTGCCTTTTAAATAATCCAGTGAGTATCTCCCCCGCTGGCTGCCGCTCACATTGCAATCTGACAATAAGTAAAACTAGTCAGAGGTTATTATGGCCAGTCCAGTTTTACTTCACATATCACATACTGTATTGATGTAGCCTATTTAATGATGTAGCCTATTTAAAACATTAACTTTCTTGCCAGTGCTTCCTCTTCATTTTGTAGTGGTACCACTACTTCAGAATTAGGGCAGACGCACATTATTTTCCGGACACATAGTTAAATGCGCTCCGCTGGCTGTAGAAAGTTGCAGTTTAACAATAAACAGCAATGCTAATCTGAGGTACCTGTCTAGTTTTATTCCATAAATATATTGTTTTTATAGAAATTAGTGGCATGCACTATCAAGAGCTTCCATGTGCTGTTTGTCAACATCACAAAAACAACTTGGTGGAAAGGTGTAGCACAGGCTAAGGAAAACCCATTCTTTTCTGGAGCTGATCGTATTCAAAGGATTTCCAATATCGTAGCCTATTAGCTCGCAACAACAGCGAAAATGAAACATGAAGAGTGGATGTCTCCCCGCGGTGACTCTGTTATTAGATGCTCAATCACTCAATCGCGATTCGATGCAGGCAAAAAACCGTCTTGTAGTAACGAAGGTAAGCAATTTTGCAAATGTGGGGACGGCACAAAACTTGGCTTAAACAGTCATAAACATTTTGTATGCACTTGCGGTGATGGCCTGGTAATGTGAATAGTGGACTATAACCAAAGAAACCAAATTTGATTTGCACCAAATAAAAGCTTTGTTGTGGGTTGTGTTTCTACAACATGCACAAAACGTTCAAGCAGTGGCTTGTGGTTTAATGCATGGGTTAACGTGACATGAGTCAGACAGAAGATGGGCCTGTCTTTAGTTCCTGAATCCTGTTCCTCTCAAGGCACGTTAAATGGTGTGATTAGCAACTAGAATAAAAAAAAATCCCCGGTGACACCCCGTGTTATTATTGTTATGGTATAGGTTCAAATTAAGCTATAGGCTATAGATCCTATGAGTCCTATGAGCAAATTAAGCTATAGGCTATAGATCCTATGAGTCCTATGAGGAAATTAAGCTAAAGGCTATAGATCCTATGAGTCCTATGAGCAAATTAAGCTATAGGCTATAGATCCTATGAGTCCTATGAGCAAATTAATCTATAGGCTATAGATCCTATGAGTCCTATGAGGAAATTAAGCTATAGGCTATAGATCCTATGAGTCTAAGCCATAGTAAAAAAAGGCTAATTAGTCAAAGAGTTGTGTAAATAGAGGTTAAGAAAGATATTATATTCTAATGAAATGCCAGTTTTTTTCATATTGTAGCCTTATGTAACCTTCTGATATTTAGTGTGACTGGTGGGCGGGGGGTAGGGGTACAGATGGCCTGGCTGCCCCCACTGCTAAAAAAATAAATCTAGAGGAAACACTGATTGCATAGCCAGTTAGTCAAGATTCTAGCTGTGTACAATGGCATTTGTGCCATGGACCTTGGAATGTAAGAGCACAATGGTGTGGACCCATAGGCACAGCAGAGACAATGAGGACGAGAGGGTGGTTCAGTAGGATGCTGGTTCTGCCACTCCCGGCTGAACACTCCTGCGCTCTGAGACACTCACTGCACACTAACTCTTGGCTGCACCTGCAGGGGTATGAGGACTGGCTGCGGCATAAAGCGGACAACGAGGTCAACGGGGCTCCGGTGTTTGTGGTCCGCAGCGGCAGCCTCGTGCAGACGCGCTCCAAAAACATCCGAGTAAGACGCTCCCACCATCTGTACGAGTATCGGTTGTGTGTGTTATTGGGAGGACGCATCAGAGCAAGGCACACACAGCTGTGATGTTGCTCTGCCTGTGGTCCTGGTGGCTGTGAAGTGACAAGTCAAGCAGAACTAAATCGAGACGCTGCTTGGTCTGTCACCTCGATTCTTTGAGAATCCATCAGCTGTCATCATTTTCCAGGGCTGTTTTGAACCTTTTTTTTTTTTTGAAAGTTGAGACCAAACATTTCAGTCCTTTTTACAATATTTTATAATACATGTTATAATATTTGATAGTTTATAATATTTGAAAATAATTTTAGCCCCTTTGAGTCCCCAAATATGGGAGGGTTTGATAATTATCAACTGAACTGTGCAAAGTGTAGAGTAGAGATGATGCCTTATTTCTGTCCTGCAGGTTGGGGACATAGTGAGAGTAGCCAAAGATGAGACATTCCCGGCGGACCTGGTGTTGTTGTCGTCGGACCGAGCGGAGGGCACCTGCCACATCACCACGGCCAGCTTGGATGGGGAGACCAATCTGAAGGTGGGGCTCCCTCTTCATCTCCTTCAGTCCCTCCGCTGGGCTGAGCAGCTCTGAGGCTCCGCTGGGGATGTGAGCGGAGCCGTAATGGGCCGTCTCCAAGCTGGTGGATCTGTTACGTCTCACTACACGCGGCGTCAAGGGATTGCTTCTCGCCCAGGGCTGGATATATCTAATTATTTGTTTCTAATCAAGTCATGAGAGACAGTTAATTATATATTTATGGTGTTGTTTTGAGGCTTGGAGTCAGACAGGGTGGTTTTGGTTTTGAGTTGGTTTTTGGAGCAGTTTCAAGATCTTTAATGGATGAGCAGATTCTCTTAAGCGCATTTCCACATATAGAGCACTTGTTGTTTATTGAGTAGATAGGGGGTCTGATGAACTTAAAATAGCCCACTATATACACGGATGGTTTATGTCTTTGTATCTTTTGCCCACCTAACAGATCTTAGAGTGTCCTCTGTTTAGCTAGTCAATATATCGCTAAATAAGCCGTGTAAGATGTCTAAAGGCAGTTGTTTCCAAGGCTTGCATTTATTTACAAGATGTGTATTTGTTTGCTTCTTTGTTTAAACCTTGTTTCATATCTTCAGTGAAGCATTTCATTGGCCCAAATCCAGGATAGTAATAGGTATCAGACTCCTAGTGCATTGACTTTGTTTTGAAATTGAGTTTAAAGACCCTATCAATCATCCTCTCACTGACAACATTGTTTTAGGTGGTCTGCATTTATTAAAGTTTTTCTTTTTTTTTAAACTGACAATGCCTGTTGCAATCGTGCTCTCTTGAATTATGAATTACTCTATAGAGACAACACAGGGCTACATTGGTCTAACTTGGTGTCACCCTTAATATGTGGGTTTGTGCGTGCGTGTGTGTTTGTGTGTGTTTTCCCCAGACCCACTTTGCGGTGCCAGAGACAGCCGTATCCCAGTCGGTGTCCGGACTGGAGGCCCTGCAAGCGGTGGTGGAGTGCCAGCAGCCCGAGGCTGACCTGTACAGGTACGGCAAGCCACGGGCTCCACACAGGGCCATCCGTTATCCTGACAACTCCTTTCAGTGGCACACGCTGCCGAGGGAGCTCTCCTTCACACAGACTCACATTTCTGTGTGTCAGAATGTCGTATTTTTAGCCGAGGGGAGCGACTGTCGCCTGCCGTGGCAGTTTCTCTATTACTCACTCAACTCCAGCTCAGCACAATGTGCCTCTCTTCCTCCTCCAGGTTTGTGGGCAGAATAACGGTAACACAGCAAGGAGAGGAGATTGTAAGGTAAGACCGCTGACTTCAGCAATGTGGCTCTTGTCATTGTTTCTCAGTTCATGTGAAAGTAATCAATTACAGTTAAAAGGTCAAAGTAATGCCGCACAGATATTTTTTTCCCAATAATTTAAGTTCCTTTTGGAACAAGGCCTTGTGCCAGCCCAATGGACATTACTAGAAAAAGACTGGTACGGAGACTGGACAAAGAGAGAGAGACTGGGGCACTAATCTTTCCCTATCGTGTCCGCCAGCATTTCATTTCCCATCCAGTGAAATATTCCACTCCATGACTCAAACATAATGGCTCTCATTAATGATTCACCAGTGACTCTTGTGGCTGGAATTCCAAACCCAGATTCGGTGTGAAACGAAGGTCTCTCGGGGCTGGCGGCCATTCCGTTTAGTGCAGCTATTAAATGGGGCCAAAATTCACCTGATGTTCCGATGATCATTTCGACTACTGTCTGAATTCCAATTGTATGTTTGCTGTTTCAGACCATTAGGACCAGAAAACTTACTGCTAAGAGGAGCTCGGCTGAAAAATACCAAAGAAATATTTGGTACGGTCATTACACTGTGGTCAACATCTGACAACTACCACAACTAACTCCAGTTTGGCTGGCGAATCATGAATGGTCATTGACATAGGTCTTGTCTTTCTTGTGTCTGCTAGGTGTTGCCGTGTACACGGGCATGGAGTCCAAGATGGCGCTTAATTACAAGTGCAAATCACAGAAGCGGTCAGCAGTGGAAAAGTATGAATCGCACTCCTCGACCATTGGCCCTAAAGTGATATTAATGTCTAAGTCGATTCTAATCAGCATGTTTTTTGTCCCCTTTCCCTCCATGTCTCTGTTGCGTGTGGTCACAGATCCATGAACACATTTCTCATCATCTATTTGGGAATCCTACTGTTCGAGGCCATCCTCAGCACCATCCTCAAGTATGCCTGGCAAGCTGAGGACAAGTGGAACGAGCCCTTCTACAACCAGAAGACTGACCTGGAGAGAAACAGCAGCCAGGTCTCTTCATTTAGTTCAAGTCTGTTTTTATTTCCTCAGTGTTAAACGGTCACGTCATCAACCACTTCCTCTTCTGTTTTGAATAAAGCCATTTCTCTTCTTCCTGGTCGGGGATGTTGGGGAGGAGCACATTTTTTTTCCCTGTGGAGAATCTCCAAGCCCTTCTGGCTGTGTATTGCACATCCTCAAGAGAGTGTTGCGCATATGACTCTAAATATTGTGACAGGCCATAAGAGAAAATGCCTCCCTCACTCAGAGTATTGCTTGGAAGCCTGACATCTCCCATCACTCAGAAAGAAAAGTGCTGCCCTCACACTTCCACTCCTGTTTGCAATGGTTGTTGTCAAGGTGATGGTCTTGTTTGTTTGTTTGTTTGCTTGTTTATAAATACATTTTATTGTTTTAACCTTTCAGATTCTGAAGTTCATTTCGGATTTCCTGGCGTTCCTTGTGTTGTACAATTTCATCATCCCAATATCACTGTATGTCACTGTGGAGATGCAGAAGTTCCTGGGCTCATTTTTCATTGGCTGGGATTTGGATTTGTACCATGAGGAGAGTGACGAGAAGGCGCAAGTCAATACCTCAGACCTCAACGAGGAGCTTGGACAGGTGTGTGTGTGTGTGTGTGTGTGTGTGTGTGTGTGTGTGTGTGTGTGTGTGTGTGTTTAGAGCATGCAAGTCTGAATATTATGCATCACACAAAAAAAAGGCACAATGACAAAGTGGTCAAGACAATGTGGCTTTGCTAGTCAAGCAAATGGCTTCTAATATGATCACCTTTTATAGCAATCTAGGCAGCATTCCCTGAAATCAATTGGTTGTGTAAAGCTCTCACCCCCCCTTGCTTAAAGTCCCTTTCTTGGTCAGGCTGCTATTGATTGCTGTGTTTTTGTAAGCATCAGATGTCCTTGTGAGTGCGTAACTCTAAAGGTGAGATCCCCACATTGTGCCCCAGGTGGAATACGTGTTCACGGACAAAACTGGAACGCTTACTGAAAACGAGATGCAGTTCCGAGAATGCTCCATTAATGGGATCAAATACCAGGAGATCAACGGCAAGCTCATCCCAGAGGGAGTGACGGACGACTCACCAGACGGCTCCATCCCTCATCTGGTAAACACACACAGACACACAGACACACAGACACAGACATTGTTACCCATACCAGTGGATAGCACTCTCCCTGTAGAAAGAGATTTAATTTCCAGACCCAGTATTTGCCTGTATAATATTTACATTATTAGTTGATAGGGGTGTATTCACTGTAATTGTTGTTTGAAGGCACTTCTGCTCACATATTGACATTGGTGCTGAATAAAAAGTATGGCATTACATCTGGCACTAGGAGTGTCTCTTAGAGGAGTTCCATGTAAGAGGAAAAGCATCATGTTTCCAGATGGTTGCTTTGTCTATTGTGTTTGTTAAATTCTTGTTTGTTTACGCACCCAGATCCGTGAGGAGGAGCTGTTCCTGAAAGCAGTCTCGCTGTGCCACACGGTGCAGATCAGCTATGACCAGGCGGATGGTTTTGGCGAGCCGTTCTCCCACACTAACGGCTTCTCCCAGATGGAGTACTACGCCTCCTCACCTGATGAGAAGGCGCTGGTGGAGGCCACCAAAAGGTATAAACTCCCTTTCCCGTATATTAACGTTTGGCTTTCAGCTGCTGCCACTGTAGATTGAATTCCCTCCGTCTCTACACTTCTTCACATGACTAATGTGTTTTCCCTCCTAGGATGGGGGTGACATTTATAGGGAGCAATGGAGAATACATGGAGATTAAGACATTTGGAAAAGCTGAACGGTAAAGATGGCCTTCACATAAGAGATGATTGACTGACTGACTCATTTTGGTATTTTTGTAACTTTTGGTAACTTCTCCACAGATATAAACTGCTCCATGTTTTAGAGTTTGACGCAAACAGAAGAAGAATGAGTGTGATATTGCAGACACCCTCAGGTATGTATGCTAATGGAGACCAAACCTTCAGCCACTACCAACCGTCTGACCACAATTGTAGGATGTCTAATCTATCCCCATTTTGGGATCATTAGTGTGGCAGACAAGATCCTCTTAGCTTATTTCTGGATTTCTGGGTTTCTTCCTCTTGACTGCACATGCAGTCTATTGCCAGTAGCCCATTGAGTATACAGTATTTCAAATCCTCATCTGCTACAGCGTCTAATGATGTGTCACTCATGTCTTCCCTTGTCAGGGGAGAAAGTGCTGTTTACCAAAGGAGCGGAGTCGGCCATTCTTCCCTACATCAAGAGTGGGGAGCTGGAGAAGACCCGAGTCCACGTGGATGAGTTTGCGTTGGTAGGACATCATAACATCCGGCTATTCCGTTACGTAGGATGAGGTCTTATTTAGTAGTTTGTGTGAACGACACAACTATCTAGAGCTATTTGAGTATCCAAACTGAATGATCTACACTGTGATGCCTCTCATTTTCACAAGCTCTCACAGTACACAGACACCTAGACTCACAAAGAAGCAGTGTTCATTTAAAAACAATAGCACAACTGATAAGAGCTAGACCTTACACTCACACAGACTGAGAGATGCTGTTGTGGCTGTCTCTCTGCTCGCTTGTCAGTCTCCCACACTCAGTAGGCAGACAAGTGATGATCATTGTTCCTAATGGCCTCCCATCTCCACTGCAAATGAGCAGAATTTTGGGGGACTGTCGCATAGATGTGACAGGGTGCATTGATACCTATCCATCTGTAAAACAAACTCACTCAAAACAAACCATTTTGTGTCCTTTCTTATTAGTATAAAATAGACTACATGCCACGGAGGGCTCTTCAGCCAACCAGCATTTATTTCAGGCGGCGCGCGTCAGTAATGGCATCTTCTGTTATATTCTGCTTCTTTCATGTTGACTCTGACACAAGATATCTTGTTTATGCCAAACAGGGTAACTCTATTCAACTTTGACACACACATATATCCTCAGCATTTTAACATGCTCATTCACTAGGTGTAACACCCAACCGGGTCCGTGTAAACAGCTACGCTAAAACACTAGCAGCTACAACACAGGTGATGGTCCATCGGAAATGTTTGTGCTCGCTGAAAAGCCTTCCAGAAAGTGCGTGGCATATAGGTAATTGCTGTTATATCTGGTTTGGGCTAGACTCTCTTTGTAACATGGCTGATATTGCTGTTGACACAGTAGTACTAGCCACATGAATATCACAGGTTTCAATGGCTTTGTGAGAACATTGCAAAAGCTTCATGCACTTTATCTTATTACTGATAAAAGCTTCTGGCAACTGATTATGTATTATGTTAGTGGCCAGTGTAAATCAAAATCGCTTTACTTGATTAATGGATATGGCTTTGGCTGTAGGTCACACCACTAACTCTTGGAATACAGAGCCGTCACAGGAATGGCTGAGTTGGCACTGTGAGAATTTTAAAATGACATTAATTGTCATAATTATGCAGATGCATTCTGTGTGTGTGTGTGTGTGTGTGTGTGTGTGTGTGTGTGTGTGTGTGTGTGTGTGTGTTGTGATGAGCAGAAGGGTCTGCGGACGCTGGTGGTGGCGTGCCGGCACTTCAGTGCAGAGGAGTACAAGGATGTGGACCGGCGTCTGCACGAGGCGCGCACGGCCCTGCAGCAGCGCGAGGAGCGCCTAGCCGACGTCTTCAGCTTCATCGAGCAGGACCTGGAGCTGCTGGGAGCCACTGGCGTCGAGGACAAGTGAGTCAATCTGCCTCTCCACAGTCAGGTCACTCACCACGCATACAATAGCATGACCTTAACTGACTGTTGTCGTGTGGAAGGTGATCTGTGTCCCCTGCCCGTTCTGTTTGTCAAGAGACACTGCACATATTGCTGCACTTTACTAGTCAGATGCATTTGTCTTTGCACAATGGAGTCCTCAAGTTTACTTATGTATTACTTGAATATATAATGAAGATTATCTAAGCACTGAAGCATGGCTCATAACTTTATTGATAGTTTAAAAAAAAAAAATTATATCATTTTTTTTCATTTAATTCAAATTCATATCATTTTGAGCCTAGATATCTGAACGTTATTATTTCATGTTTATATGTTGCCTGCCAAGCTGTGGGTGTAGGGCTGGTGTAGTGTCAGTAGGGGTATTTTGTAGTTGTGTTGTGCTGTCCTCGTGTGCTCTGGGGCTTTGGGCAGTGTAATGTGTTTAGGATGTTGCTCCAGTGGACTTCAGGGCCGTTGTTGTTGTGCCGCTTCTGTGAGCCACCGCTGCCTGGACAGGAGCGACTGAGTCATGGCTCTGGCCCCAACCTCAGCGTCAGCATCGGCAGCTGCATTAATCCACTCGCCATTCCTGCAGTTTCCCTCTGTGCCATGACTCACTGATGTGTGTGTGTGTGTGTGTGGGCGGGGGTGGGGTGGTGGGGGGTGGTTCATGCGCCCGCATCTGTGCACAAGCTTGTAGAGCGTGGCATCCATTGATCAGTCACACACAGAGAAAGAGAGATAGAAAGGGTGAGATATACTGCTATTAATTAGCTCTGTTAAGTTGAAAGGGAGGATGAGATTAAAAGGGAAACTGGGAATCGTGACCGCTTCATTTAGTACGCCGCGAGCCACCAGAACATTCTCCAAAACATGAGAGAAGCTTTTACTAATCGCACTGAACGGCCTGTCACTTTGATTCGGAACGCTACGGATTCATGCTCTATTAGAACAATTATGCAATGCAACGCCAACTCGGCAGTTGCTTCACATGGCTGGAATGTCTGATCCTAACTATGGCTATCTACCATCCTTATTGGCAACTCACAGACTTCTTTGTGATTTAGATTTTGCTAGCTAAAACAGCTCCAACAGGCTGTTGTGGGGGAGGAGAGGACTTTGTGTATTTACAGTATCTATCAGAGAGCTCAGACCGAAGTAACAACTCCATTGTGTCGACTCGATTCATCCTTACCAAGCAAGAAGCAATTCCCATCTGCTGTGGTAAACTAGCTGACTTGGGCAATGTGGCCTGCCTGGACAGAGAGTAGAAAGGGGCATTTAGACATAGCTGGTAAAGTCTGAGTTAAAAGCTTGCAGGTCCAGCTCTGTGCGAGCCCCCCATCCCCCCCAGGTGTAAGACGAGTCCGGCTCTGAAAGGGGAAGAGGAGGGAGCACGACCGGAGCAGCAGCACGGAACAGCGCCGTGTCTGTGTGCACGTCTCTGTGCTCTCAGGAGGGCTTCGCTTCTTTGCTTGTGTGTGTGGGTGTGCTCATGGAGATCTGACTGTGTGTGTGTGGCACGGCCTGTGCTAGTCGTAGGTGTGTGTTTATGTCCGAGGTTTGTGTGAATGTGTTCATCATTCTGAGTGTGTGTGTGTGTGCATGTGTCTGTGAGAGTGCTCGGGGGGCACGCTCTTAGCAGAACAGTGTGGGCAGACAGACCCACACCATCTGCTTGCGCTAGCTGTCCGTGTTTAATTAATGCAGCCCTCCCTCCAGACACACACACACACACACACACACACACACACACACACACACACACACACACACATACACACACACACACCTCTTGGGCTGCCACGAAGGATCCTTCCCATGCCCCCTCCATGTCCCCCAGAAATGTTGGCCATCTTCAAAGAGCCCTGTGTATAATTGAGGACATCATTAATCTCCCACACACACCATCAGTTCTCCCCTTCCTCCCCCGTCCCTAAGCTGAACTGTTTGCGCCCCTGCTCATAAGTTAATGTGATGTTTTTATCTGCTGCTAATCTTTAAGCTGGAGGCTCCGAGAGAGGGGCCCAGAGTGCGCTGGCTGTTTCCTGTGAAGTCGCCGTGTTGAGCTGCGTGTTAAATGCTCGCCCGAGGCGTCTGGCGCTCGCCAGCTGTAGCGGTGTCAGTAATTGCAGATGTTTTTGGTATTAGTTGTGTTGCTCTTGCAGGGGGGGGGGGGAGGTGGAGGAGAGACGTCAATACTCGACTTGTCTCATTATCGAGTGTGATGGATGAATCCATTTAGTGGTTAGGCGGTGGATGATGCAAGCGTCTGACAGTCATGCTCTACAACTTTCAAGGGAAATGCATCAGAGGAATGTTGATACCATCAAGGGACAACAACAAATATTTGAAACATGCAGTAGTGCAGTGCGTGTTTTTTGATAAGCCTTCGAAGTGTATGCTGGAGTTGGCACTAGACTTGTCACGCCTTCACATACGCATTGCATTCACACTCCCTACTGTGCATCTAACTCTGTTGACAACACAACCAAGTCAAATCCGGTGAAAGGAAGCCCTGCAGAAAGGGGTGGGGACCAGCAGCAGATGGTCCATAGTTGACCTTAGAAGTCAAACATGCAATGTCCTGCTACATCTGCATATGGCTTAGAGACTGGCAAACTTGATGCATCAATGTTTATTTCTGTCTATGTTCATGTCTTTGGAGCCAGATCCACGCAGTACTTGGACCCCTTGCATGTGCTATGTGCAGGTGTACAGAGCAGTGATTGTTTGGTGAAGTGCTGTTGTAGTGTGTGTGTGTGTGTGTGTGTGTGTGTGTGTAAAGGCCAGGTGCCTTGGGGAGAGTGTCTAGAGTGACTCTCGCTTTGTTTAGTGGCATTCTTAGAAGCATGCTGAGCTGAGTATTCACCTTTTCTCTGATGAGAGGAACATGATCTCATTCAGTGTAATCCTGGCAGTTTTAATAGGGTGGTGGATTAGGAAAAGTGACCCAACTACACGCGTGCGTGCGTGCGTGTATTTTTTTTTTTGGATATTGAGCTTAATGTTATTTCATTAAATAATGTACAGTATATAGAGATAGGACACTATATTTGCCTACTTGTATATTTGTTGTTTATGTATATCCATGACTATTTGTCAGTGAGATTGTGAGTGACATACCGTGTGTGTGTGTGTGTGTGTGTGTGTGTGTGTGCGCAGGCTGCAGGAGAAGGTCCAGGAGACTATCGAGGCGCTGCGTCTGGCTGGCATCAAGGTGTGGGTGCTGACCGGCGACAAGCACGAGACAGCAGTCAGCGTCAGCCTGTCCTGCGGTCACTTCCACCGCACCATGAACATCCTGGAGCTCGTCCAGCAGAAGTCCGACAATGAGTGTGCCGAGCAACTCCGCAGACTAGCCCGCAGGTGCCTGCCTGGACACACACACACACACACACACACACACACACACACACACACACACACACACACACACACACAGTCCCTTCTGCCCATTTCTCATCCACAACCCATACAGTACCTCCACACCTCTCCCTCCATCCTCCCTGCCCTCTTTATCTTTATCTGTCACACTGTCACCTCCTCTCTCACACACACACGCACACACACACACAGTGAGAGAGAGTCTCTGTCTGCTCCCTGTGGTGCCTCCCCTCTGTGGGTCTGATTGCAGGCGTGTTAGCCAGCGGTACACTGACAGACCCACACACTCACCGCCTGGTTGTGGGATTGATTGTGACTTAGTAATGGAGAGGGTGGAGCCCTCATCCGTGTCTTGAGGGGTGGAGTGTTATTTGACATGATCCACATCTGCTGATCCACCACTCAGTCACACACACGTAAACATTACATTACATTACATTTAGCAGACACTTCTTGACCAAAGCATAAGTCACATAAGTCACTTGACCAAAGCGTAAGTCACACAAATGTACACACACAGTGCACACACCACAGCTCAGGCACCCACATACACAGAAACACTAATGCTTAGGGGTGTAAATCACGTTTCATCACGATTCAATACAATATCAATTTTGTGTGGACACTTTGACACAAAATTTGCAGCGATACAATGCGATTCAATACTGAGATCTGTTGTCGATAGGAAATTATAGATTTTGGTTCATTTTCATGTATTCAAAAATGGCAAATGTTATTATAGACCAAATACTGAATATAGACTTTGAAATGAGGTAGGCTACACAGAGTTTGTTCTTTTCCCCCCTAATATGTCCTGTCACTAGCTAGCTGCATTAGACTTTACCGTTAACATGGTTTAAACTTGTTGCAATAGAAGTGACATTTTTCATTGTGAAAGGAAACTACCCGGTTCCGTAGACCTTTGTTCCTTTTAAACCACAACAATGAGAACACTGTAACAGTGGGCTGGTCAAGCTTTCTTTAGGCTGTTAAAATTGTATTATTGTACGGTTCTGAATGATCAGTCAGATGCCCAGCCTCAGCTGAACCCAAGAGTGTTAAAACTTCCAGCTGAAGTGATTCTACTGCGGAGGTAAACTAATAAGTAGGCCAATGCAAACTGAGAAAGTTGCCTATCAATGAGTCTATATTATCTTAGCTGCTTTCAGAGCTACAGGCTACATCTACCGCTCCTTTGCTACAAAAGTTCTACCACTACTCTGGCGGCAACTAGAAGTCGAGGCAGATGTGTAAACACTCAAACGTAAGGTGTACTACAACAAGCCTGCATGCTGTCATCTACAGTTTAAGAGGGCAAAATAGAAATTTTATGTGGAGATATTGGTGCGAAAATAAACATGCATTGATGCTTAATTGAGTCGTGTTGATGCAACCGCATTGTTTGCTATTAGATCGATGCGTCGATACGTATCGCTGCATTGTTATATATCCCTACTAATGCACACAGTGGACTGGTCACTTACCCACGTAAGGAGTAGAGTGTCACTTAATATAATTTAAATCTGCTATTAAGCACACAGTCACACAGAGGAGATGACACACTGTCACACACAAGAGATGACACACATATTTACACAACACACACACACACACAACCATGTGGCTTATTGCTCTGTTCCTCTCTGTAAACACCCCCAGCTATACACATGCCCACACACACAATGGAGAAACTGGCATGATTATGTCCTGTGCTGACACATATGTGCGCACACACAGAAGACTCTGCCTGAGTGAGTGCTGCCATCACGCTCGATAGGCTGGGGATGGGGATGGGGTTCATGATGGATAAGCAGCACATACATAAAGATGCATGATGGCTGATGGCCCTGGCTGGGTAGCCATGAATCAAGGCTCGTTCTGGGTGTTCACAGGAGATGTATGGCTGTTATGTCACTGGCCTACCACAAATCAAACCATTCCACACATTGTCTTCTTGCAGGGCAGGAACATATCCTTGTTGAATTAGATTTTGTCATGAATGTATGAGATTAAATGGAAGGTTTTGCTCAGTAAGTGAGAAGTGTGTTCATTGTCCATTTTCTTTCTCTCTCTCTCTCTCTCTCTCTCTCTCTCTCTCTCTCTCTCTCTCTCTCTCTTTCTCAATCTCCTTCTCATACACATGTCACAATCTCATTTACTGACACATACTCTCTATCCATTTCTCCCCCTCTTACACACACACACACACACACACACACACACACACAAAGGATCAAAGAGGACCATGTGATCCAGCATGGGCTGGTGGTGGACGGGGCGAGTCTGTCTCTGGCTCTGCGGGGGCACGAGAAACTCTTCATGGAGGTGTGTAAAAACTGCTCCGCTGTGCTCTGCTGCAGGATGGCCCCCCTCCAGAAAGCCAAGGCAAGTAACACACACACACACACACACACACACATACACACACACACATGCATACACACACACATATACATACATACACACACACACACACACACACACACACACACACACACACACTCATTCTCATTCTCTCTCACATGCTCTAATGCTTGCAGTCACTTGATAAAAATGGCTGTTGAGCCACACGCGCGCGCACACACACACAGATGTGTCTTTATCTGACCCCCACACACTCTGTTAGCTAGTTCACATGATTCAGAGGTCTTCCTCTCTTCTCTCTTCACTTCCTCTCAAATACACCCTTTCATCAGTGACTCACATGCTGCTCTCAAGACCACACACACACACACACAGAGACACACACACACACACACACACACACACACGGAGACACAGACAGGCACACACACACACACACACCCCACCACTATTGTTCCCACCAGCTGCCTAATTGCCTGACACAAGCGCTCGGTTTCCGTAGTTGCGGTGCTAATGGCTCTGCTGTGATTGATAGGTGGTGCGTCTGCTGAAGACTTCGCCGGAGAAGCCCATCACTCTGGCCATCGGCGACGGGGCCAATGACGTCAGCATGATTCAGGAGGCCCATGTTGGCATAGGTGACCTACACTCCACATCTCACAGCTGTGTGGGGTGCTTAGATGCTTAGCCCCTATTCACTGTCGGCTTGACACACACAGTCACAGGAGAATGGGCAGCTTGTCAGTAAACGCAGGCTCACTGCTACTCTGGCATCAGTAGTGAGGACTGACAGGTTGTATTATTCTTACTTACTGCTGTAAGAGACTTGCAGCATGAGTGCACATCAAGCCCATTAAGGCAATCTTTTAAAGAACACTTCATTTAAAAGCCAATGATGAATGGTCAATTGTGAGTCTGTCAAGGCTCTTTTGGCTATCAGCATTAGTTCTCAAGTTGTCTTTTGAAGAAGCCACTGATAGCCTGGGCTGATAGACTCATGAGTGTGTCGAGCATCTCGGGAAGCATTTTACTCTGTGAGCTCATGTGAGTAGCACATGATTAATTGGGATTCTGACTCTCCGCAGGTATCATGGGGAAGGAAGGCAGGCAGGCGGTCAGAAACAGTGACTATGCAATCGCAAGATTCAAGTTCCTTTCCAAATTGCTGCTTGTGCACGGACACTTCTATTACATAAGAATAGCTACCCTGGTGCAGTATTTTTTCTACAAGGTGAGCGTCTAGTCTGTCTGTGTGGTGTACAGTGTAAAGTGTGTATTGTTGTTTATCTGTGTGTGTGTGTGTGTGTGTGTGTGTGTGTATTTGGTGGTTTGGATACTTGATGGAAACATTTACATGTCTTTTTTGTGTTTCTTTTTAGAATGTGTGTTTTATCACGCCCCAGTTTTTATACCAGTTCTTCTGTCTGTTTTCACAACAAGTAAGTGTGTTTGGTATCTGTGTCATCACTGGTCACTGTGCCACCGTCTTGTCACTTGCTGTCATTTTGTTTGTGACGTGATCACTGTTAGACTGTCAACACACACACACACACACAGTAAGATGATGCCCTTTGTGCTGTTCAGCTGAACATTTGGTGAAAAGAAAGTGACATGAATCTTATTTCCTTTCGCTGTAGTGATGATGTTTGATATTGAAATTAAACGTACTGAAAAAGGACATCTCATGTTGGTGATGTTTTTGCTGAAATGACCTATTGTGGCTAAAGTGTCATGATCTTTATTTAAAGCTGCAGTTGGCAAGTCTGACAGATCGAGGGGATTTAGCCAAAATGTTGAAGCGTTGCTGTTGTTGCAGGCAGCTCACTGCGCCGGGATTAGTGTGTGCTTCACCTCACTGTGTCACGGATTGGGATAAATGCAGAGACCAAATTTCCCTCACGGGATCAAAAGAGTGTATATACTTATATTTATACTTGATTGGACCAGAAGAACCGGGAGCTGTGGATTTTTGCAAAACAAATAACAGGCTCTAGGTGGAGGTAGAAGTGTGTTTTTTTTTCTTTTCTAAAACCGGCTGATTTATGTTGTTCTGTCGGAGCATAGTGTCGGTTTCAGTGAATATAATCAAAAAAATCTTGCCAACTGCAGCTTTAACATCCTGATATATCCTGATCTATAGGAATCTAATCTAATCTAATCCATGTCTGGCATACAAAACATGTCTACCGTGTCTTTGGTAGCAGGTTTCCTGTCCCCACTCTGACTGTCTGTGTGTGTGTCTGTCTGTCCCCTGTCTGGCAGACTCTTTATGACAGTGTCTATCTGACACTCTACAACATCTGCTTCACCTCGTTGCCCATCCTGGTCTACAGTCTGTTTGAGCAGCTGGTGCATCCGCACGTGCTGCAGAGCAAACCGGCATTGTACAGGTACGCCGCACAGCGCAGCACACTGACCAGTGTGACCTGCCGTCCTGGCCACCTATGGCTCCTAATCAAAGCTGCGGCGGCGAGAGCCCCTAACACTGCCCGTCATCATTAACGTCATTCACTCATCCTGCAGGGACATCAGCAAGAACTCCATGCTCTCCTTCAAGACGTTCCTGTACTGGACGCTGCTAGGCTTCTGCCACGCCTTCGTCTTCTACTTCGGCTCCTACATCCTGATGGGCGAGGACACCACGCTCCTGGGAAACGGCCAGGTGAGGCAGGGGCAGCAGGGGGTCGGGGGTCGGTCAGTGTTGTGCTGAAGCTCCGTGTCTGCTTGCCTGCACTCTAATCCTCTTCAATGAGAAGTGTTTAAGAGTCTAGAGGTCAGGTTGGAGATGGGTCCCACTCAGGGCCAGCTCTGTTTTTCTTCACTCTATGCATGTCTGCTTCTACCACTGTAAGTGGCTTTCTGTACATCTCTAACTTTAAAGGGACAGGGCGCAAATACTGTGGTGCCTGCATGTTGCCGATTACTTGTAGACTTGGACATTGAGATATTACATGGGTTGGGATTTAATATGTAGACGTGGGCCTTCCTCTTGCCCTTATAGAAATTGCCTTGATGGGAGACCGGTGTTAGTAGAAGGAAAACGGCTGGTGCTGAAATTGAATGAAAGGCAGATGAGATGAGAGAATTGGCTGTGTGCGAAGGTGAGCCCATCAGCTCGTTGCTGGACGAGGGTGGCCGTGTCTGTGTGAGCACCCGGTCACTCTCGGCCATGAAACCTTGGCAACGCCAGCCCTTGCTTCCTTCACCCAACAAGGCAAATATTGATTGAGCGTTGCTTAGAGACCACATAGCGGGTACAGCGCAATATTGATCCCCCCCCCCCCCCCCCCCCAGTCGCAATTTTAGTGAAATACCTTCAATGATGTGGAGGAGCAACAGAGGCACGGCCCTTCAGTCTCTGCTATTCTTGTACCAGCCTGTTGCTGTGATAGTGGTGTTGTTGATGGCGGGACCATTTCATTGTTTCTTGGGGGGATTGGTTATTTGGGAAGTCTTTTTTCTGCCTGTCCTTTTTATTCCTTTCTTTGTTTTTCTCTTTCCTCCTTCTCTTTTTCACGCCGTGCATGTCTTCAGATTTTGAGAGCTAACAGACAACTGGTAAGCGTTGATTGGTTTCCTATAGTTGTTTGCATGCCTCTCTTTCTATTTCCTTTAATCAGTTTCACAGCTGTCTCAGTTCTGAGCTTCACCACTGCTGCATAAGTGTGCGCCATCAGTATTCTTTTGATGCCATGCCACACACATTTGTCAGGCTGAGTGTTTCCGGGTGGCAGGGGAGTTGAAGGAGCGCCCCGTTGCCTTGCATGACTGCAAATGGATTCCAGCGCTGACAGAAATGTTGCCCTCGCTCTAAATGGCTTGGCAACCTCCCGATAACGTTCAGAGCGCCTGGAGGCCGTGTGTGAGTGTACAGCTGTCCTCTGACATGCCAGCATCTGGTGGGCCATTATAGAGAGCCGAAAGTCTGAATAGTGGTGTGTGTGTGTGTGTGTGTGTGTGTGTGTGTGTGGACCGAGATGGACGAAGCTGTTAAAACTATGTTAAGTATCTGAAATATTTAGTTTTTCTCCAACTCTTTTCAGATGTTTGGAAACTGGACGTTTGGAACATTGGTGTTTACAGTCATGGTCATCACCGTCACACTGAAGGTTCAAATCAGTATACTTCAACTCCGTGCACTTCAAATTCTGCTGAGTCATTTGAATGGAATTAATATTCCTGAGACATTTTGTGGCATTTTTAGTCCCATTGCGTCTCCATGTGTTGAGGCGTGAAGGTTACGTACTGAAGGTTGCTCTCATCCCTTTTCTCCTCAGCTGGCCCTAGAGACCCACTTCTGGACATGGATGAACCACTTTGTCACCTGGGGCTCCATTGCGTTCTATTTCATCTTCTCCTTGTTTTATGGGGGCATCATCTGGTATGGCCGCCCTCTCCGCACACAGTGATGATTATGATGATGATGGTCTCTCCTCAAGAACTCCACTGCCACTGTGTCTTACAGTGATGTGATGTCATGTTATGTCACAGCATAGCCTCCTTGCCTTAAGGCAAGGTTTACATTCCCATGTGGATGTCCTCGTATGCACAATAAAGAACTGATCCAAATACACATAGTGTAATTGTATAGGTTTGACCTGGAGGCCTGGAGTAAGTGAGTAATCAGTGTACTCAAGAGGAACACAGACTTTTTGATCAGACATAACCCAGATTGTGTGTGTGTGTTTGTGTGCGTGCGTGTGCATTTGTTTGCATGGCTGTGTGGCCGTATGCGTGTGTCTCTTCTCTCCACAGGCCCTTCCTCCACACGCAGGACATGTACTTTGTCTTTGTCCAGCTGCTGTCCAGTGGCTCCGCCTGGTTCGCCATCATCATCATCGTGACTGGTTGCTTGTTCCCTGACGTCATCAAGAAGGTTCTCTATCGGCACCTACAGCCCACCAGCACCCAGAAGTCTCAGGTAGGATTGGACACAGTCCCCCCCCCCCCCCCCCTGCCCCCCCCCCCCCCCACACACACACAGGCACAGCCCAGCTGCTTAACCCCCCTAACCCCTCAGCGCACCTACGCTGGCTTCAGCTGGGAGCCGAGCTGCAGTAAAGTTGGGTGCAGAGCTCAAGTGAAGACCACAGACCGCTGTGCCCTAATAATATGCACGACGTCACATTTTTGGTGTTTGGTGCAGATAAACATGACCACTTGAAGGGACCACTGTGTGAAAAAACGCTTTGGCAGAGCACATGGAAACATGAAATGCATGCAACACGCAGGCACGACCACACTCACACACTCACTCATGCCAACAACTGCATGGCTTCTCACTAGTCAGGCCTTCCACATGACCCTTACACAGTCAGAGCTGAAGTGGACACATAGCAGAACAGTGAGATGCTAGACTGTGATTGCTAGATTGCAGCAGATGCAGTTTGGAGATACAGATTGATTCATACAGCACTGCTGCCAGTGAAAGAGCTGTTCAAGATCGACTACAGGATGAATTATTCACCGCACACAGAGTAGTTTCACAATGAGTCATGATTTCCCACCTCACAAACACTTAAGTGGTCCAACGGATACATATATATATTTTTATTTTCTTGCAGCTTGTTTTTTCTCCCTCCTACTGTTGTTAATATTAAGTATGTTTGTCGAGGATGTGGGTGAGTCTGTTCCATTGACTCAGAGGGCTGAAGTCAAACCGGGCACTTTCAGGTCCGCTTTCAGTGGCCGGCTGGGCCCACACTGCCTGGGTTTGTTCCCCTGCACCGGTCAGCAGTGGGCTCAGCCCCTCTGTCTCCCGCGCTCCCGAAGAGGAGATCTTTACAGCCAAATGCTGCCGTGTCAGCGAACCTGCAAGCCTCGGCACTGCAGATGACACTCGATACTTGAAAACGCACTCTCACTCGTTTTGTCTCTCTCACCGTGTCTCACTCGCACTCTCTCTCTCTCTCTCTCTCTTTCTCTCTCTCTCTCTCTCTCTCTCTCTCTCTTTCTTTGTGTGGGCTGCACTTTGTTTTCTGTCAGCTCCTTCTGTGAGCTCCTCTTACTCAAGCAGGTCACAGGCTGTCTGTGAGTGTCCGTGTGTGTTTGCGTGGCACTTTGTGTGTGTGAGGCACCGCATATACTGTTTTTGTGTTTGTTCCCATTGTGTATTGTCTCTCTTCATCACACAGACTCTTTTACACTCTCGCTGCTTGGTGTCTTTCTCTCTCACATGTATACAGAGGCCAGAATTATATTTTTCGAGCTATGTAGTGAGAATTTACTGACCAAAAAAACTTTTTACCTGCATTTTTAAGAATTTAAGCATGCATTCTCAGTTTCAGTCTTACGTTAAACAGGCAGTTATGGAAAGGTCATATCTACAACTTCAGTTTGAAATTAATCAGAATTAGACGTTAGTACAGTTAATGTTATTTTACTTGCATGACTTTGCTACACATACGGAACCACATGGCAACAGAACACAGTGGCAGTCACTTTGTTAGTTCATGTGTTGCATTGTGACACGTCACTTGGTGCCAGAGCATCATAGTGAAAATGCCACCTGTCATAAAGATGTTCCTTCTTTGTTTTGACCAGAGGAGGTTTGTTAGCTCCCATGTGTGAGACTGGCGCTTTCAGGCACGCTGGCCATGCAACACCACCCACACAAAGACCAGAGCCTCTAGCCAGCTAGCTCTCATGTCAAATGATAAATATACTCTTAGACACCACAGTAGAGGATGTACCAAATTTGACAGATGTTAATTATGGACTCATGCGCACACACACACACACACACACACAGACATTTTCTCACTCTATATCTCTTTCTTTTGTCTTTGTGTTGCTCACATTGTCTGCCAACACTCTTGTGTTCTGCTTCCATTGCTCAGCTCTATAGTTGTGTCAAACTGCACACACACAAACACACGCACAGGCACCACATACACAATCTCTGTGTTGTTTGTATTTCTGTGTGTGTGTCTTTCTCCCTGTGTCTGTCTCCCTTTCTACTGATGTTGTCTGTGTGTTCCACCTTCCTCTCCTCTGCTAGATGTACTCCAACCGCGTTGCCATAGGTGACGACTTCATCGCCCTGCAGCCTCTTTCCAGGGCCAAGAATCAGCTGGGCAAGATTAGGTAGAGTAGGAAAACCTGCCCCCACCCCCTCAACCCTTACTGCCCCAGTGTCGTCTGCATGCTGTGGTGGACCAACTAACAAGCCATAGGCTGAGAAGACGACTAGAGAGAGAGAAAGAGAGAGAGAGAGAGAGAGAGGGAAAGAAGAAGTGAGTGTGACTATGTAGGGAGAGGTAGAGAGAAAGAGAGAGGTGATGTGGTTAGATGCTCGTTGCACATTGCATGCAAGCTGTGGAAGCTCTGGTCCCCGATCCCTCTCTGACCCTGCATGCAAACTCTGAGTGGGGTGGTCGGCTATAACCACTGGGGAGTGTCATGTGATGCGTTGACTGCTGCATGGCCCATTGGGGTGGCACTTGGGCTGTGCTCTGGTGTTTGTCTGCCACGTTCACCACAGACTGCCAGTTTTAATGCCTGCAGGTGAAAGTGTATTCAAAGGCACTGTAAGGCATGCGGCAGCTCCTTGAGGCTGGTAATGTGTTTTGTTTTGGTCATTGTTCTGAATGAGTGGCTTTCAGTGGACACTGTGCAGATGGAGGCTATTGTGCATGTGTGCTGTTGTGCATCATGTTTCTGGTCTGGACCGCATGCTCTTAACCAAACTTGTTTTTTTGCAATGAGCAGAGAAAACGTTCCCGAGTCCAGCTATTGACACAAGGAGCAGTCTGAACTTCCATTACATATTATGATTCCTTCAAATTTCTCTCTAATATGAATGGTGACATGTCATTCAATCAGCTTCAAAATACGATTGGATTTGTCAGTTTTGTATTTGCTTGTCTAGTCTGTCAGACTAACAAAGTTGGACAAATCCACTTTCAGAAACTGATTAGGTTTTTCTGGATCTTATTCCGAGGCCATGTCATGGCATCTTCATGGTTTCCGCTCAATATTTCCATTTTGGACATGGAGGCGTTTTCATGCTCGTCACACGATTCTGTTTTTTTTTCCTCCTCCTGTAATTTTTCTTCCGTTTGGGAGACTTAACATATTGTTTTGTCCTTCCAGATGGAAGAGGATAAGGTTTCAGTCAGCTCAGAATATGACTCTGCTCAAAGCAGGAACAGAGGGGAGGACAATTGGCAACTGCTAGCTGCTTCTCCTCCCCCCGCCCTCGGTGCCGCCCTATCCTCCCCTAGGTAGTACCGGCCCTGTGTGTGTGTCTGTGGGGTGTGCCCCCCCCCCTCGCCAGACCCCGCGGTGCCCAGGCACGGGGGTGAACTCTTCACCTGGCGGGCAGGGGTGGGGGGCAGGGCCAACCGTGGGTGGGTGGGAATGCTGGCATGGACTTTCTTTGGAGTTTGTTTATTGATTTTTGTTTATTTGTTTTTGTGTTGTCTTTTAGTTCTGTGTCTTTGTTGTTACACATATCTTTTGTCGTACACACATATCTCCATGTGCTTTACGGGATGATCACTCATGATGTCTTTGTCCTCAATCTCCACAGATCGGTAATCTGCATGTTCTAGGCCCTCTGCTTCAGAGAGTGTTTACATTTTTTCATTATTTACCATTATTGTTCATGTATTAATTTTGTTCATTATTTTATTTTGTTGAGTGAATCATATGCAACCAGTGCAGTCCTGACATTTCATATTCATATCATATTTGTATGTCCCTTTCATGTGTTTCATGTCAATCTTTCTGTGCAAAATGCCTGTTTATGAAAAATAAATGTTTTCATCAACTCCTTTTTAGTTTTGCTCCCCACATAGTGTTTTTCCATTATGCTGTGCTTTGTGTGTCAAACTGCTCTTTGTTGCTGATGCAAGATAAGATCGTTGGACATTTCTTTGATGTGAAGTTTGTATCTCTACAGCTAGAAATAACTCATTAATATCCATTGTGAAGATCATGTTTTTTGTCCGTCTCACGCGTTTTCATGCTAATCAGTGTGAAATGTCTTGAGGTTTCCTGTAGCTTAGGCACACTGTTTCCTGGTGAGGTCTGTAGGCAGACTGTGTTGGGCTGATTGCTAAGGCTGACTTGTATATAAATGACACCGCTCACATGGGCATTTACTCAACTAGTCAGTCATCTTGTCTCATATATCCAAACATCATCATGTCTTACCTTTCACCTACATCACCTGCATCTCAGAATTATTGATTTTCAGGGACAGGGTATATATATGAAACCTGCTTTGAAATATATTAACGACCCATCGCACTGCTGGCCCAATATTTCTCCCCGGCCCAAGTGGAAGAATTGCTTGTCATTTTTCATGTAGCCCATTGACCTCTGCCTGCTGTAAAAAAATCCAATCTGCAGAGCTGCGTCTCCTCTCTGCCAGCTTTGATTATGTTGTGTACTGATCACCAGTCTGATGTAGCATGTCCATTCATACAGCTACATTGGAGGATCCATAGGGAGGGGTTTCTGGCCCATCTATGGGCTTGTCATCCCCTGCACTCCAAACTAGCCAGCACAAGGGTGCACCTCCCCTGCCAGATCCCCCCTTAATGCATTATTCAAAGTTCTATCACAGTTGTTGGAAGATTTGATTAGCTCTGCAAGATATCTCAGGGACTGCAAGTATCGACACCAGTCATCAGAAATTGCTCAGTCAGGGGAAGAAACAACAGAGTTTGGCGCTCAGAGATTAGGTCGAAGAATCGGGATTTGTTTCCTGTTCAGGGTAATGGACGATTATATTTGCTTGTATTCTTTGGCCAAGTTGTGCGCTCGTCTGAAGGATGCGGCTGGTGTTCCGCTGCAGCTCTGATCTGACTTTAGATCTGCTGCCAGAGAGTGCTGTTTTGACAGCACTCTACATGCATTGGGATAAATGGCTGTAATTTGATTAGAGGGCGCGGTTGCACCAAGGCCAAGGATGACCTTGCCTTGAAGTAGACTCCCTCATTCATCAACCCTCCTTTATTGATGTTACGGTTTATTTCTTTTTTATTTATTGTTTACCCCTCCGCTCCATGTCGCTCTGTCCTCGGTTATTCATCTGTGTGTCCTGACATCATGAGCTGTGCAACAGCACCAGCACCTCCACTAGTGGGCTTAAGCTTGAAGCCTGTGGGGTCCTTTGGGTGGGATTAGTTTCTGTTCATGACCTATTTGTGGTGTTTGATGTGATCTATAACCACCATATTTACACGTCTGACCTTTTGTATTGCTTTCTCTACCCCCTTTCTTTTTCTCCAACTTTCTCTCTCTCTTTCTCTATCTTTCTTTCATCTTTCTTTCTTTCCATTTCTCGCTCTTCCTCTCTCTCTCCCTCCCTCTCTCTCTCCCTCCCTCTCTCTCTCTTTCCCTCTCTCTCCCTCTCTCTCTCTCTCTCTCTCTCTCTCTCTCTCTCTCTCTCTCTCTCTCTCTCTCTCTCTCTCTCTCTCTCTCTCTCTCTCTGCAGCTTGTTGAGGCCCAGCAGGGTCAGCAGGGCTCAGTCAGCTGCCTGGACTCCTTGTGCTGCATCGGGTCGGAGGGGCAGGAGGGGCCGGGCATCCGTGTCCGGCTGGGCAGGCTGGTGGAGCGGCTGATGGGCCGCTGTGCGCCCCCCAGGGCCGGCAGGTGCGACCTCTCTCTCTCTAGCCTCTGCTGCAACCGCATCGGCTACAAGCTGGAGCACGACGAGGCACCCACGCTCGGAGACTGAGCTCCCCTCCCAGTCCACACACACATGCAGATATATAGACATGCAGTATAAAGTAGAGGCTGTTTCAGAGCTACTTTTGTGTATGCTCTACAAGCTTAGATATGCTCTACAAGCTGAAGCTTCACAAGTTAATCCTACTGGGGACCTGTGCATGTCAGAACCACCCCACCCCACACACACACACACACACACACACACACACACACACACACAGTTTCTGGTGAAAACTTGCTTGGTCAAGGACTTCTCAGCCCAACCTCAAAGAGCAGCACTCACACACATTGGGTTTGTTAACTGGGTTCCCCCTCAGCACGTCTCCGCACGCCACACACACATTCCTTAAGAGCGGGGACCCAGCCCCCCGTCAGCACCACGCGTACCCTGTAGCAGAAAGCGGGGCCCGTTTCAGAGCCCACCGCCACAGCCCTTATTTTTTTATAAAATGAACCTCTGAGGAGTTTGGCTAAAAAGCTGGAGAGCCGTGCTGAATGGGGATGCAGTGTGCTACTAACTTGCCTTCTGAGTGGTGTCCCTTGTGTTGTTTTTGTATGTCCTCAATAGCTTTTAAAAGATTGTCTGCTCGGCCACATCCATACATAGGCTTAAGCTGGGGCCATGCATGCACCACTAGTATCTTTTAAAAGTGTCTGTAATCCTCTGTGTGTAGTCCTGCCAAATGTGTCTTTGCCTGCCCTGCACCTTCTCCTCATTCACCACCTGAGGTCTTTTTTACTGCTGCCTTTCTTGTGTGCCTGGTGTATTTCAGCCTGTTGAGTTTTATCGTTAATAGCCACTCTGTCCTGTGCTCAAGAGTCCTGTTCTGCAGGTCTTGCGCCTTTGTTAGATGCTAAATGGGTCTCTGTGCCACAGAATGTTATGGTCCCACGTTGGTCAGACTGGCCACTATGAATGACCAGGCTTGTGTGTGGTCAGCCATGCAAATGTAATTGTGGTGAAATGCACAGCGCTCGGATGAGAACCATGACCCCCCCCCCCACACACACACACACACACCACCCCACCCCACCCTGTGTGCCGCTTTGTGTGTTTGTTTTGTATGTATTTCTACGTGTGTGTATTTGTCGGGTAGGGATGCATTTCCCAGTCTTTTGCCAAAGTTCCGTAGTGTTGCGTCTCGATGACGGCATGCACATTTGATTTCCATAGTGTTGTGTCTCGATGACGGCATGCACATTTGATTTCCACCTTCGGTCTCTCTGGCTTCAATGTTGCTTTTCTTACGATTGCACCGTCCACTCTGCTGGAATGCCAATGGCCGCTGACGGTTTGCGCTCCTCTAGCTGTTTCACGAGATGAGAACAAGGCCCTCACTTGAGCTTGCCACGACTCTCACTGAACAAAACCATAACAACGCGGTTCCAGCCTTACTGCTAGAGCACTGCCACTGTACAGGCGAGGAAGCATGTTGCCCGTAGCAACAGCAGCCAAGCAAAGACGCCTAATCTGGAAGATGATGTTCTGTAGGGATTCATTTCCCTCAGCTCCCCAAAATCATAGCGTTCACTAGGGGAGCACATTATCAGAGAGCACCGGAGGAGGAGCTATTTTTAGAGACATGGGAAACTGTAGATTTCTTTTGAAATGACCGTTATATACATTTCGCTTGTTTATTTTGTTTTTTACTCGCAACTTGAAGCCTTACCAAGAAGATGAACAAATATGCCTGACCTTCTGCATGAGAAATGCCTTGGGTGTTTTGTATGCGGTTTAATCAGTGTGTGTGTGTGTGTGTGTGTGTGTGTGTGTGTGTGTGTGTGTGTGTGTGTGTGTGTGTGTGTGTGTGTGTGTGTGTGTGTGTGTGTGTGTGTGTGTGTGTGTGTGTGTGTGTGTGTGTGTGTGTGTGTGTGTGTGTGTGTGTGTGTGTGTGTGTGAGAGAGTGAGTGAGAGAGAGACTGTGTGTGGGTGTTTTCCATCAAAATTCTCCTGGTCACTCTAACCCCCCCCCCCCCCCTCGTATGTCTTCCCTTTTCCTTTCCCTATACTGGTAGAGGAGCCAGGATCCAATGTGTGAGTGGGCCACGACCGCTGACACCACACACACACACACACACACACGCACTCTCACACACCACTGCACTTTGTGTCACCAGGCTCAATGCTGGACAGATGGGATCAGTCTGCATCTGTTGTTTGAATCAAATTTATTGCACTGCTTGCGTTGTTTGCTCTTGCTTCTATGTCCTGGCTGTTCGGGTGATGTTCTATTTGGTAAAATCATCATTGCTGTTTCCTGGTACGAAAAAACACCTCATACAAAGTTTGATCTTTCTTTTCTTTTCCTGTCTTTTCCCCCTGGCTCTTTCTCTCTCTACACTGCAGTCTAGCCCTCTGCACCAAGCTCTTAAAACGGTTGTCTGTAGTGGCAAACATGACACATGACAGAGTTGTTGCATGCTGCTGCTGCTGTTGTTGTTGAATGGTGGTTATTTTGCCCCGTCGCTGTGGCAGGCGGGTGCATATGGCCACGCACGAGGCAAAGCCCAAAGACGAGCATCCTAATCCCCACATCCACTCCAGTCTTTTCATTGCCAGAGAATGCATGACATCACTCTGCAGAGAAGCTCGAGCGAGTCTCACACTCACACACGCCCCCTGGAGGTCCATGTAGTAATGTACACTCTCAGTAGAGTATGCGACGGGCTATGTGCCTTCTACTTATGTACATCTTCCCATGTACTCAAAGCCTGTCACATAGGACGTATATTTGGATGCAGATTTTATACTATAATACTACAGATGTATATCCCCTTATATTTCAAATGCATTAGCTATTTTTGTTAGTTATTAGATCTAATCTATGAGAAAAAGTTAATATACAGTATATCAGATGTATTCTATTTCATATACTACTACTTGTAGAGATACTATATCTGTATTGTACTGAAGTGGTCTTCAGGAATGTAGCATGTATGTTGTGACAAAGGAAGCTTTTGCTACTGTGTGTTCAGCTCACTCATGTTGCCCAATTCTGTACTAACATCTTTCCTCATGTTGCCCCATTCTGTACTAACATCTCTCCTCATTCACCACCTGATTTTGGTTTGTCTGGAGCGCTGCATGCTTGTGGTCTCCCACAGGTCTAATCGTTAGGGTCGAGAACCAGTCAGTGCTGCAATGGCTTATGGGTAGGGCAGCGAGGTAGAGAGAGACCAGGTCAGGCTACTGCTGCTATCACTGGGGCTCAGGCTGCAGGCAGGTGCGAAACCCCCCCAACCCCCTTACCAGACATGCCAGCCAGCTAGCCTTGATGCCACTCTGTCTGTCCAGGCCGGATAGGAAAGTCAGTCAGTCAGCAATGTCAGTATTTGGTTCACACACATACACACACACACACACACACACAACAGGGATTGAGCAGCAGGTGTACTTTAGCACTTTAGCGTTTCCAGTGTTCTGTGCAAAGCTTTAGGTAAAACACACACACACACACAGACCTATCCCAACTTGCCCCTGCCTGAGCCTCACCTGTCCTCACTTGTCCTTGATGCTTCCAGATCGTGGAACAACTCGGATCCATACTTCTCCAACGACAGGAGCATCTTGACCCTCTCGCCCATGGAGGCCAGTCATTACTAGTGCCCCGGAGGGAGGCCTGTAGGCTTGCCCATGCCAGCCTGCAGCGGGCGCTGTGCTGCGCTGCCCAGTGTGCCCGGACCAGGGCTGGCCCCTTCAGCTATCTCACCAGCCTCACTCACACCTGAAGAATGTGAGGCCCTCTGAGGCAACACCACTAGGGGAAAAAACAAATAAACAAAAAACTATTAACACACCTCTCACTAACCGATTTGTGTAAATAAAGCAAGGGAATCATAATGGCACAGAAGACCAAAGGATTTTGTCTCAACTAGAGAAGAGAGTGTGTGTGTGTGAGGGAAAGAGTTACTCGAGATTGTGTTGCTACTCTAGGTTACTGCTGCTTCCACAAAGTGACTGATGGGCTGTGATCTTTCCTGAGGAAAGTACTGTAGACAGCCTGTTCTTTTTTAAAAAAGCCATATCTTCTGTGTTTTTGAAATACCTGATTTTTCAAGGTATGAAATGTGAGCGCATTTAGCACTCTAGTCGGGCAGTTTCCTTGGAGTCAGCCCACGAGAAGCCCACCTGAAACTGTGCCCCAAATATGGCTTTGGTACGCCGATGGAAGAATGTCCCTTATATCTTCCTACGATACTCTACATATCAAACCTGACTATGGACCTAAAATGATGTGGCCTGCACATTTATGTTTATGATTTTTGTTTTCTTTGTTGTTTTGCAGTCTATTGTGCAATGCATTTTCTTCTCATCTAATCATCATCTGTCATCATTCTATTAACATGCTGTTTCTGTGTGCTTCTGTTCTGGTGTTTCTCTTGGGTTACTAACCACATGTTGACTGTGGCGTTTGTGTGTGCTGTTCATCCCATTGCAAGAAGGCAGCAACTAGCTGAGCTCGATTTTAACCTGCCTTCTCCCTCATCAGCCGTGGAGGCCTTGAGGTCCAATCACATCCTTCATCTTGGTGCACCAGGCGATTAGTAGATGGTCATTGAGACAACCGTTTTAAACTTGCTATCGTCACAGTAACGTCTCTTTTGATATCAGTATGCATGCGGAAATACCCTTGATGAGCCAAACTCGAGGTATACGAGTACTGGCTGTTCTTAAGAGGGGGAAAAAAACCTCATCCTCGGGTGGGTTTTGTGAACTCGATCATTATGATATAGTCAGTCATGACTGACACCTGGGAGCTGTACTGAATCTCTCTTCAGAAGACACTTGAATTTTGTGGCACCTCAACAGTACCTTGACGATGTTCTAAGCATGACCACGAGCACTCAGAGAGGTAGCTAAAGTGCCACTGCTGAAGGACTTGCATATCTGATAAAAGTATTGTGCTATATACAGACAGCATAATTTTCTACTGAGGTACGCTTTTGTTGTTTTACATTAATTGGTACATAACATTTTTTCTGCACATGCATTGCAGGTGTGATGTCCAGGTCATCAAATCATTTTCTCCATAGGTTCCAATCACAGATTGTCACTTTACATAAACGTCATCAGTTTGGTCACATTGCCGGGCCATGTGTGGCTACATGATTAATATATTTATTGTACACCTGTTATGTAGCAACATATCTGGTCTTGCCCTAAATGACTCATTAGCAATAAAAAAAAAAAATATCTATTGATACATGGGAATACTTTGGGTCTAGCTGCAATGTCAACTGGCCACTTTCCTTGTTTGTTTCAACCATGTCGAGAAAAAAAGATATAAGATCAGTTGCTGTTATTGTACGCTCCTGGCAATGAAAGTGATGAATTGCTGATGTTTATGAAAACAGTTCTATTTACGGAATAAATATGTCTTTTTTTAATATACTCAACTCTCAGTTTTTTTGTCAGAACTATCTCTACTGTCTCAGTTATTTTGTAATATCCCCAAAACTTTGTGTTCCTGGCAGTGACCCACCACTGCTGCACTATATTGCAGTAGTTTTGCTGTGTTCACTGCACAGAAACATGGTAAATGTTAAGCAGTTGTATGCATGATCTCGCAGTACTTGACTGATTATCTGATTTGTGTCCGAAGCATTGTGTCCGAAGCATTGTTCACAGGTGCCTTCTAATAAGATGTCCACAAAAGCATTGACAGCAAAGAGTTGGTGGCATGGGTCCACTAGTCTTTCAAATCAAAAACTTGTTTAGAATTAACAGCTTTCCATAGTTTGAAAATGTTAAGTCTAATCTTTATTGGACTATTATTTAACAATAGTTTACCTTTGCTTTCAATTGTGATTGCTGTAATTTCAAACCCACACTCCAGGGACCGATATGGAGGCCCCACTTTGGAGCTAGCAGCTGAACATGACACCACCTCAGGGAGACCGAGGCTAAACCAATGCGGTAAACATTTCCATGGTGACCAAGTTCCCTGGAGTAACAGAAGGTACAAACAGTAGATCTCTAACCAAGCATAGGTTATTTCACCCTGGGGAAATAAAAATGGAGCATTGCTTCAGCTGAATATAGAGTGTGCAATGAAAATAGAATCGTTTATTTCCTATAAGAAAAATCACCTGTGTGTTTTGATTCACATCTTACACTTCATAAAACATGGCCTTTCTCTTGAGGTTATTGATTTATACTGCTATCAAGTCGCAAGGCAAAACTGTTCAGAGCAACAGTACAAACCTACATTTTTACCTCTCGATTGCCCAGTCCATGAGTTTATCATCTCTCCCAGGACAGTGGTAGGTGGCGGTGCAGGTTGTGATTCAAATGGAAAGGCAGGGCCGCTGCCATGGTTCTGCGGGCAGTGGGACAGTCTGCCTTATGCTGCGTTGCGCCAGAACATCCAATGTTGGCTTTGACCATAGACTATATATAGAACAGTCTATGGCTTTGACAGCCACGCAAATGCCAGGCATGGAACTCTATTTACGAGACACAGACAGACAGAACTGGACTCGGGGGTCATCCTGTTGGTGGATGAGGCCACACTGACTGCCAGAACAGACTGGACCAAACTCTGCCAGTAGGTCACGAGTCACACAGCGTTTTGGGCAGCACCACAGGGCCGAGAGGATTGAGGACAGAACGGCGACATTTGGGCTGAACATATCCAACTGAGCCTGTGGGTCACTGCCTGCCCAGAACAGAAGCAATTACACATCAACAAATGGTACCACTATTTTATATGTGCATCCGGGTGATTTTCCATTTCATGGTCAACGCTCATTGAAAATCAGATCAGTATCATCACACATGAGTTATCAGCATGAGCAAATTAGTGATTGGTTCATACTAACCGAAATTTGCCAGGTGACCAAGGTAACGAGCTATTCTGGGAGGCTGTATGCTCTTGTTTTTAGTACTGAAGATACCATACATATTATTTGATTAGGGTAGCCCTCTAACTATAGTGGAATATAAGATACATTTATTTATGGTTATGGAAATACGTTATATGATTTACTATACTGATATCATACAAGAATTTGTTATACATGGGAAAAGGCTTTTAGCCCAATTTAATGGTTGCTGTCCTCAAAACGCCAAATAATGAAAAGGTAGCAAATGAACTTGAGGCAGATGAAGACATGGCAAAAGAATGTCCATTAAAAGTTCTGACCAGTTGTGAATTAAGTGAACAACCTAAATATAGAATCCCACATAAGACAGGAATGTCATTGCAGAAATGTCATTGAACACCAGTCAGGACAACCCTAACAGGCCACCATCTAATTCCCATCTGTCAAAGGCAACACAGAAGAAAATGTTTTCAGTAACAAGTGGAAAATAATTCAAGACAGACCAGAGGAAGTGTGGTACTTCACCCTTTTGGTGCAGGTGCAAAAGTATAGGAGAGAAGAAGACCTGAAACCTAGCAGACGTCCCAGTCCCAGTGTGGCTGGAAGGCATCCAGAGGGCACAGAGGGGACCGTTGTCCTGTGTAGACAGCTGAGCACACCGTCTCATGGAGCCACATGGATCAGCAGGCCCTGGGGAGAGTCCTGTATCACAGCTAGGCAAGCCACCACAGAGGTTACCCTGAACAGCAAAGGGGATCAAACACTGGTGTGTCCAAGTCAAATTGGCACCAGCACAGTTGAAATGGCACAGATATGCCCCCTTAGACTGTATAGGCATGCGTTTTGTATGAGACTAGTGCTAAACTGGCCTGCCGATATGTAACAGGTGATATACTAGGCCTCCCTCTGGACTTGTGGATCTACCCTATTAGATAGTTCTAGGTTAGTGAAGATGGGGCAGTTTCTGTCTACATTCTTATGGACAACAGGGTGCTGAAATCCTACATGGAGAAACCATTCTAGGCCCCTAGTCACACAAGAGGAGAGTGGACAGGAGAGCATACATCACACTCTTATGTCATTCTCTTTGATCAGTGGCCATCCTGATTCTGGTCATGTAAGGAGTGAACTCATGAAAAAAGCTTGACCACTGCTATACAGATACTATCAAGCAATGCATTAACATGACACTTCTTATCTGAACAAAATGACTGTCGTTTGCTTCTAATGATCAAACCAAAACCATGAAAAATCAAAAGACAATGAAATGACATTCGCATAGAAAAGTTTATTTCAGTGACCATGATTTGAGAGAAAACAACTTGAGATGGTGTGGTATTTCAACATCAAGGCACCCTTGTCATTACAACAGGACCACAGGAGTGTCTCACCTGCTCGCTGACCCAACTTTCCATCCGCTGCCATTTGATCACCATCAAACACTAGCCCAAAAAGTGACCTACAAACGCCCACAGGTTAGGCCTGCTTGTGTTCACATGATGGCGCTTTTGATCATGCTTAATGGAACATTCAGCGTGCTACATTACCCTTGGGCTTAGGGAGGGGAACGTGATCTTCACAAGAAGCTGCTTGTGATAGAAGGCCTTATCCACTCAGCCAGGCGGGCCCACAAAGGCTGGGAACCATTTCAGAGTCGGCCACACATACCAGCCAACAGTGATCATAATATATGGGCCGCAAAAGATCAGTCGGGCAGTTAGTCAAAACCCCACACAGGCTTCACAGAGGCACAGGACTGGAAAAATAGGACACAGTGGCAAACAAAAAACAAACAAAAAAAGAAAAGGGCTGAAGAACAGAGAGAAGGAATAAAGGCCCACACTAGTGAGATGACACTAAGCACGGAGAAGCAAAGTCAAGAGAACACATCTCACCATATGCTTTTAAAAAGACAAGATGAGATTAGAAAACGCACAAACACTTTAATAAACTTTACAGTTTTCTTTTCATCTGTCCCCAAAAAGAGAAAGGCAATCGTTTGGAATCTTCAAGGCAACTGTACAATGTGATCCAAACCATAATATGTAGTGCTGACTGGCTCTGTCTCTTTACACATCAGTAACTACACCTATTAGCCCGTAATGGCCAGCTTGTCTCCTATGATCTCGCCTATGATAACTACAGTACAACACTCTCCCACGTCTTCAGTCTCACTGAGGTCCTAAGTGCTGGCTGCCTCGGCCGCCTCGGCCTCCTCCTCCTCCAGCTCCACCAGAGCAGCGTGCCGGTTGGCCTGGGAACCCTCCCTGAACAACACCTTCTTGATGACTCCGGCCTTAGGAGCACGGATAGTGTGCTGAGAGAGAGAGAAAGAGAGAGAAATGAAAAGGTCATCAAACCAAGCTAAAAAAAAAACATTCATATGAACTTACATACAGTGTACCTGCAAAAAGGAATACATTCTTTGGCAGAGAGAAAACTCATTATAAAAAAGTACTTTTGTTTCCCAAGCAATCTTAGACTTTAGTGCCTCTTGGCAGAATGAATAACTTTGGAGCATAAAGCAATAACATCAGACCACCACAGCTGACGTCTGCTGGAGAAAACATTTATACCACAAGCCAAAGCTCAAATGAGCCGACTTGTCGACTTGTTTTCCATGGACAGATGGGAAAATCAATGAGGCCATTTGGCTGCTCTAAACAACTTGTATACAACTGCTGCTTGAGTAGATGAGACTCTGGGAGCTTCAGCTACAATATACATCTACTAGATGACAACCTGTGCATAGTAGTTTACCAAAGTACTAGGAAACCACAACTTTCCTCTCTCCTGTGGCAGGAAACAAAGTCCATGAACCAAAGTTAGTCATTGTTTTAGTGCCAAGAAATGTTGATGGATAGCTTTGAGAGATATTATTAACTTGCCGAAACTTGCTGGTTTCTGGTTAATGGAATAACTGTATCATACCTCCATCTTCATGGCAATCATCACCATGAGAGGATCTCCCTTCTTCACTGCATCGCCTGCTTTCACCAGTACCTGATGGAGAAACATGACAGCAGGGTAAGAACAGACCTCCAGTCATGACATGACATGTCCTTCATGGGACATTGTTATTCACAGTAATATGCCAACGGGTAGAATACACAATGGTTGAACTTAGAACTACATAATAAAGACACCATGTTATCTGGTCAAATATAAATAACACGACCCGAAATTGAAGTCATCAGTTCATCAACTTTAAAGTAATTCATAGATCATATGCCACTCCTTACAAACTTTATAGAACGGGTCTTCTGTCAACTCCTAATTGTACTTTATGTTTGAATTCTTCAGTTTTGCATTTGTTCTGGGAATGTGCCAAAGTAAACACTTTATGGACTCATGTGTGTGACGTTATGGGGAAAATACTCTGGACTACCATAGTCCCAGATCCATGTTTATGTCTGTTAAACGATGACACCACTTTGATCTTTAAAGTAATATATAGGAGAATTCTATTTTGTGGCTTTACAGCAGCAAAAAAAAACAATTCTAGAATATTGGTTTAATACAGAGATAAATGTACTGAAGCACTGGTTGATGAAGGCACAATCTAATAATTTGGAATACTCAACAGCCAGATTTAACCAGGAAAGCCGCAAACTGTGTTTTATGTTACTTGTATTAAGTGCTGTACAACTGTTTTCCTTGGTTTTGACTTTTGCTTTTACTGTGGTGACAGTCAGTGTTTGTATCAGTGCAGTTTTGTTTATGTTGTGACTTCAATAAAAAGTTAATCACAAAAAAAAAATAAAGGCACCATGTTTTGTAAGCTAGAAAGCAAAAAGTTGATGTGCACTGTAGATGTCATATAATTTTTCAGGAGGCCACAGGGGATTACCAATAAGTGCATCTTAATCTGGTCTCACAGTGACCCAAAAAATATTAGTGGACTAACTCCTCCATCTGCTTATTTTATACTAACAACAGGTTGGTGGAGTGCTGGCCTCACAGAGAGGTGCAACTGAAGTGTGTGTGCAGTGAAGGATGTGAGAGACGGGGGAGGGAACAGAGTGCATGCACTGTTGCTTAGCTGCGCCATATGTCGGGAAGCACCCTAGCCACGGCCCAGCACTAATATTTGCTCTATGTAACACAATCAAACACTTTGTGTTTGCTGATATTTGGCATCCTGCGGTGGATATTTCAGGTCCAGAAAACAGAAGCCCTCTCCAACGCTTTTGGTAAACAGCCTGCGTTTGTAAAGCATGAGGCAGAACTGATGAGCCATATCAGGGGGCTGGGATACGCAGATGGAGCATAAAGATGGGGCTATTTTTAACTCACTTTTTTTTCGTCCTCTGTTATTAAATCTCTGTTTGCCCACATGCGTTATCTCCCTCAGTACCTTCTCAATGGTGCCCGTCATGGGAGCCACAGCGCCAGCCTGCGCTCCAGACACGCTGATGCCCGCCAGGTACTTGGGCACGGGGACAGACACCTCGGCACTGCCCTCCTGAAAGAGCCAACAAGCAGGAAGTGAGACACGCGATCGGCGAGAAACAGGAACAGGGATACAAGAGCCAGCGGAAAGTGAAAATCAGTCGTGGCCATAAGCCACGAGCATGACAGAGAACAGGAGTGTACGCACCATGGAGAAGAGGTGGACAGTGTTGTCCAGGACGACCAGTTTGGGCCGCGACATGGTGCCGTTGACGGAGCAGCGGAGGAACGTGGTCTTGCCCTCATGCTGCAGCTCCCCGGACACATGGAACACCTCACCTCCAGTCTGGCACCAGGAGACACACACACACACACACACACACCACACACACACACACACCACACACCACACATCACACATCACACACACACACACACACATTCACAAGAGTTCCGCAAAACATTTAATTTAATTCAGGTATTTAGTAAAAGAAAAAAGAATCCAGGAGGGACCTAACGCAGCGATTGAAGCAATTAACCCAGGTCTTCTTGCTCCATGCAAAGCCTAAGCACTTCAGATAACAGCTACAGTAAGATTAGCAAGTAAATTATTTGTTATCTCAGAGTTTGATTATAGTGACCATGGTGAAGCTCTGGTCAAAAGGCTTAAGTGATGTGTCCAGTTTACTCCCAGTTTTCTCTACCTTATTGTAGACCCACATCTAGACACATTCACCAAACAACTGGAGCTTGAACAGAACAAACCAAAACGGCTGGCCAACCAAAAGCCTAAGGAGAGCTGTGGGATTTACCTTCATTGTGTAGCTCCCATCTGGGTTATATGTAACCAGCAACTTCATCTCTGCAAAGGAAACATACCTCATCAGACCCTAGTGACCATAGCACGACATCATATGCCTGCAATAGCTGCCATATCGCCCTCTCATAATCAATGCCCAGGCATTAAGCATTCATCAATTATTCAAGAGAAGTCTGCCATTTGGTGAAAATAGTATTTATCAGCCTTGACATGCAGGCTGCTGCTGAAGTGATCTATGCACCTTAATAAACAGGATGCCTAATAATTGGATCAGGTTACATAACATGGATCTAACCTGACGTTATTGCTTCCATATCACCCACTGGTTCAGAATATGTCTGACTTCATTCTTTATTAATGGAGCATTAATGTGATTACATGGCGTTCGCAATGCAGAAAAGATTCATGCACAAATCAATGTCAGTGGGACCCAACCAATTTATGAGGGCCATTAGAATAATGAAAAGAGGGACTACAAGGCGTCCATGACACATCTGAAGACTCCACTTCAAAAACGTGATCTCTTAGAAATGCTGCTGTGCAGGGGAGGGGAGCGTGGTGAAAAGAGTGGGGAGGCAGCACACTCTAGACATTACAGCAGAACACTGAGTAACTGCACCCAAATGAAGGGGACAGTAAAGAATTGAAGAATGAAGGATTGATTAAAATGAGAGAGAGAGAGAGAGAGAATAGGGGCTGATTCAGATGTTACCAGCCCCATCTTGGTAAAAGGACACATCTGTTGCTGTGTATAAACGTACTGTTTTCTCCCAGCTGAAGGGTCATGGTTCTGTTGAACAGCACATTCAGGCGCCGGCCACTGCTGAGGCCAAACGGAGAGAAAGGATCTAGAAGAAAAACATCACAGCCAGTTATCCCCACACACCATTAACCAGAGCAGAGGAGACATTTCACTTTTTGATGGTCCATGCTGCACGTGTGAGAGTGAGGGCAGCCCGCAGATAACTTCCCCGAAAAGCAATCTGAGGATAACATGTCTGTGTGTGTGTGATTAGTTTTGCTTTTGTATGGAGAGAATCAAGCAGAGTGGCTGGGTGGATGTATGTGTATGTATCCTAAGCATGTGTGTGTGAGTGTGTCCATGTATCCATCCATCCTGGTTGTACGTACAGCGGGGAAAATAAGTATTTAACACGTCAACATTTTTTTCAGTAAGTATACTTCCAGTGTGGCTATTCACATGAAATTTTCTCCAGACATTAGTATTAATTTAGATAATCCACACATATTAAAAAATCCAAACATTAATGTCCATAAGTAGAGTTATGAGTAAAAAAGTCGAATGCCACAGGTAAAAAGTATTGGTTGTGTGTATGTGTGTGTGTGCGTATATGTGTGTGGTTATGCGTATACGTGTGTGTGTGTGTACGTATATGTGTGTGTGTGTGCGTATATGTGTGTGTGTGTGCGTATATGTGTGTGTGTGCGTGTGTGTGTATGGTTATGCGTATACGTGTGTGTGTGTACGTATATGTGTGTGTGTGTGTGTGTGTGTGTGTATGGTTATGCGTATACGTGTGTGTGTGTACGTATATGTGTGTGTGTGTGTGTGTGTATACAGTATATATATATATATATATATATATATATATATATATATATATATATATATATATGTGTGTATGTGTGTGGTTGTGCGTATATGTGTGTGTGTACGTATGTGTGTGTGGTTGTGCGTATATATGTGTGTGTGTACGTATATGTGTGTGCGTATATATACTGTATGTGTGTGTGTGTGTGTGTGTGTGTGTGTGTGGTTATGCGTATATGTGTATATGTGTGTATATGTGTGTGTGTACGTATATGTGTGTGGTTGTGCGTATATGTGTGTGTGTGTACGTATATGTGTGTGCGTATATATACTGTATGTGTGTGTGTGTGTGTGTGTGTGTGTGTGTGTGTGTGTGTGTGTGTGTGTGTGTGTGGTTATGCGTATATGTGTATATGTGTGTGTGTGTACGTATATGTGTCTGTGTGTGTGTGTGTGTGTTTGTTTGTGTGTGTGTGTGTGTGTGTGTTTGTTTGTGTGTGTGTGTGTGTGTGTGTGTGTACGTATATGTGTGTGGTTGTGCGTATATGTGTGTGTGTGTACGTATATGTGTGTGCGTATATATACTGTATGTGTGTGTGTGTGTGTGTGTGTGTGTGTGTGTGTGTGTGTGGTTATGCGTATATGTGTATATGTGTGTGTGTGTACGTATATGTGTCTGTGTGTGTGTGTGTGTGTGTGTTTGTTTGTGTGTGTGTGTGTGTGTGTGTATGTATACAGTATGTATATATATGTGTGTGTGTGTATGTGTGTGTGTACGTATATGTGTGTGGTTGTGTGTATATGTGTGTGTGTGTGCTTGTGTCCATGTGTCCACCTCCTCACCATTAGAGCTGGCGGTGAAGGCCTGTGTGTGCAGCGTCTCCCTGAGCAGCAGGCCCAGCGCTGCCTGGCACAGCACCTCCTTGGAGGGGGCGGCCGGCGCTGGGAAGAGCTGCTCGTAGTGCAGTGGGATGAAGCTGGTGTGGACGTTGCCCGCCTCAAACTCTGGGTGGCCCGACAGATTCAGCAGGAAGTCTATGTTAGTGTTTAGACCCACAATCTACGGAGCAGAGACGGAGGGAGACAGAGCAGGCTGGTGAGGATGGACAGCTTCCAAGACATCACACAAGTCCGACGTCACGGGCCCAACAGCTTTTTGTCAAAAACGCTTACTAGCGCAGCTATCTGTTTTTTTTCGCAACTTGTAAACATTGTCACCCTCAGCTCCGTTTTAGTGAGAGTAGAACAAAATCACTTAACTTTAACAGAGTAATTACTGTAGCTGTGCAGCCAGATCAGGTAACGTCCGGGCTTCCGTGGAAAATAGGATTTTATTAGGTTGAGGCTACAAGTGAGTAGTAGGAGGACAGTTTTCCTATAGGCTGCTCTGAATAGCGGTAAAAATAGTTTATTTTTGCTGTCTATGGAGAAAAATGAGCAGCTCTGAAAGCCGTTGGACCCGGAAAGAGATTTATTATCCCATTATTGCATCATCACTTGTAATAACCGAGTACTAAACAAACCAAATTCCAGGCACTTGAAGCAGCAGATTATGGCATCCAATGAGGACTCACTTTCACCACATTTCATCAAGACCCCAATAGGTAAGAATAAAAACTCTGTGTTTGTTTTTAGTGCACCTGGTTAGAATTTTGAACCTTACTTTCAAGTTTGAAACTTGACAATGATTTTATGATTTCTATGTAAATGTCTGACCCAGGACTTAGGTCTCTGATTTCTTACATTATACTGACGCAGGCAGTATCGCAGCTTCTTCAGAGCAGCGGCTCGGTCCTCTCCCCATACCACCAACTTGGCAATCATGGGGTCATAGTGCACCGACACCTCATCGCCTGACACACACACACAGAGAGAGAGAGAGGCATTCATCAGTGTCATAACAACACAACACAGGTGTCAAGGAATAGTGAACTTCATAACATAATAATACTTTAAGAAAAATGTTTCATTATCAGATCACCGACGATAAATGTGTTGAGTACAGATAAAGAGATTTAAAAATGATGTTAGGTCATACTGTGCAACGGAATGTTTTATGCCATATGAAATAAAAAATAAAACTGATGTGGAAAGATGGGTTAAGATAAAAGACATGGAAGGATGGAACAAATAGATAATAATTTACAACTTTAGTCTTATAATTTACGAAGTCGTCTTCCCTTAGAAGGGTGGGGTAGGGGGATTGGGGGATGGGAGTGTGTGTGTGTGTGTGTGTGTGTGTGTGTGTGTGTGTGTGTGTGTGTGTGTGTGAGTGTGTAAAAAAAAACACAGAGGTATCACAAGCAGAGAGAACAAAGAACACACCTTCCCGTACGCCGGTCTCTATGCGAGTGACATCATCGCCTTCTGGCGTGGACAGGTGCAGCAGGGGGCCGGCTCCGGGCAGAAAGTCGTTGTTGGGGTCCTCGGCGTAGATGCGCGCCTCAAACGAGTGACCACTCAGAACCATCTGCTCCTGAGTCAGAGGCAGAGGCTCCCCTGCAGCGACCTGAATAACAGGACCTAAGCATCAGCATCAGCTTCTGACCACATGTTTAAGGATAACAGCATGTCCATACCCATTATCAGCTCAAGCATTCAGTGTTATCTCCAAACAGCTGATACCACTGTATTTCCTACAAGACAAAATGCATCAAAATACAGTACAATATGAATAGACGCCACATCTTGATAAGCTATTACTATTCAACTCTGATGTAACGTAGGTTACATGACAGTTTTTCTCGATTGCTTTGACCTGGTTAAGGAAACTGGAATCCACTTGGTCTTAATGAACACATTCTTTGCACAGCAGAAGTCATCTCTTGCAAATGTGTTCACAAGTTTCCATTGGGTTCACACATTTCTCACACCCTTTTGCAAAACAGTTAACACAGATGTCATTCAAAGACCCCAAAACTCGATTGTTTCTGATACCAGAAACATGAGAAAGAAATGGCACAGACATAGCAAAAATGAAGGCTGAAACTCCTCATTTTGAAAACTATGTTTTGCATTTTGTTGTCCAGTGTGTAATGGTTTATTGAAACCACACAGTGATTTGACTACAAGATGTTTTGTTTGAAGGCAAAGTTTGCATTTGCTGCATGTTTTAAATGTTTTGAGAGAGTAAGAGCCTTTTGCAAGCAAAATGTGTCATTTTGGCCAGAGTGCTTCACCTTAAGAGATAACATGTCTGTTCTGTGTTGCTATTTTCAAGTATGGATCTAAGACACATTTAGAGAAAGTACTGTATTGCTTATTTGGTAAATAAAACAGTACAAAAGCTGATAAGTCTAGGTGTTTACTGTAGGTCTGTTTCAATAAAAAAAATGACAAGTTGTAGTTCAATTAAATTTATCTTGTCTAGGTGCTTACTCTAGGTCTTACATGGCAGTTACATCTTGGGAGGAATGAATACAATTCATTTGTATTCAAAAATGAAAAAGAAACATAGCGAAAATAAAGGCTGAAACTTCTCATTTTGAGAACAGTGTTTAGCATTTTGCTGTGTAGTGTTAAATGATCGATTGAAAGCGAACAGTGATTTGACTACAAGAGATGTTGTTCGAAGGCAAAATGGGGTTTTGCTGTGTGTTATAAATGTATTGAGAGTGTAATAGTATTTTGCAAGCAAAATGTGTAATTTCGGCCAGAGTGATTCTGTTTAGACCTGTGTGTAAACTGTTTTGACAACGTAATGTCATAGTTGACGCAAGCATTAAAGCGATCGAGAAAAACTGTAAAGCGATCGAGAAAAACTGTAACATGTTGGGTGGGCAATGCCCTCTAGAGGACCTAAAGTTGCTTTTGACTAAGCATATGTTCTTTCTTTTGAACTTCAGGTTTCTTCCTGCTTTTCTTCTTGAGAAACTGACTACACAGGAATCAGACAGTCATCACTCTCACCCTTAGCTGCCATTCCACTAGGTCTGTTCCAGTGATCATCTCTGACACGGGGTGCTCCACCTGGAGACGGGTGTTCATCTCCATGAAGTAGAAGTTGTGCTGGGCGTCCATGATGAACTCCACGGTGCCTACGCACACAGAGAGACAGGCAATGACCCTTTCATCTGAGATGGTAACAACTGGCCACTGCGACTTTCTTCATCAAATGACAGCACATAACTCATATCTACTGTATGCATGGGAGTCTCATGACATACAATAATGCTAAACTGCTGTCTTAGATGCAGTGTTCAAACACATACTCACAAACACAAAATGTAGATTAACAAAATGAACAGGCTGAAAAAACCTGAGCACACAATCATCCCAATGCAGACACCGTGCTATACTTTATGCAATCAGGCAGTCTCATTCAAGCCCATTGTCGGTGTACCCCATGTTGATGTGCACTAGGGTGGGTTTGAGCAGTGGAGTGGGGTCACTGAGGCTGCTCACCTGCTCCAACGTAATTGACCGCCTTGGCCGCGCGCACTGCTGCTTCTCCCAGTTTCTGTCTCACGTCAGGGCTAATGCCAGGCTGTGGTAGCATGTGCAGAGAAACGCCACACACACAGAGTCAACGAAACAACAGCAACATTGACACAGGAAACACCAAGTCCATATTCAAACAGTCAGCACACTTTTGTTTGAGTAAAATGCAGGCAACTGGACTGTGTAATGGCTGTTTCAAAACATCCACCAGTGTGTATCATTTAGACAGACAATGTGTGTTTTATACCCCAGGAGCCTCCTCTATGATCTTCTGATGTCTCCTCTGAACACTGCAGTCCCTCTCAAAGAGATAAACAGCATTGCCATGCTGGTCCCCAAACACCTGAACCTCCACATGCCTGAGGGAGATGAGAAACATGTGAGAGAAATGGTGACTAGTCTCCAAAAGCATACGCAACATAAACAAATTATATACATATAAAAAAGACATAACATACATTCAGTCGATAAGCAGATGTTTCCAGACTCCCACCAGTATAGCAACAGTCTGCACTATTTATTTGTATTCCACAATACAACATGCACAACACTTGGTATACTGTAGCTATCATGCTCTTCAAGCTGTGCAGCAACAAAACCATTCCATGTTTAAGAGTACCTGGGGTTTTCTACAAACTTTTCCACAAGCATGACATCATCATTGAAGGATTTGCGGGCTTCCCTGCGTGCAGACTCCAGCTGTTCATGGAACTCAGCCTCTGATAGTGCAATTCGCATTCCCTGCACAGCACAATAAAACAACAGGACTGAGGCACATATTCAAAAGAATGGAAAAAAAGAGTTGTTGAATGTGTATTCTTTACTTGCTTACTTTTCCACCACCCCCACGCACTGCCTTGATCATTACTGGATAGCCAATCTTGGCAGCTTCCGCCTGAAGTGTCTCATCTGATTGGTCCTCTCCATGGTAACCCCCGATGATGGGCACCCCTGCAGCTGACATGATGTGTTTGGATGTGCTGGATGAGAATGAATACAGAACATCAGGTATTTCCTCTCCATGTTCCCTGACTCGTCCATGTGAGAAATACAAAGTCTTGATGAGCAGTGGTACCTCTTGATACCCATGTCTCGAATGGCTGACGAGGGAGGGCCTATGAAGATGATACCCTCCTGTTTGCACTGCTCTGCAAACTCTGTGTTCTCGGACAGGAACCCATAGCCGGGATGGACAGCCTGCATGAACAGGCCTTCATTAGCCATTAAGGTTATATGACCTGAGGGTGCATGTCACTTCACTTGGATACAATCATAAATAACATATTAATACAAACAAGCACATATACCTGTGCACCAGATCTTTTAGCTACATCAAGAACTTTCTCCATGCTTAAGTAACTTTGTTGGGAAGGTGCTGGTCCAATGTTATATGCTTCATCAGCCTGCAGTTTGAAAGACAAAAAAAAAACAGTTTAGTACAATGATAAAAATGACTTGTTAGTCTATAAAACAAATATCTTGGTTTTGTTTGTAAATTCAGGGCAATGCTGTAAAAGAGCTTAAAGCTCAGTAATTTCCCCCAGCGTAAACAATGGTTGATATACAGGGCATGAAATTGGCACCCGCCCACACGCCAAATGCGGGTAACTTTTGTGATTGGCGGGTGAAACTGTCAATGTACCTGCCACGTTGGCGGGTAGCCAATAAGACAACACAACACTGAGCAAGGAGATGCACTGTCCAGATTGCCGTTTGTAAGCTATGGCTCGGAGAAAGCGAGATCAAACCCATTTGCAGGGGTGGGTAGTAGCCTAACGTGTTACATTTTTTTTTCGAGGAACGGCAAACGACTTTCCTTTTTCAAAACGGTAGCCTACTTTTACTCTTACTCAAGTACATTTTTGAGCCAATAATCTACTTATTTACTTTTACTCTTTTACTTTACTTACATTACGAGTACAAGTTTATTATTGGAGAAAGTATCTCAAAGAGGGAAAAGCGCACCTCTCCCTTGGAGGAAAGAAACAGGGCTTCAGAATGCGTTAGCCCACGATTATAAAAGTAATGTCTGGCCTAGCTAACAGCTCAGTTAACACAATGACGTACAGTTGCTGCATCTTCTGGTGAGGCTGCCAGAGTAGCAACGAGACTAGAGGTAGGCTATGACATGACACGGAAACTTTCACGTATATTCATTTCTGGCCAGCATCGTTCAACAATCACATTGGACAAGGAAAGTAGGCCTACAACTTAATTTACAAGCAAATCAAATGCACTGGAAATCGAGCATACAAGTTAGAAAAAGCCTAGCATTCATGTATGTAGCCTCAATGTTGCAGGACATGACATGAGACGAGAAAACAGATAGCCTGCTCTGTCGCTCTGCCCGAGTGGATATGCCTAGGCTATTATAGCCTAAATATAGGTCTACCCATAATATAGCCATTGTTTTTAGGTTACATTGTCTGTATGGTGGAGTTATAACCAGACTTCTAGCAATGCAAAGCAGAAGAATCAGCTGCAATGTATTGGAAGACTGCTTTTCAATCCATAGCCACGTAATGCTTATTCTGGCTATGACAAAGTATATATAAATATAAATATAAAATATATTTGAATTGGGCTTTTAAAATATGTTTGACTATATGATTAGCCTACAGAGGAGGAGAAAAGCAAATAGGCATGAAGGATACTTTTGTATCCCTTTAAAGGTCCATCAAAAATATAAAAATGTAGGCCTACAAAAAAGTAACTTGTTAGGCCTACTTGAGTAGTTTATTAACAAAGTACTTTTTTACTTTTACTTGAGTACTGTAATGTGTATTCTGTACAAGTTCAAGAACCATTCTTATGCATTTTCTGAGTCGTTCACCTTTATTTTGGGCACAAAATAATTTTGGCTGGTGGCCAAAAAAGTTAACTTCAGGCCCTGTTGATATATATTAAACTGTCTGTAAGTGGTAAGCTATGGACCACAAACATATGAGGTCCATGGGATGTGCTGCAGAAGGGCATTGTGCGTGTTTTGTGTTGTATATGGTTGCTGCTCATAAGGTTAAAAGGGTAATCAGCTCAAGGTTCTGAGAAAACTTGCTGCTGCTTCAAACTCAATTATCTCACCATGGCCACATGCATCGCATGCCTATCAGCATCACTATACACCGCCACAGAGCGTACACCCATCTTCCGTGCAGTCCGCATCACCCGACAAGCTATCTCTCCTCTGTTGGCTATGAGGACTTTCTCTATCCTCGCTGTAAAGAGCAGAAACAGTATTAGTATTTCCAGTTATGTGGGGGTTGATGTTCTCATTTTCATCCAAAACACACTCACCCACTGATGCACAACGCACGGATCCTGAGGTCCATAGCAACTTCCTGAGATGAAAAAGAAGGTTACAGAGTGCATGACCTTAGTTGAAAAGTGACTGCTACCCTTACACGTTACCAGTTATGACACTCTCCTTACTTCATATCCTGGAGCTGTTAGCTAACACTAGAACATCTGCAGTGACATTCTAAGACATTTCACCATGATTTAAATTAAGAAAACCGAACGTGTCTTCACATTTACGAGACCAATTATTACAAGACATCACAGTCAAAGTAACGTAATGCAAGAAGAAATGACAATCACATTAGCTGCCCAGCTAAATGCTACCAGTTAGCAAGTCAACGTTAGCTTTTCGTTTGTAGAACCCTGATATAGTGGTAGGCCCTATCTGACCGCGAATATGCTAAATGTTATGAAATGCAGATGAAATATGCCCTCATAGAAATAATTTGTGCGTAGTTAACCTCATGTCGCCGGAGCAACATTGGTTTCGGTGGTCAAGGTGTTTGAGGAGCTTGCTAGCTCGCTGTTGCTAATGACACTGTTGACCAGGGAAAGACATGGCTCTTCATTCGTGACAAATTATTAAATGAAAACACAAATACTACATCATGATGCATGACTGACAAACTACAGGGAAACAATCACAGTTGTTTAAGTCATACACTTACTGTGAGATCACTCTCAGACCCTTGTGAGGATGTACTTTCAGCAAGACAGCAGCCATATTTACTGTCAAGCTGATAATGAAAATGACTATATTCGAGCGAAGAATGAAGTAGGCCTAGAAATCATTAATATTAACGTGAAATTATTCCATGGCGAAAGTTTTCCAGTGATATACAATTTTGCAGCGTTGTTATTACAATAAAACACGTGAAATTGTAAATGTAATGTTTTCTGTCCCTCCTGTCTCACCGTAGTTCTATCAGCCAATGACATTTCGGAATATGTAGGAGGTGGAGCAGTCAAATCTTTGGAGCAGTGCCCAGAAGACAAAACTCGAAAAACATCACTGAAAAGTTGAGCTCGTTGTCAGCATAGATATGATTGTCAGAACCCAGATTGTAGAAAGCTGTTCAGAGAAGCGGTTTGTAGGCCATGTCTTTATGACTAACATGTCACAGACAAACCTATACCTGTAGGCCGTATGTATCACACTTAGTACAGCGGCTAAGGCCAGATTTTTACCTGAATCGTTCAGTTTTTGCAGAAAGCACGAAACTTGGTACAGTTATAGTACTACCCCTAGTGATCAAAAATTGAAATGGACCCCAGAGCCGTATGGACCCCAACACATAGCCCCCCCTAGTGGCCCCTATCTTGACTTCAAATATGGCCACCAAAATATGCCCTTTTTTTCTACATTTATAATGCTATGCTGCTTTTAACACATAATATGACGTCTATAGCCATCTTTCAGCATTATGAAATATATAATGAGACAATCATGCATAATTAAAATGGCAGTCATGTTGGATTTGAAAGAAGTAGCCATACATTCTTACACTGAGTCAAAAACTGGGGTGCGTTTAGGCTATGTGTGAAGTTTTGACTGTGACTAAACCCTAACCTGACTCTCGCCAGATGAATTTCGTTCCGCCTAGCTCCACTTATCCATCTGGGACCAATCCATCGGAGTGTTGCTTCAGAAGGCTGGGCCTAATCAAAAAATGCTTGCATATGATTGAATAAGCCACTTGTCCGTCATCTATTTACGTGCTACTTCAACCACTCACATCAAAGCCAACCCGTGACGCTGATAACAGTCTCACAGTCGCTTCTACCAAAGATTGTTAAGGCGGAGCAAGATACTTCATCAGGAGCCACTTCCGGGAACCCGGATCGCACGAGGGGGGGTCAAAATCCCCCTTTATGCAGAGCAGAGGCAGCGACTGCTCCATTGAAGTCTATGGGCATAGCTCAGAATTTTACCACATATGCTAAGGTCTTAGTTCTATAGAGTTAGGAATGTGAATTTCGGGCACGTTTTCATGATCCTCAAACCCTTGTGAACATTTCAGGTACATTTTTAGCATTTTTGAGCATTCCAGTCTGGAGAAAATCGACTTTATATCAGGTGTGCGCCGGTTATTTATGCCACTGCTGTTGGCGGTTTGCAACGTACGCTCATCAATACGTCATCGACACGCCTCAACGGGACGGACCGACCTAGCCAACTTAGACCATGCCTGGGCTGGTTAAGAGTATTTTGAGTATTGGATATTTCAATGTGGTAATATGGTGGTAGCATGGAGGGGAGTGTCTCCAGGACGCTGGTTTCACTGTTAAGCCTTCATGAGGTGTCGTGGGCCTAACTTAACGAAACATCGGTGAATGAGGGTGCCCACTTGATAATCCCAATGACATGCCGCATACTATATAGGCTACTGCTGTTGGATAGGCCATTTGCATTGTGCTTGTGACCATTTGGTGGCGGATTTGTGGGTAGTGTGCTTTTTAAAGTTAAACTTGAGCAGGGGCTTCTGAATGTGTTTTTACCTTGGATTTTGGCACAAGGGATTTTAACATCTAATCCTGTGTATTAATGTAATGTAATGCAGATTCGATCCCCATTTCGCGCCCATAGACATGAACTACGACGAAGTATCTTGCTCCGCCTTAACAATCTTTGCTTCTACGCTATGTCACATCTATGAAACTCCCGCCCTGCGTCCTGATTGGCTGTACCATAAAATCGGGTGCAGAAATCACTCTCAATGGAAGAGGTCCCAGATGGATGTGAGTGAAGCTAGGCGGAGCTAAGCGGAACGAAATTCATCTGGCGAGAGTCAGGTTAACTAAACCCTGCACTTGCCTGGACTCAATCCTTCTAATTTGCCCCCTAGAGGCTGGCATGCTAGCAAGGAGGCTAAAACCTATGGATGCTAGCGTCTCTTTAAGAAACATGCTTCCTTTTGGGAAATTAGCTATTTTGTCTTCTATCCTAGAGTTAGATAAATTAGTACACACCCAGTCATAGTTAGATAAATTAGTATATAACCCAGTCCAACACATCCTACTGTTAGCCTAATTCAATTGAGGTGGGTGGGGCCAATTAGCATATGCTAATTTAAAGCTTATAGTGATTGTTTGAAAAGGTCCAACATTTTGCATCCCATAAAATGATTATGCCTGTCAATGAAGCTAATTTAAATACGTAATACCTTATGAGTTTAGCTCCCTCCTGACACATTGGGGCTCATGCTAGTCAGTGAACTTGCTAGTGCGTTCAGTGCCCAGTCCTTGGGTATGCTTTGTGGTGGAAACACCAAAAGCTCAATACAGGTAAGTTGAGGTTGTTCTGATATAGTAAGTCCAAGACTTGCTTGAGGACCACTTTCTCCAAAAACTTTGACAAGAAAGGAAGAAGGGAGATAGGTCTGTAAAAACAGGAATGGTTTTAGAGGTGGTGGCAAATGATAACTTTTTCCATCTTTATCCTCCTTGACTGATTTTTCACTAGTTTCACATTTGGCTAGGGTCAGTGTCACTACTGGTAGCATAAGCCAGTACCTGGAGCCTACAAATGTTGCACAGGTAGTCCAACTCCTCCAGAATGGCACACCAAACGTTCCATTGCTAGAAGGATTGCTGTGTCTCCCAGCGCAGTCTCAAGAGCATGTTGGAGATTCCAGGAGACAGTTGCTCTAGAAGAGCTGGGCAGGATGATAGAGGGTCATTAACCCAGCAGCAGGACCAGTATCTGCTCCTTTGTGCAACAACAAACAGTAGGAGCCCTGCCAGAGCCCTACAAAATGACCTCCTCCTGGCCGCTGGTGTGAATGTCTCTGACACTGTCAGACTTCATGAAGGTGGCCTGAGGGCCCGATGGCCTCTGGAAGGACCTCTGCTCACTCCCCAGCACCGTGCAGCTCAACTGGCATTTGCCATAGAATACAAAATTGGCAGTTTCACATGTGAGGTCTAAAGATGTCTTGGAGAATGTAATGCTGCCTGGAACATCATTCAGCATGACTGGTTTGGTGGTGGGCCAGTGATGGTCTGAGGAGGGATATCCTTGGAAGGACGCACACACCTCTACGGGCAAGACAACTGCACCCTCACTGCTCTTAGGCATCAGGATGAAAACCCATTGTCTGACCCTGTATTGGTGCAGTGGGCCCTGGGTTCCTCCTGGTGCACAACAATGGCTGGACACATGTAGCGAGAATGTGCAGGCAGTTCCTGGAGGATGAAGGCATTGATACCATTGACTGTCCTCCCACACTCCCCTAACTTAAATCCGATTGAACACCTCTGGGACATTATATTTTGGTCACCAACTGTCAAGGAGCTCAGTGATGGCCATGTCCACATCTGGGATCAGATACCCCAGGACACCATCTGCTGTTTTATTAAGAGAATGCCCCGATGCCATCAAGCATGTCGGGGCCATACAAACTACTGAGTACCATCATGAGTTGCTGCGCTGAAATTCAAGCAAAATGGACTAGCTTGCCATGTCATTTTTTCCACTTAGATTTTCGGGGGGTCTTTTAATTCAGTCCTCTGTGGATTGATCATTTTAATTCCCAAATAACGAAGTGGCATCCTTTTGTTCCTAACATATTACCCAGTCCATATCAGTTTGAATCCTACCTCACAGGATGCTCGTTTAACGTATCATGGCTTGGAGATCTGTCCGCACCTCACCATCCCACCACAGGGGTCTCCCAGGGCTCAGTACCGGGCCCCCTTCTCTTTGCTATCCACACCACTTCTTTGGGACAGATTATTCATTCGCACAGCTTCTCATACCACTGTTTTGCAGATGACACACAGCTTTATCTGTTCTTTCCACCTGATGACCCCTTGGTCTCGGCACGGACCTCGGATTGCCTCTCAGACATATCTACATGGATGAAGGCACACCACCTCCTGCTAAACCATTCATAAACCAAACTGCTGGTCCTCTCAGCTAATCCTACTGCTCCCACCTACTCGAATGCCCTCATACAGGCATATATGCTACCCCCCGACCATTGCACTCTTCAGACAAACATCGTCTAGCTCTGCCACTGGTACGCTCAGGTCAATCCAAACTTTGTTCATCTGTTATTCCTCGTTGGTAGAACGTGCTACCAGTTCCTACTAGAGCAGAGACATCTCTCTCCATCTTCAAAAAACTCCTAAAGACCCAGCTCTTCAGAGAATATCTCCTCTCGTAGCACTACTTACAACTAGCTAATTCTAGCACTTACCACCTGACTTGACTGTATAAAAACAGCACTCACTGATGCACTTTTCCCTATTGTACTCTACCTTTTTGAATTGTTTTAAATTGTTCTAGAATTGTTGAGAGAATTGTTTTAAAAGCGTTAAACTGTTTACCAGGTTGTAAGTCGCTTTGGCTAAAAATGCGTCAGCCAAATGTAATGTAATGTAGATATCCAGCATGATGTTTTTCCCCATTGAGATCTGATGTGTTTTATTTTTTAAGGTGTATACTTTTTTTGAGCAGTGTATAGTAAGAGTTAAGGTTTGCTCAGAAAGAGAAGAAGATAGAATAAGAATTTATTGATGATGTAGGTAGTTACTTCAATTAACTTAAGATATAGAATAATTGGCTTATTTTCTTACACATAGTGGCCATATTGGAATCTTACTAGATTATACTTGATGCCTCGTATATTATTGAGGTTGTCATGTGATAAAATGACTGTTCAAACTTGTTTTTGAATGATATTTCTATCATGAATAACAATAGAGATGGTCATTTGGTATCCGCCATATTGGATTTCAAAATGGCCAACATCAAGTTTGTTTGGAAATCATGTCAATAGCTTCCTTTACCCTAAAAATGTGAGAACTTAAAATACTTTTTTATCTTGTTTTGAAGTTGTATCAACAATTCTATTAAGAATGGTAGCCATATTTGAATTCAAGGTGGCAGCCACTAGGGGGCGCTATGTGTTGGGGTCCATTTCAATTTTTGATCACTAGGGGTAGTTGCACAAAAGGCTCCCGGTGAGCTTGTTTGTTTCCTGTGGAGCCAGGTGTATTTGAACCTGCCGCTCTTCTGAATGTAATTAGTGTCTACACGTCCTTCTTTATCGTAACGTGCTGATTCTCTAGGTGCAACACCTAGCCGGGTCCGTGTAGACACTAATTACATTCAGAATAGCGGCAGGTTCAAACACACCTGGCTCCACAGGAAACAAATGAGCTCACCGGGAGCCTTTCGTGCAACTAGCCCATAACTGTGCCAAGTTTCATGCTTTCTGCGAAAACTGAACGATTCCCGTGCTTAGCCTCTGTACTAACTGATCTTGGGGAAATTATGTTTTGCTAAATCAGGTCTTTATTAGATTTTTTTTTAATGTCCATTACAATGGTCGCCTCGACTAAATAGGTGTAAAATTACATGAGATTTTAGGGGGAAAAACACTATGTTTTTAACAAAGTCTTGAAACAAATAATCATGACTAGACTTAAACATTTGGAACTAAATGTCTGCATACCTGAATGTTTTATATGTCTATGAGGGGTATTCCAAGTAGGCTATGTGGTTTAGTGATAATGGGTTAACTCAGTAAGTGGTAAACCTTCTTACAAGAACCCTATGCCATTGTTTTAGCATATGTTTAGGTAAAACCATACAACTCTTTTATTAGGAGGTTTGCCATACTCTGAGTTAACTCTGAGTTAGGCTACCCGGGTTTGTCACTAAATCATACTTGGAATAGCCTACTATAGGCCAAAACATGGTGATTAACTAATGTGCGTCCACACCATAGACCTACATGTATGGTGCCAGTACTAAAATGTGCACTCATTGTACAAAAAAATAGCACAATTTAGCTAAATGAGATAAATAAGCCCACTATTTAGTAAACCGAGCACCCAATTACGAAATTCAGTGCACACAATCAGCATGATTTAGCAAAAATGACCACACTAATGACACTAATTAAATGAGTGTTGGCTAACATCTCCCAACACTGGTGTCCATTGGAATGGACATCAAACTAAAAAAAATCCTGTACTCCACTGTTATGAAATAGGCCTATATTCTAAACTAAACTAACTAAACTAAACTAAACTAAACTTAAATTTATAATTTATAATGAGGGGGAAAGTGTTCCTGTTCCTGTCAAGCTTCAGAGACATGCTTGTGTTGTCTGATGTCTGAAGCCTCTCAGATCAAGTTACAGGTCATAATTGCATTCTGATTGGGTCATCAGGATCCAATCAGTAACAACATATAATTAAAATGGTGAATTCAACGATTTTCATTGGTTTAGACCCAAAAATATGACATGTCCATTCCAATGGTTATGGGGTCTGAAAAAAATAAACTAGAAGCCTAGCTGAAAAAAGAGTTCCCTAATTGATTGACCCATTTTGGAGAACCATATACTTAAAACAATGACACAAAGGCTACCATCTGAATCACAATAAAACCACTTTATTTTGGTACGGCCACATTTCTGTGTAATTTCTCTCACTTTTAGACATGTTTATTTCAGGAACATTTCAATTGCCAACCTAAATAGTGTGCAGAGAATGGTAGTGCTTCACTGTTTTAGGCTAAACGTGATGGTAGATGAAAGATTACGGTGGAGTGTTTTTGTTCTGCAACAATGTAGGATGAGTTTGTAACAGTTGTGATACAGATAAATACTTTTAAAAAATGTACATAAATATTATGCCAAAGCAGATAAACGTATACTGTAGGCCTACGCACATTATGTTGAAAACTGATACATTGAGATAGCTATTTTGATATTCTTTTTATTTTTCCCCTTGATATTCAATATTTCAAATAAAGGTTGATACAAAAGGAAGACATAAATCCAGTTGATCTGTGTGAGGCTCACAGGCTTTCATAACCCCGATGGCGATATTCACGAACAACTAAGTAAGATATTGTGGCAATCAGGAAAATTCCCACAGCTATGGCCCCGAGTATAATGGGTATGATGCGTTTGATGTAGTCCTGCCAGCATTCAAAGTCTGAAATGAAAATAAACAAGGATTAGAGCAGTGAAACACACTCACATCAACACGCCCATACTGAGCCCCTGTTTAGGTAAAAGAATCCGTAGGCTTACATTGCAAGTAGATATCACAATATTGTGTCAGGTGTAGGCTAGTATTACACCAGAAATATTGTTATCAGATTTACTCTTTCATTCTTTCTTTTGAATACATCTTATCTGTCATGATATGTAACTCAATTACCTTTTCCAAACTGCCCCATGGCCAAATCAAAAGGCTGAAATTGTGCAGACAGAATTTTAAGCCTAAAGTTTGGGGACATCTTGACCACCAGCTCTGATTTACATTTGAAACAGAGTCCTGTTGTGGTTTTGAACAATGTTTGATGGTCCACTGTCCCAGGATAGGACTGATCTGTAGGGGGAAATAAGCTGATATTTAGTTCATATTTACTGTATGTTTTTATTATATCCATATTTAATTTTGTTACTCGGTTAATATTATTTTTCATATACCATTAACAAAACGTATGCCTTAAGAAAAAAGTTATCCAAAAATGTCAGATAATTTCCTCAGAAATCTGATGACTGGGTTGACAAATCATGGTTGTGATGTTACACAGGATTAATATTTAGAATATTTTCATATATATATATATATATGACTACATAAAAATGGAGATGGTTATGTTAAATACATACATACATTACTGATCCTTTGTAACATTTACAAGAACAAATATATTCATTAACAGCCATTACCATTTGTGGACATGTTTTCCCCCATCTTAAGAACGACTGATGTACCACTATACATACTTACTTCTGCATTTATCACACACAGAAATTGGCCCCAAAAGAGCTCGTAACCTACGGGTGTAATACTCCTTGGACTCCTGCAGGTAGGATTTATAAATGAGGTTAGCTGGTGAAGGTCATTCAGATGATTGTACACATGGACAATGCAATGATGTATACAACTTGACAAGGATTTTAACATTCATGGAGTTCCAAGTGCTGTTTACCTTGTGAAAAGTGAACTCAAGATTCCCTTCATCGAACTCCAATGAGAGAACAGCAGTCTGATTCCCACAGTATCCAGTAGCATGGGTTGCTAGGGGATTCATGTTGAAATAGTAGAATTTCTGAAAGGTTACATACACAAAATAAACAAATTAGTGGATGATGGCCCATTTAAATCAACTTTCATTTATTCATATAGCACCATACAATCTAAAACAGATAAATTAAATTGTTAGACATAATTGACACTAGTCATGTTTCATGTAAATGGGAAAACTTGTTACCCATTTTACAAGAGTGAAACCCACACTCCACTGCACTGAAAATGGCAGTTAGCAATTTAGTCAGTTTTTTAGCCGCTTGAGGGAGGAAACCAATGTACCACCCCACCAAGAGCTGTGAACTGCTGAGTCTGACTTTTAAGTGCTGAGAAAGTAACTGTACTTACTTTGTTCACTGTTACCATGTACTCCACTCCCAGAACAGCTTTCAAGCACACATTGCCATCGGGATTTGTTAGTCTATAGCTGCCAAGAAGTGGTGGTGATGATGTGGGCTGCAGAGAAGACTTCTTGTTCATGGTTACATTAGGTGAGCCATGAGATGAGGGCTTGCTAAGCGGCTCGTCTAACTCAGATGTCACTGTGCTTCCTGTGTGAGCAGAGTATGTATAAGGGGGGTTGAAGGTAAAAATATCTAAGCTAGTGTAAGCAAAGACAGCTTTTTCAGTAAGCTAAGACGTTTTCAGGAAACAGTAACTTTCACTTTTGATGTCTTTAAGTATAATATTACCACAAACAACTGTCACAATAATGTACACCCCCTGCACACACACACACACACACACACACACACACACACACACACACACACACACACACACACACACACACACACACACACACAGATGAGAGAGATGGGTTTAGAACTTTTTTAACTTTTTATTAAAAATAACTAATAAATCATTCATCTGTTCGGACTGCTCAGAACCACACAATCACAACCCTTACAAGATCCCATACATTCACTACAGATCTCATACCTGTACTATGACATTAACACACATTTTAGTACTCACCTTTAAGTAGAACAACTGATGATAGGAGAAGCCATTTTGTAAATGTGTTGAGTCCTCTTGACCTATTTATTCTCATGTTGGTACCTGTTGTTTTGTCTGGTAGTGAGATGTATTTGTCCCGCTCTTAAACGCTACATGAGTTTAAAAGACACTCTCGCTGCCTGGGAGGAGCATACTTGTGATGTGGTCAGTTATTGTGCTCAGACATGCAGGAAGTTAAACCACTGTCAAAAGGCCCGTTTCATTTGTCACTAGGTTAGATAAGGTTAGATTACATTTATTTTTGTTATGTTTTTTGTCAAAAAAAGAATATGAATATCAAATAGATTTTAAAGGCATTAAGAGGGTAGAATTAGCTGAAAACCTCTTAATGTTTTCCTTCATTAGGCTCCTTCTGTGGTTCCACATCAGGACAATGTATTTGCAACCTTGGACAATTTGCCTTTCTCAATCCAAGGTTTACACCACCGTGTGCCCACGTTGTACTATGTGCACAAACAAATTAGTCCAAATGTTTCTAACAAAATCTGCACAGGTACTGCATAGTAATTCTGCTGGACCCAAGAGAATGGAGGAAATCAAATAGTGTAGGCGGATATTTGGGTGCACTCTGGGTCAAAGGTAGAGAAGTACAAAGTATCCACTTAAGCACACAATGCCAGAGTTTGTCAATGAGATTAATGTAACAAGGTATCTGCAAAACAGTGAAAATTAAGCCATGTTTATCTATATGAAGCCTGTACTACAAGTTATGCATGCTGTGTTGGACATAATGAAACAGCTGGACCTAAATTGTGAATGAGCTAATCTCAACATATGAAATGATGCTGTCTCAAAACCTACAATATACGCTTTTTAAATATAAACACCATATTAAAATACTGGAAGTATATTTTGTCAATAGCTGAACAACCAATTGTTGTTTAAAAATGCCACTGCTTTTCCAAATGTGCTAAATTTAAAGGTCATAAATAATTTAGGGTGGTCATGATTAGATCCATTTGTTTTGTGTTAGAATCATACTTCAAAAACTTTTACTGTTGCTGTTATTTCTTCACTTTAAACTCAGAATATCTGAGGTTGCATTATTGATTTTTTAAGTATCTGATGAAGAGTTGCATGGATTGGTAAACATTTGCACTGGAGGTAGTGGATGCCTGAACTGCTTTCTGCAGTAGATGTACTACATCTATGTAGTGCTGCGTGTCATTTTATTTGAACAAGTGGGTGAGGGGTGTACATGGAATCTTCTGGTATATAACAACAGTCAATCATTACTGAAGTCCAGAGGGATCAGGACTAAACACACTGTTGCTCTCATCCAGTTTTCCCTCTCTTTGGACCTCGGATACATGTTCTTGCTGTGATGTTGGGAGCCAGGCTGTCCGTGCTTACTGCCTGTCTCTGTTGCCTGCTCTGGGCCTGTGGATACGGACAGGAGACACAGCAGGACACACTGCTTTTCTGTGATGACAAACTGGTTGAGGAAGCAGTGGATTCAGCCTTGGTAAAACTCAATGGGATGCTGACCTCGGGAAATCAGTACTCTCTATATCAAATTCTTGAGGCCAAGAAGGTAGGGAGCATTTTTCTTTTCAATCAATTAGGTTGTGATGGTGACAATAAGTTAAATATATTGCACTCAAGGTCATTTTTGCAATGTACCACAGATTTTATTTTTATGTGTCAGGTTGAGAATGAGACAGGCACAGAGTTGGCACTGCGCTTCACCAGCAGGCTATCAGATTGTCCAGTAGGGGGAGACAAGGCATGGAGAGACTGTGAATATTTTCCAATTGGCCCTGAGGTGAGTTCATGTCTTGGTTGGACAAACTCATTCACATAGATAGCTTTGACTGTGCAAGGAAATGATCATACAGAAGATTTGATGGAAACCTGAACATTCTTTGGCCAATTTTAGGTAGACGGCCTTGTGAGGAGCCTTCTTAGTTGGCTGATGTGTTTGCTTGTGTCCATATAGAGTCCCAGAACTTGTAAAGCGAATGTATTTGTGACAGAGGGAAGTTCAGACGTCCATTTAGTTGACTGTGCTTCTGGTAAGTGCTAGTTTCACAATTTGTTTCAAAATGTCTCTGAACTTAAGATAAATTATCTCAGACACATTTGTTAATTCAATCAGATTTTATTGCTTTTTTTTAGACATGTTCTTTTTGAAAAAGAATAATCAATATTAGGGCTTCAAAAAATAATAATCAGCTGTCAACGCTTCAATTAAGAGCTATTTTGGAAATCAATGAATTGTTTATTTGTAAGGGGAAAAATTATCTGATTTCAGATTCTCAAACTTGAATATTTTCCGGTTTGCTCACTGCTGAATGTGTGGACAAAGCAACACATTTGAGGGCTGTCATCTTGGGCTTGGGCTGATCAAAATTGTTTCAACATTTTCTAAAATGTTATCAGTAATCTGCAGTTAAGTTATTCCAAAAAAGCATATGACATGACAACACACCCCTGTCTTTATAGAGCCTGTAGTTACTGTTGAGCGAGCCCCTTGCCTTGGTTGTCCAGAGTTAATTGATCTGGAGAGTGAGGACTTGAAAGAGCCATTGAGGTTCTCTATTGGACAAGCAAATAATGCACATAATGAAGTCGATCTCTTAATACTGAAAGATGTTGTCTCTGCCTCAAGACAGGTAAGTGTATCTTCATCAGTGGGTCAAACATATAAAAATACACATGAAACACGTGAAACTTGGGTCTAGCCTTTATTTTCTGTGTTTCTTATTACTTCAACAGAACAAATGTCATAAAACTATTAATGCTCCCATCTTGTATTTCAATGTACTTGTTTTGGTGTCACATCTACACAAACTTAAAATGACTGTCTGTTGGATAACTTCTAGGTGGTAGCTGGATTCAGGTACCAATTGAGATTTAATATGCAGAGTAGTAACTGCACCAAAGAAGAGTTTAAGGAGGTGACAGAAGAATGCCATCCACATGAAAAACCGGTATGCCAGTCCTACAACACCTATACAAACATCCACTTATACTTGATTTTGTTTAATTAATCGTATCATTCATTCATTCAATAAAGACATATTGATTCTGCTCATGAATATTCAGAAATCAAAGTTTTGTGCTGTTAACACTGAATTCATGGCTTGTGTCTAGACATTTGTGAGATGTAATTCCACTGTTGATGTGGCTCCATGGCGTCATGAAGTACCAGATGGAAGTGTCCACTGTGAACTTGGTCAATTTATGGTGAGTGTACTCTAATTCCACTATTTTACATGTGTTTGACATTGCCCATTCACTGCCAAAGCATATCCCTGTAACATTTCAATACTCATCCCCTAAATCCATGAGGACCAACAAAGTTTGGTTTTTGAGCTGTAATTCTGACCTATCAGCAAATGGAACGTTTAATTTCTAAACTGATGTTATAATTGTTATGTGCTATGACGATGGAGGTTTCAAGGAGGAGACCTCCAGGTTGGACTCCACTGAGGACCATTGAAGAGCCTTTCAAGACTACTGAGCCTCCAATGAAGGAGTCCTCAGAGGAGGAACAGGACACAGCATCAGCAGCCAGCACGGCAACCAATCTGGAGATGACTGCAGCTCCAACCATCACAACTCCTCCTCAATCCTCCAGCACCCAGAAACCTTTCCATTGTCCCTCAAAACCCTGGAAGCAGTTTCTTCCACAGATTGCTACTGTCCCAGTCCCACCATCGACAAATAGCTCAAAACCAGAGTCAGATGGGTTATTCAGTGATGCAGATTTGTTAATAGGCTAGCCTATCCATTTGTAAGAGGTTGTTTGTGGTAACAAGCAAAAATATAACTTGTGTGCTCTTATTTGAAAAATGCTAAATAAAGTATTGATTTATTTCACAACATAATTCATGAGTAACTTTCTTTAGCTGACAAAATTGCAAGGGGACAGGGGAACTTTAGGGGGCAGGCTCACTCCTAACTGATGTGACATGAATACATGAATGCGGTAAAGCAGTGCTCAGAAACTTGGACTTTCTTATAGGCTGCATATGCAACCAGTTACAAAGCTGTTTCTAATACTGGACTTTACTTCTCTGTGACTTGTCTAATAAACCAAAAGGGCGATTCTGACCCCACTGCTCAGCTGAGCCCTTTCCAAGTTAATCGTAATGGAAACCCCGTAGCAATCACTGAACATTTAACAATACGCCTACTGCAATATCCCTCCGCTGGAATATGTAGACCGACGTTACGTGCAGCACCCGGTCAACATTGCTGCATCTCTTGTAGTATTTTTTTTTAAATCAGTTTAATATGTTGTTTTTAAAAATATAAGCATTTATGATTTATTGTAGTAAATTAAGTGGAAAGTTAGCCAGGGTTCTTTACCGGAAGTTTAAGTGCCGGTTAGTTAAAATGTTCTGCGCTGTTTACGTAGGCTACTTCCTCTTCAATCGAGCCCCGAAGATTCGGCCGGATCATGTCAAACGACTCTGCGGATTATAACAGGTATACGCAAAATAAACACCTGTCTTATTATTTGATTCAAGAAATTAATATTCATATATGTTTTCGTTAAACTTTTATTTTGCGGGGTCATGCACAACATTACATATGCCTGAACGAATACTCAACTAGGGTAACATTAGTTAGCTTGCTAGCGGTGTCGGTTTGACAGCAGAAGACCAGCCAGCAAAACTACGCAGTGAGGAGGGCCTGGGTGAGCTCTTTTAGGGTGGTAGACTTGGTGTACCGTGTAAGACAACGCTTAGCATTGAAGGATAGATAATGAGTTATATATCATAAGATGAGTTGCCAGGTAAACCACATGATTGGGAATAACATCCTTGCATAGTCGGTAAATCAGATCGTGTTCACTTAAGTCAACCTACTCCATAATGTAAACACTTGTTGTCAGTGTAGCAGCGTGACATTTTTTCTATTACGGAGCTCAACGCCAGCGTTACATTGAGCTCAAACTAAGCAGGCTATCACCAATTGCCAGTAGTTTGCAAGACCTATGGTCAAGACAATTCAGAAGGGGGGCGTGTCACATCCCCCGTTATTAGTTATAATAATATGAGTTAGGTGATCTAGCGATCTGGGAACATTAAAGCCAGCTATGATCGCAGTGATGGGATGTATCAAAATAAACTACAAAATATAAACATATGAGAGTGGGGCTTGAGTGTGTGTGGGGATGTGATAAAGGGAGTGTGTGTGTGTGTGCGCGCGCGCGTGCCTTGTGCCCTACATTGCTAGGGGCTCTTTAGGTTGATGCCTTTGAGTACAACCAAATTTTGCCAACCAAAAGTCTGTCATGTAGACGTTGTTGATGACTCCTGTTGATCAATCCAACACAGAAAAGTAAATGCTCGAGAAGTAGAGAATGAGATGACTGTTTTAAATATCAGTAAAGGGTGCCTGATTGAAAGATACTGTTCCAGACACCTAGTCCCACTCAATCCAGGTCGACACTGCAATTTTTGTCACATACAACATGGTAACTCACGTTATAAAGCAATTGTCAGGGTAACGTGATTCACCCTGCAATGAAAAACGCCCAGTCAGCGGTTTTTGTCCAGGCGTTACCTGCCACTGAATAATGTGTCAAGATGTACTAATGATAATTTGAGGTATACTTAACTGTCAGCTTTTCTAGTTTGTAAATGTGGAAATTACTTCTTGTGTTTAGAATTGTCAGCTAGGTGTTCCCAAATGATCAAATATTTGTGTGTTGTGTCTCTATGGTTGTGTTGTGTCTCTATTATCTTACCATTGACATCCACTGTTTTTTTCCCCTTTTCATTTAAGTTCCAGAGATAAAGACCATGGAGGCCCCGAAGGAATGGAGCCTGATGGTGTCATTGAGGTAAGTTGTGGAGCTTATATTTTCTTTGTCTTGTACCAGTTTCGAAAAATATCCTAAATATCTATATTGTTGTATATTATTGTAATGTAAGAGATGTTTAAAGAGCACTACAAACCCACTTGGTCCGTTAATACACTTGAAATTAATACTTGCTCAACGTAACCACTGATGTTTCATGGGATTTGAGCATTATATATATATATATATATATTTTTTTTTTTATTTTAAGTAGTTAACAATGAAAGAAACATGAAAAAGGACAAAAAGGATTTAGGTTGTTGAGGGAGCCGTGGCCTACTGGTTAGCGCTTCGGACTTGTAACTGGAGGGTTGCCGGTTCGAACCCCAGTAGGCACGGCTGAAGTGCCCTTGAGCAAGGCACCTATCCGCTCACTGCACCCCGAGCGCCGCTGTTGTTGCAGGCAGCTCACTGCGCCGGGATTAGTGTGTGCTTCACCTCACTGTGTGTGCACTATGTGCCGAGTCTGTTTCACTAATTTACGGATTGGGATAAATGCAGAGACCAAGTTTCCCTCATGGGATCAAAAGAGTATGTACTATATTTTGACATAGGAGTGATTTGTTGCTGTAACCCTTTAGGTCCCCCAATCAGTTATAGATTAAAAAAAGGGTTGTATGTATGTCTACGTATCAGTAATCCCTTTTCTTCTTTATTGTGTGGTCTCAGAGCAACTGGAATGAGATCACAGACAACTTTGATGACATGATCCTGAAGGAGACACTCCTGAGGGGAATCTATGCCTATGGTTTTGAGAAGCCATCAGCCATTCAGCAGCGGGCAATCATTCCATGCATCAAGGGTACATCCAAAGATTTGAAAATACCGATAAGTCTAGTGTTAATGTACATAAATCATAGGAATGCCTTTTTTAACTGCTGTGGTCCAATCCTCCTCATTTGTACATTTGCCGATGCATTCCAAGACTCTAGTGAACCATCAAGTTGAGTCTCTCTCTTGTGTTTGTGTTTTAATTTTGAAGGTTATGATGTTATTGCTCAGGCCCAGTCAGGCACAGGGAAGACGGCCACTTTTGCCATTTCCATCCTACAGCAGCTGGAGATTGAGCAGAAAGAGACTCAGGCTCTGGTACTGGCTCCAACCAGGGAGTTGGCCCAGCAGGTATGCTGCTCCTGAGGTGCTAACATCAGCATGAAGGTAGTGTGGAAGATGCTCTTAAGGGTACTTAGGTTTGCATCCGTTCATAAATTGGCAAGTGACATGTGGGGACTGCAACGGGAGGGGGACTTGATTAAATTCAATGTTCAGTGATATTCTTCTGAGTGGCATGAAGAATCCGGCTATCTTGTGTCATTTATGTTTGTGTATTTTGATTGAAGAATGACACATTCCATTAATTTCAGTCAATGTTGTTATTATTGTTTTTTTGAAAAGAAATTGGTGTTTTATTTTGCAACAGTAACCACTATCTATTGAATCCCATTTACAGTTTTGATTCTGTTGTCAAACATGAAAGTAGTGATTTCTAATGATTATTGAAAATTCAAAGCTCTATTGAAAAATGTTCCGTATGAATGTAAATGTTCTAGATGAATGTAAATTCACTACAGCAGCATCTGTACTCTTTTGTGTGTTTGTTCTTTAGATCCAGAAAGTCATTTTGGCTCTGGGTGACTACATGGGGGCCACTTGTCATGCCTGCATTGGTGGTACAAACGTGCGCAATGAGATGCAGAAACTCCAAGCGGAGGCGTATCACATAGTGGTGGGGACCCCAGGCCGTGTCTTTGACATGCTGAACCGACGATACCTTTGTAAGTGTTCATCGGCAGTAGGCCTGCTTAACAGATATCTTGAGTGGTAAAATGATGCTCTACCATCTTTCGGGACTGACGTCATAATGGAGAAACTTTGACTTGTTACTGATTGCTACACCATAGACTGGTACATTTTGGACATTTCAAAAGCATAGATGATTGCAGTATTTTCTTGTTATTTGCAGCTCCTAAGTGGATCAAGATGTTTGTCTTGGATGAAGCTGATGAAATGCTGAGTCGAGGATTCAAGGATCAGATCTATGAAATCTTTCAAAAGTTGAGCACAAACATCCAAGTGAGTACTATGATTTTTTTGTTTTGTTTTAAATCAATTTCAACAGCCCTCACATTTCCAAGAGGTTAAGGACTGTGCATAGTCTTATTTCTATGTAACCAACTGCACTGCACTGTACATTAAAAGCTGTGCGTAGACAGAATGGGCTCTGTGTTGACAGGTTGTGCTGCTCTCAGCCACCATGCCATCTGACGTGCTGGAGGTGACCAAGAAGTTCATGCGCGATCCAATCCGCATCCTGGTGAAGAAGGAGGAACTTACCCTCGAGGGTATAAAGCAGTTCTACATCAATGTGGAGCGCGAGGCGAGTACACTTTCTTCTCCACTGGTGTTACAAGAAACTATTAATCCAATGTACTGACCTCATGACCATCAGTTGGGACTTTATGCCTTTCGAGATAAAGAACTTTGCAGAGAATAATAGCAAAGAAGATTGAAGATATTAACGTTTTATGACCATTAAAATATGAAAATCTTCTCTTACCAGTGTTTGAGTTCACAAGTGCTGTTGTAGCAACTAGACTGCGTGGCTGCGAGGCTTTAATCAGTAGAGACTATGGATGAACAGCTATTGTGTCACCTCAGAGCTCCTGCTAAGAGCTAAACATAGAGTATAGAATTTCCATGGGCTTTTATCTGGAGATAATGCATTCAAAGTCCAAAGCTCTGTAAATTTCCAAGCCTGTGATGGCAGAAGGAAATTTAAACATTAGAGGCTGAGACTAAATGCTTTCCAGTGTCCCCATTCAAGAACAGAATAATGTTGTGGAGCTTTGACAGAGCTGCCCTACATTTTAGGGCAGGGGTCTCAAACTCAAATGAGGATTTGGCCCGCGGGCCGGGTGTTTGAGACCCCTGTTTTAGGGTTATGTGATGACCGAGGCCGGTGTGCAGCTATTTGCAATGATTAACCCCCCCCCCCCTTCTTTTACATGCAGGAGTGGAAATTGGACACCCTCTGTGATCTGTACGAGACTCTGACAATCACCCAGGCTGTGATCTTCTTGAACACAAGGAGAAAGGTGGACTGGCTGACTGAGAAGATGCATGCCAGGGACTTCACCGTCTCTGCGTTGGTGAGGAGATCATTTTGAGGGGGCAGGGGAACGGACCCCACTTTTCCAGAGAAATGCTCACTTTAGATCTCTCGTCGTCGTTGCAGCACGGAGACATGGATCAGAAGGAGCGTGATGTGATCATGCGGGAATTCCGCTCAGGATCCAGCAGGGTCCTGATCACTACCGATTTGCTGGTAATGTTTTTTTTTTAGATATATTGAGCGGTCTAGAGCTGAATGCTGTCCAATGCTTAGGATACCCATAGGTATGAATGAGTATGGGAAATTGTATTACGTGTAAATCCACTTCCCTATCTGATTTGAAAAGGTTTAGTATGTCAGGGTTATTAAATGTACCTTTTAATTGCAGGCTCGTGGAATTGACGTACAGCAAGTCTCTCTAGTCATCAATTATGACCTTCCCACAAACCGAGAAAACTACATCCATAGGTTTGTGCTTCTTTACCTCTATATTTGCATTGTCATGTTGTCTTCCCAATGGAGACTCTCATTGCAGCGCTCTTGTTTTCTTGCTGCACAGAATTGGACGTGGTGGCCGTTTCGGCAGAAAAGGAGTTGCCATTAACTTTGTTACAGAGGAGGACAAGAGGATTCTTCGGGACATTGAGACATTTTACAATACTACTGTTGAGGAGATGCCTATGAATGTGGCTGATCTGATTTAAACTCCTGGGCTGGTATCTTTTATGCAGTGCTCTCTGTAGCTCAAATAAAACAGGTGCATTGTGCTTATTTATCAGAACGTGGTGAATCTCAATGCTGAACCTGGATAAGTGACATTTTTCAAAGTGACGTGGCCGTGGCTGCGAGCTCTCTTTAGGAGACCTTAGTAAGTGCGATTCTAGTCACCATTATACTACTGGGGGGGGGGGGGGGGGGGGGACCAGTAGAGATGGGGTCTTACAGAATATTCTTTCGTAGGTATATTTTTCCTAGACCGATAAAGGTGTGTGTAATAAATGTTCTCTATCGTTTGATAATTTACTTGTGGACTAAAAGGTATAAGTGCTGTATTAAGTCTGCCAACTATGTTCAACTAACATACCTGCAGTTATTGTAGTGCTTGGGTCAGAAGCTATGGCCTTCCAAATTCCTTTAAGTGCTTTCCTGATAACTTTGTGCAATGTATTTAACATTTTTTTAAACAAGTGACCCAGAACCTCTTAACTATGGGCCATATAGTATATAGTAAAACCCACCTGATCTTGGATTGTACATGACCCCTTTCGAAATAAAGTGGAAATATGGTTACTTGTGTTTGTTTCCTGATTTGGAGGCCAAATGATTGATGGAGACCCAATCTATATCACAGTACTTGTATCTTTCAGTGCCAAGCCTCCAGTTAAAGGCTAAACATACATTGCAAGGGCATGATGCTTTCCACTTGCATTACAAGGCAACTCTGCCTGAAGATGCACGAACCCTAACCTTGACTTCACTGGTCACAGCATGTGTGCATGTAATGCCTTATAAGCAAAGTCCTTTTAGGCAAGTCCCTCCACTCAGCAGCGATTTGACAACGCTTTTTGGGCACTCGTTGGGCATCCATTTTGGCAGAAATGCGCGTGCGCAAGGCTCCACGACCAATCTTGCTCCAGCGGCGAGATCACAACACATGATTGGCACGATGTCTTCACAACACACCATATGATCGGCTCAATGTATTCACATCACACCACATGATTGGCTCAATGTCAACGTTTTGCCGAGGAAGGGGTGGGATATGTGTAGACAACGGCCATATTGACGTTACAAACTAGCCCCATGCATTTCTATGGAGTATTTTTTGAGTGCTGTGTCTCCACATTAGAAAGTCTCTGTTATAAGCCACAGGTCTGCTAGAGTGCCTGGCCATTATCCCTCACTTACATTTACCATAAATGAGAAATTAACTTACTAATCTCTTTGGACCATACACAACTTTGCCTTGCATCTGAATGTACTAGTGAAACTACTATCTACTACTACTACTACTACTACTGTACCACCAACTCGCTAACCACTAAACAAACCCCCTCACCCAAAACAAAAAAAAATAAGCACTGTTTGCTTCAAAAATACAAAAGAAGTTTATAACAAAATGTACATAATAAAGACAGAAAGTGGGAGACGTTGTGTAGTAGTGATGCTCAGGAGTTCTGAGTTGCTTGCTGCATGATCACTGCGGCCAGACTAATCAACTGCAGGTATTCATCAGCTCCATCAGCCAGACACTTGTCAACCTCCTGTTAACCAAAAGGGACATAACCTAATGTTATCTAATAATTGCTCAAGAGACTAAAGTGTCACTTGATTTGTACCATTTAATTTCAATCAACACTTGCCAATCACATACTGTTAAAGTATGTGGAATGAAGGTAACCATTATAACAATTACACTAGTATATCATCTTGTTTCTGTGCAGAATGTACCAGAAACTATATCACAATATAAAGACAATAATGGATAGTAAATAATCACACTTAATAAACTTCTTGAAACACCCTTCATATGATGCTAGAAAAAAAAGACACATTTGATTTAATTTCCCAAAACAACAACTCACCGCCATTTTTTCAGCAATGACTGATTTCTGCTTGTCACTGAGGTGGCCTTCGATGATGCGATCATGTAGCTGGTTAAGAATCTGTGTAGCAGCATAGCCATCATCAATCATATTCTGGAAACGACAGGAGAAAACAATGAGCATGAAGCTGGCCCTGTACTGTGGCTAACCTTACTGTAAGTACAAAAGACAATGGAACACTAGATTGCTGACTAGGTCTTGGTAACCTCCGAGAGGTTTGCTCTAGAGCTGAAGATGGACAACACCACAGATTGCTGGTGAGCTATAGGCGGTGGAGGTTCTAAAGCCTTTCATAGTATCCTCCACCCGCTCCTTTGAAAAATAAGGCTACCCTTCCATTCCTTTGTACAAGTGGTCCCAGTCTTGCACCCAAAGAGATGTATCTTGCAACCATGCAAATATCTAACCGTTGCTCTGAAAGGTACTACTAAGACAAATAACATAACGGAGACATTGCATAAGTTCCGTGTGGTAAAGCAAGGTATTTTGATGAAACAACAATCATTCAACTTATATTTTTTAATATTTCAAACAACGTAATATTCACTTGTTTACAAAAGTTGTTACTTCACAGACACACTCCCATCAAACCAGCAGAGTTCAGTCGAAAAGCATTTCATACTGCTGATTGGTAACTGGCAGGCCAGGCGACATGAGCCATTCCTTCCATTCAATAAGTGCAGTAACTGTAGCCAGAGCGCCATTAAGTGTTCCATTACAGGATGAGAGTGTGACCATGAGCGTGACTAAAGAGGCAAGTGGCTTGAGTGATTCCAGTGTTCACTACATGCACATGTGGCCAGGTGACCGTGAGACAGCCTCAACCTGCCACCAGCCCCTACACTGCAAGTGTGGAACTGATTTATTTCACTGGAACATAACTTGAGTGGGCTGAGCTGGCTCCTTTTAATTGGTTTATTTCAGGGAAGTGAAGATCTTGGTCGGCAACACTGTTTCTTGAGCAAAGTTTATAATTGTGATGTTTGAAATGGTAGTCAGACGTGACTAACTAAAGCAAACCTGTTGTATTCTCCTGACTGCCATGTGGACTGAAACACTTAAACAAGACTAGGTTTGCAAATCCCAACTTCAACACCAGTGAGGTGAACATGAAAGCTCAAGTGTGGTTTGGGGTCAAAGGTGATAAAGTCTTACCTTGACTTCTATCTGCATTTTATCAAAGGTGCCTTTGTGACAGATCTGAAGCAGGTTGTCTATGACATTAGGGGGCACCACCTACGAAGACAGATTAACAATTACACCAGATTCTAAAGTGCAAAGTTCTCAGCAGAAATTAAGTTCAGTGATGGTGTGCATGCCACTGAAGCTCCATTTTGAAAGCCCTTAGTGAACTGTTTCACCACTTCAGTGGTGGCCTGGATGATCAATGGCTGCACTCACCCCAGCAATCTCTAATATGGTACTCTCTGTGATCTCTGTATCTCCATTAAGCCTGGCTGCACATTGTAAATAAGTTATGGCTTTGCGCAGGTCTCCCTCTGACACTCTCACCAGCTCATCAATGCCCTGGCGGAAAGAGGAGAGGAGACAAGCTCACATTTTTATGAATTGCAGCTGTGATTTTAATAGCGGTTCATCATGACTTCATACTGCTTGGAAAAGAATAAGACATGTAAAGTTGATCATCGTAAAAAAATTGATTGCACCTGGTTATAGGGCTGTATGCCTTGTTTAACTTTTGGTACCTGTTTTGAATAGTTTAGGTTTTCCTTCTTGCAGATTTCTAAGATTCTCTCCTCCTGGATGGCATTTGCAAGAGGCTTGAAACGGAACTTGGAACATCTGGAAGTCAGCGGTTCGATGATCCTGAGGAGTTAATGCATACAAACAGGTTACAAGTCTTTCAAATACGCTTGTGAAAGAAAGGGTTGGGGAAAGGGTACATTCTATCTGCCGGACTATGGGAAAGGGTTTTCATGGTCTATTCTGTTGCAGACTTCCAAATGTAGACACATACTGCTGCAAAGAGCTTCAGCAAGGAGTAGGCCAGACAGACCTGCTGACGTAGTTGCAGATGAGGCAGAAGCGGGTGGTGCGTGCCTCCTTCTCCATGGTGCGTCTGAGAGCCGCCTGCGCTGCGTTGGTCATGGAGTCCGCCTCGTCAAGAATGATGATCTTAAAGGGAGGGCATGGCTTCCCGCTGACAGAGGGGGGCAGACAACATGAGTATAACACTTGTAGATGTGATAAACTCTCAATGTAGCTCACTCAGCTGGATCTTCAACCCAATAATATTTTGTTGGTTTTAGTATGGACCAAATGGAGGCCTCAAAAGGTCACAAGGAATATATTTGGGTAATTCAGAAGTGAACTGAGGGGGGGGGGGGGGTTCCGTTGTGATGTGAGGTTGATGCACTCACTCAGATCGGGAGCCTGCTGCAGTTAGCTGGGAAAATCTCTTCACTTTCTCTCGGACCACTTGGATTCCTCGTTCGTCAGAGGCATTGAGCTCCAAAACGCGCTGTCGGAAGAGCTCAGGCCTGCAAGGGATCACAACATAGAGACCTACTCAGAAAAGATCTCTGTGGATTGGCTGACGCCATCTTTAACACTGGACTCAAAAGAATGCTGTGAAGTGCTGACAGCAAGTGAGGAAATGTAGAGATGAACCACAAGAAGCATATGGGGAAAGACAGCAGAACACAGGAGCTATTAAACAACACAAGACTAAAATATGGCACAAAGAAACTCTAAAATGCACCAGGTAAAAAAGCACAGCACAATGGCAATGCTGTAGAGGACAGAAAAAGCAGCAGTGAAATACAACAAAGTTACTGTATGTTGTGTTTATGTAGACATCACAGGAGTAAATCATATTGAAGAACAGAAGCACAGTGTGGGACAAACACAGAGAGAGAGAGAGAGAGAGAGAGAGAGAGATGATATCTCACCCATAGAGCTCTCTAGCTGCTGCCAAGATGGTGGAGGTCTTTCCTGTACCCGGAGGCCCATAGAACAATAAGTTGGGCAACTGCAATAAGGAAGTGTAATGTTCGTCAACAACGACAAGTGGAGAAAGCATTGAGCAAAAGCTAAAAATGTCAAGATCCCCTGCTGCCATTTCAAGTCAAAATCCCCTGCTGACATTTCAAGATTTTAACTTATAAACTCCTCCTCATAACCATACTGCATGTTAGTAACAGTACACAAATATGGGTGTTTAAGTGCAGTCACCCAGGTGCCAGTTCACAACCTGGTAGAGCTACATTGGTCTCCTTCTTTCTTATATACTGTATGTGCACTTAAGAAATGGCGATCCTATTTACAACTCAAACTACAACAGGCTAATGAAGAGGAGACCATGTCAGAGAATGTGAGGAAACCCCATAGTGTTCAACTGAAAGGTTCATTAACATAGCAGCAGCTTCGGTGCGGGCTTACTAACAACGCAGTGCCACCTGTGCCCTCAATCTCAGCTGAACAGGGGGTTCAGTTACACCCTTGCCCTGAGGCCAGCTCAGGTTCAGGAGCAGCACACAACCCCCTCGCTATTAATAGTACACCAAACACACAGTGTAGACGACAGTCAGTGAAGAGAAACAGATGGGTGATCGGTCACAGTCAGAGAGTTATTTGCTTACAGCATGACTGTCATCAGTCGTTACATCACGTAAGTAATTATACTATGAAAATATTAAACCGAAAGACACCAGTTTATGTGCTACATGGTGGGGTTTTATATGTGACAGTGTGTTAAATTGTGAGGTAAAGAAATGTCCACGAGTTCATGACCAAAGCCTAAAGGAGAGGCACACAAAATGAGTTTCTCACTACGGCGCTGTGTGGATGATGCAACAGTACTTACATCAGCGCCCTCTAGTGATTTCTTCAAAACAGCAACCACCTCCTCTTGATAGGCCACCTCATCCACACTCTTTGGTCTGCTGTAAGGTGAAGATATTCATTATTTGCACAATCATGCAACAGGTTAATAACACATTTATGCAGGTAACAAAAAAAGAAAAGGACTTAAATACAGTTTATGCTTGGAGTCAGATATACATAAACATGACTGTTAACTGTGGACAGGGGATGGGCAGTATATATGATACATGTACCGATATTTGAAATACGTATTTGTAGTATTTCAAAATAATATTTTGTAATTTTTACTTTATTGGGTTGAAAAAATGGCTTTGTATTTTGTATCAATATAACAACATTTAGCGCTTACAGGTACCCAGTTAGTTAAAAACAAACTAAATGTGTCTTGATCCTTCCTGATCAACAGCGTTACACAGTGCAATATTAAGCAATCTGGGCATGTCTACACTTTGTTCAGTTGTGACTTTTTGAGTGCATCTCTGATACAGTATTAAGGCTATGAGATGTAACAAGCAGGTCAGCATAGTTTCTCTGTAGGCAGAGAAAAGCTGTTGCTCTCAGATACTGTCCATTTAATCAACAGAGTCAGTGTACTGATGAAGGAATAGAATAGACAGATATGGAAGGTTTGCAAAGTGATTTCATGCTCCTTTAAAGAGTATTTTAGTATTTTCAAATGACGTATGAAGTATCTAATAACTCTTATAACAAGACAGCCCTCTCATGCACCATAATATAGAATCCAAAAGCTACAGACTTGGAATAATCGAATTAGGCTGGCTAATCTCTGATAGCAAAACTGTTCGGAACATGCATATGAAGCGTCTTACTATTTCTCTACCCATGGTAGAGCCTTGGGTTTCTTCTCTCCACTCGATCCAGCTGCTTTGTCCTTCAGAGGCTTGATGCTCTGGCTGGATGTTCCTTTCAGAAACGCCTGCATTTCTATTACCTAAACGACAAGCATACCTTATGTCAGTGCATGGTTAAACAACAAGAGATTTAGTACGCTCTTCTGCGGACGGAATCTGCCAAAACAGTTTAATGACAAGAAAACAAACGTCTAACGTTAACAATGTATGAAACCCAAGCACATTTAGCATGCATGTCGCAGTTAACATGGCACAGACATCTGAGAAACTTCAGCATTCGCTTACAAAATGTAACGTCAGCTTTGTCGTCTGACTGGATTACTTGCAAGAATTGTGCATGGACCCATAAAATAACATCGGGAGTCGTATCCAGTCCACATTTTTCAACGTTAATGTTACCTTGTTAGCTGCTAGTTAGCCGTAGAATTCTTCAAACACTTAGCTCGCTAACTCACATAAGCAATGCAAGTACATTATATATAAACAGATCCGTTACAGATATTATTAGGTGGCTTGCTAGCTATGTAAGCAAAACATGACACAACCTTTATGATAACTTAGTCTGTTCGCTAACGTTAGCTAACTTGGCTACCGTTAAATTGAACGTGTGGCTAGTAAATTAATCCAAGATAGTGTCCACATGATTCAGTAAGCCAAAACTGATATCAACGTTACGATACTGATATTGGTACAATCATACAGAGGTCCTTACCAAATTATGTGCATCCAATAGAAGTGCAAAACAAAATCAAATTGTTGACATTTGTTGACAATAGCCCTGTCAGCCAAGTGCAAAAAATTCCCGCCAGTCGCATGTGTTACGATTTCTTCCGCCTACGTCATGCCGGTTTTGAGAAATTGTCACGTGGTGTAGAATTCGGGATGGTGTGCTGTGTGCTATGGTTGTGTCTTTAGTTGTGCCAGAGATGTGTGTAGTCAGTGCAATGTGGCTAATCGTTGCGAAGTGATAAATGCCCTTTTGTAAAGAAAGACAAAGTCTTACTGTCTAACAAAATGTACTGTTACTTGCAATGAAAAAAGAATAACAAATCAGGTAGGCATCCAGACTCAGAGTGTCAGAAGCCTTGGCGCTAACCTAATGCAGATTTTGTCCACTTTTGCTTTTCTAGTCACTGTTGTATTTAATAGCCTACGTGTAGATGACTTTACTATATGTATTATTTGCGTATAGTCACTAAATGGTAGAGAAATACAATTGACTACTGAGAGTTTATAGTCATTAATAAAAAGCAAAACACATTGAATCTTGGCCTTGGATGCGCTATAGGCGCCATATCGCCCGTGCTGGTTAATATTAAGGACCGCAGGGCGCAGCTGCTGTCTCCTCCCTCGCCGTTTCCAAGGCGATCGTCACGGTCCCAAGGGGTAATAGATGGGTGGGTAGGATGATAATGGACTGCCTGATTGTTCACGCCAAAATGTGAAATAGATCTCAGCAGACACCGATGGACAATAGGAGTCCAATATGTAGCCTCATTGTTTGCATAGACGTTTAGGGGGGAAAACATAAAAAAGGAGTGATTTTAATTAAATGTATACTATCATGGTGCATCTAAATTTATTTCCTAAATTAATTATTTCCAATATTATTTTAATGTTTATGTTGATCATTTGTAAAACAATTTTAGAGTGGGACAGCGAAGTCACAGGCCCCCCCCCCCCCTTTTTTTAGAAAATGATGACTCAATCATTGATTAGCATGTTATACATTTAAACTACAGAATTCATGACATCACATACATTTCTCCCAATAACATGTGTAGTATCTTATAGGCTAGGCCTATTTTGTGTAGTATTGTGAATAGTATTGTGTAGTATTGTGTAGTATCTTATAGGCTATGCCTATTTTGAGTAGTATTGTGTAGTATTGTGTAGTATCTTATAGGCTATGCCTATTTTGAGTAGTATTGTGTAGTATTGTGTAGTATCTTATAGGCTATGCCTATTTTGAGTTTAAAAAGCTTGAAAAACAGCTCCAGTCCACCAAGTCCGTAGCTCCAGGTTTTGCATTGAAACACCCCTTATCCCAATCACTCCCTCCGGGCAGGTGCCTGCTCTCTGATTTGTTGTTTCCTGGAGCCTGAGTCAGCCCGTGTGACAGCAAATCCCAGGTTATTGGCAGCCTGCTCCTCACCAACACAATACCACTGAGAGGGAGGGAGAGAGAGAGAGAGGGAGGGAGAGAGAGAGAGAGAGAGAGAGCCGGTAGGGTATGTTTGTATGTATGCGTGAGCATCATCAATAATTTACCACGGCCTCACTAAGCAATAAGAGGGAAGCACTCTCCGTCTGTCTGTTCACTCCCTTGTGTTCCCCCTCTTCTCTTTTCTTCTCTGCTCATCATCCCGTGGAAGGTGCCACTGTAGCCGGTGAACAGGGAGTGGCGTGTTAGCATTGTGCGCATGGGGGAGCCCGCCGACGTCCAGCCTTCCAGCGTGTGCGGAAGAGGCTCGGTGGAGGAGAGGAGTGTGGAGGAGGAAGAGGAGGAGAGGAGGAGGGGAGGGGAGGACGAGAGGCGAGTGGATGCTGCTGATGCTGCCGCTGCCACCACCGCCACCCTGCACACACATCCTGCGATGCTCTGCTGGATGCGGGAGGACGAGATGTCTGTGCAGGAGTTTCTGCAGCGCGTTGAGTCCATCATCCGGCATGTGGGTGAGTGTTAGCCCCTGTCCTGTCCGGAGGATCAGGGCTGGGTGTGCGGGATGGGGTGCTGTGATGTTATGAAATAGAGAGAGGATGCGGGGAGTTTTGTATCGTATATGGCTGTCAATTCTGTATGAAGAACCTGCCACAACTAGAAGGTACTCTATGTATGGCTTACAAGGCATCCATTGCTCCACTGATCTACAGTATCGGTCAGACTTTTAATCTGGAGAATACTTATTCCAGTTAATCGTTAATAATGGTATACTGGAAACAGTCAATATGTTAAAGGTATGCCAAAGTCAGTGAGTCAGTTTCGGACAAACAAGCTCTGATGATAACATGCAGGTCTGTGAATCAGATAAGGACATCAGAAAATAATTTGAAACATTTCTAAATCATTTAAAAATCTCTACCAGAGCAGCTGTCATATTACGTCCTCATTACGGTGTATTAAATACTACACGCTATGTTTAATTACAGTTTCAGTCTCAATTACATTTATCGTTACAGTCTCTGGTTTCCAGTGTATCGTAGAATGAGGTCATGTGGTCCCTGAATGTCAAGTAAAATTGGGCCACTGATAGGCCTACATACTCACCCGTCTTCCAGTTATGAGTTTTAGTGGGGTTTAAGAAGAACCAAGAATCTGAATGCGTGTGGGCATATTTTAATTAGTTTGTGGTCAATTTAGCTCCTGTAGCACATTTTACCACATTTTAAAAGATTTATCTCAATAAAGCAGCCTCCTTGAAAACCTCAAAACTGAAAGTGAAGTAATTCTGTTTTTGTCCCAGTTAACTAGATGAATAGGCAAAATTACAGGAAAGTGTTTTTATTATGTTAATAACAATGACATCTCAGTGTCATTAAACTGAAGGTGGAAAAGAAGTAATGAGCAGACTTTTCCCTTGTAAACCTTCGCCTGCTGCGCTGAGTGTTCCTCTGGCTGCCCGGGGTTCCTCAGGCAGGGCAGAGGAAGTAGGTTATTGTGCCACTCTGGTGCTCCCATTTCTTCTAGATCAGCAGCCTCGGCACTGCAGCAGCCTGTGGTGGGGGCTGAGCGCTCAGTTGCTATGGAAACTGCGCGATAGGTAGTGCCTGCATACGGCCTGTGCGTTACGCCATATTGATGATGGTGGAAGCCGTCCGGGCTGGGCTTGCCCTCTCCCGTCCTCCAATTCTCCAAGGGGACCCAATTAATGGCATCATGTTAAGCCAGTGAGTCACTCCTGGTCACAATCGGACATTTGGAGTGGCTCAGAAAGTAGACGGGGGTCATTTATTCTGGTCATTAAGCCATTACTCAGACATAGACTGGGTTAGACTAGGCATTTTAAATGACTCATTATTCAGCATTTTGTATTTTATCCAGATCTAAAAATATCTCACCAGTGTTTGACATTTCACAACGCTGGAAATGTAGAATAAAAGATACATTATTTAAAGCCTTGTTTTAAATCTGGGTAAAGCTTGTTTCATAGCTATCTTTTTATTTCCTAATTCTACACTATGAATGACACTCCATTCAATCACATGATGTGAAGATGATGCTGTGCATCTGTAGTTTTCAGTGTGCTGCTAGAGGAGAAATGGCCGGTGAGGTGGGGTGGGTGTGAGTCTCGCTGCGGTGATTCAATGTGATTACAGTCCCACCTTGTAAGGCATGACTGACTCACCCCGCATCAGACAATCCTGGCTGGGTATGCATTCTGATTGGTAGATGGTGACATCATGTTTCCTGGAATGTGAGACGTGTAATTTACTGTAGGCCTGTACATACATCATGGTGTTTGGAGAATTGGAGCACAAGTCGAGCTGAATGTTGGGTCAAGCCCAGCAACCTTCATGTTTTTGTCCTGTTGTAGTAGGAACACCATAAGGGGCTTAAATTCATTCTGAAATCAATAGATCATTCTATGTGTTTATCCACGGAAGAGGAGTATTTTCACACATTTATAAATATCGTACCACGCATGCGTAAAGCATACTAGATATAAAATTGTGTCTCTTTGCTGCACACGTTAAGAAATCTTCAGCTCCTCTCGCCTTGCAGAAAAAAAGAATAGAATGGAAATGCATTGATTTGGTCAACCTCCTCTAAGAGGATTAACATGAGTGTGCCACTCAGAATGAGTCCTGGCTCTGTGGTAAACACACAAATGAAGCTGTTCAGGAGGGTCAAACCCAACACAGCAGACAGGGCCCAAAGCTGACCGGGATTCTTAGAGGCAAAGCAACTGGAAAATACATTAATGTCAGGATAATCAGAACAGTGTGTGTTTTCAAAGGCACTGGTGTCTCAGTGCATACGTTCTGCAGATGTGTTTAGAGAGAACACCCTTTCAGTGGTGAAGAGCAGGTATTTTTAGCATGTTTTAATTCAGTGATGTGAGTATATGATTAAATTTGGGGAAAAACATTCTCACATTGAGACTCCTCTGGACAAGAACATCCAGAACTGAATTATGCAATGTAAATATGTGAATATGAAAATCAGGAAAAGTGTGTGTTCTATGTACCGGTACTTTTAAAGTATGTTTTGTTAGTCAGTGACAGTGCCTGGTAGCAGTACCAGACTTCTCGGGTCCATTGTTTGTTTTGTGTTGTATTTCTGGCATCAGCTGGGCTTTTGTGACTGCACTTTATTTCAATTAACACCAACCTCAGCCCACTTGGCACGGTGCCAGCCTCTGTCACTCAGTGATACGGCCATCCCAGGCCTTGGCACACTATAAGACAATGCGGCGGTCTGAGGAAAAAAAGTCATGGCTTCCATGGCAAACAGCACCAAAGGTGAACAATGGAAGGTCATAAGACTTCCTTCCCCCCTCCCCTGCCCCTGATGTAATCCTGCCCTCATACGTCATGCTTAAACAGGCCTCACAGATGCCTTCCTTCCTCAGCTCGTTTCAATTGACTTTCCGTGACAATGGTCCTCAGCTGCAGGAACACCACGTTGCGGCTCATCCCCCAAAGTTCACTGTCCCAAAACTTCGTCCATTTTTCGTCCATGAGTAACTTAATTTTGTAATTAAGTTACTCATGCATATATTGTATATTTATTGGTACATATTAATTTATTGAAAGCTATCGTATACACAGCACTGGTCAAAAGGGCTGACCTTTGCACTGCACGTGAGAGCGGAGCGTATATTTCCTTCTCTATGATGCTGCTCAGTGCTAGTGTGCCCCTGTCTCTGTTGTGGTAAGCCTAATCGCCAGGCTAAGGGTGTATGGCTGTATTTACTTAGCCATGCGAGGCCCAGTGTTGGGATGCGGGGGTTTTCATGTGGTTTCCTATTTTGTTTCACAGTGGAGTCTCCCTTCACAAAATGCAGGAAACCGTTTGCCCTTGTTTCTTTCCCCCCCTTATTTTGCGTAGACTCTCCACCGACGCAAGCCACGAGTTACAGTCACTTAGAAACAGACAGAAGCACAGTGGAACAATACAGTACAACTTTTGGCCATCTGGTAGAGTCACAGTGTATTTTAAACAAGACAAGCCACTCAAACTGGACCATTTTAGCTCTGGTGGTTTAGAAACTTGACTTCCCTGAACCAAAACAAGCATTTCCATGTCATCGTGGTGTCTGTTTTTGCAGCTTGATCTTGAGATTTCCTGATTTGGATTGAAGAGCTTCATTTGTACTCCTCGGCTGTTGATATTTGAGGTTTTCCGCCTGTGAGTGTTTGTTTTAAGTCGGAATTCATACTGTGGAATAACGTGACTGTGGCTTTTCAGAAGTGACAAAGCATACATGCAACATGACACGTACGTGCAGTCATGTATGCATCAGAATGATATTTAAATAATTGTTTCTCTGGTCAGGTGATGAGAATTCAGTACATACAATCTTATAAACGGTGTTATCACATTTCTTAGAATCAGAATCAGGCTAATCTGGCCAAGTGAGTTAGAAAACAAAAGGAATTTTGTCTCGTAGTAGAGACAAGTCCGTATACAATACAATATTTCTGAATACACAGTAAATAGATTCAGAGACAACAAGATACATTTTTTTATGTGTCATACTGTCAGAGACCCCAAATCTCCTAGTGTGTCTGTCTGTATGTATGCACATTAGTGGGAGGTCATTCAAATGTGTGTGTCCATATGGATGGACCCAGCAGGACAGGCCCCACACAGGAGGAAGCCCAGAAGGCTGCGAGACTGGGAGCTGTCTGAGCCACGCAGGGCAGGAAGAGGCGTCATGGCAACCAGAGGAAACACGGTGACTTAGACACGTCCCCACAGCACTCGCCCCACAGTCGGGGGATAGTGGACTGAGGTGGGGGCAGTGTGGGGGCAGAGGAAGTGCACAGTCCGGATCCAAACACAGGGGCTGTTGCTTTTAATATGGCCTCTCATTCCTGTTTTCATGTTTCTATTGCACGCTGCCAAGAGGCAAAGGTCGCTCTGCGGCGTTCCAAGAGCCCCCACAGTGATGTCACGTGCTGCTGTGGCTCCTGACCTTCAGTGCTCATATTTGCAGGTGTTTTTAGGTGCTTTCTCAGCTCAATACGCTGCACTCACACAAACAGAGCTGATTTACCTTTTACCTGCAAACATGTCCAGAAAAGTCCGGAAATCAAGTAAGAGCCTATTGTTTTATGTATCTCACTCTACTTTCTTGCCATTGTTTGTTAGTCAAAAGCTTAAAAGTTATATAAACAGGTTCATCTGAATACGAAAAGTGGATTTACTTCAGATCATGTTATGGTGATACAGTATTTGTTTATATCTCCTTATATCTCCTCACTGCGGTGTGTAATTTGTTGTAATTCAGTTTGAATATGACCTGACTGAGATGACTTTGTGCTCCATAGGTCCCATGATCTGAGACACTGGTTGGGTTAAAGTACAAGGGGAGATGCAATTACAGTGTGTGTTGCGTGATGAAGTGTGTGTCTGTGTGGGCCTTAACACTCAGGCTAATGCTACTCCGCTAATGGCTGAGAGGAATGAGAGGCCAAGTCCATTATTCTCTCCTCCTCTCTTCCTCTCCTCTCCTCCTCTCTTCCTCTCTTCCTCTCTTTGCCTGCTGTCCTCCTCTTCTTCCCTCTTTATGAATCCCGCTCTTACCTTCCAGCAGTCCTCCCACACATACTCCCTCATAAAGGCACAGAAGCACACACACACACACACACACACACACACACACACACACACACACACACACACACACACACACACACACCACACACACACACACAGATACACACACACACTCACACACACATACACACACACACACACACACACACACACACACACACACACACACACATACACACATACACATGCACACATACTGTACACACACACACACACACCTTTGAATCTGACCCATAGAGTGCTTTTATCTGGGGCACCCTGGAGTGTGTGTGGGTGTGAAAGAGAGGCTAAGATGGTTGGCAGACTAAACTGACAGACGGAGACAGACAAGCAGAACCTCAAAACCTTTGAATACAATGTACTCTTTCTTCTGTGCATTTCTGTTCATTCGACGAAAATACCACAAGCTAGGCTACCCTTAATCTAAACCCGCCTCAAAACCAACGCTGATTGGCTGTTCGTTTGGTGAACGGCTCCAAATTTTCTTCATCGCAAATAGCCAGACTGATCTGCAAGTAAAATAAAATGGAGCTCGCAAGATCAGGATGGTCTCACAAGGCTAATTAATTATGCCCTTATAAGTATTTATTGTCGTTTTCATTGCTTTTTGAAGTCACTGTAACAGATTGTATATGTCTACTTCCTGTCTGCACTGCACGGGGAGGTAAACACCTTTCCTACCGCTGGTGTCCATGAGATCTCCTTTAAATAGACTGCGCTGTAATCAGATTACCACACACAGCGCACACTCATCCCTGTATGTTAAGATTACTATAAAAATACTCACATGAGCTTTAATCCCATATCGGAGAAAGTGACTATGAGGTGTGTTGTTGGTCATCCCTAGAGTTGATTAATTTGCAGGTTTCTGTTGCCCTTGAATTCACTGGTATTTAAAATCTAAGCAAGCAGTTGTATGCTGTCAGTCTGACCTGCCTTATTGTCTGTAAACTCCAAAATGTATATAAAGGGCCATTTGTTTCAGTGCTATATTGCCTTGGTATGATTGGTTAATTCCATCCCATACACTTGTATACATATATGCACACATCTTTAGTCTATTGTGTACTGGACAGGCATTGTGTTGCTGTTACCTCTGGTTTCCATCCTAATGATAGGGTCACACAAAGTATGTTGTAGGCAATGATACAAATAACATGCATAGCCTCAGGGGTAGCATTGCTGGAAAGCCTTGAAAGTTTCAGTGTGTCTGGAGATGGACAGGGCCCCTGGTACTTCTCAGGGCTTATGAATGTTCAGTGGCAGGTGGAGGTGCGAGGTGACGAGTTTTAGCCTTTCCCCTCACCCTGTTGGGGAGAATATTCGTCCCATTTTGGCAAAGGTGTTTGTGTCCTACAAAGGCAGCTTGTGTAACCTCCAAACTCCATCCACACGTGTCTCTGCTTCATTATATCTGCTTACACAACCCATAATAAGAGCTGATTATTATTGGAAAGGAAAATAAAAGTAGGTTTTTAATAATGCACAATGTGTGTTTGTCTCTGAATGACGTAATCTCGGACGGTTGATTTCAAAGACTCTCAACAAGGTCTTTCAATTAAAATGTAAAAGCTTCCAGTAAGAGAAAATGTCCAGAAAATCATAATATCGAAGTGGCATTATTATTTTAAGAACATACTTAAGTGTTGTTCTGTTTTATTATAAAAACAGTGTTGTCATGAGACAGTGGTAGGAAACATTGTAAACACTGTACCAAAAGACAAGCTGTGGGCTTTGCATTCTCATATGGATTCATTTGCTCTAACTGCTGATGTTTCACACTCTGGAAAACCTCCAGCCTCAAGAATGTAGGTAAGAAAGCATGCTCAGCACTTTCCGAGGCACTTTTATATGAAAGGGGAATGCAGTCACTGTTGTTTTTTTCCCTGATATTTTCCCTTTACTCTGGCTGAAGAGAAGCTTCACGTTGCGCCCCTTCAGTATATCAAGGCCCAATACATGCAGTGACATTAACGTTTGACGTATTTTACAGACTGCACCGCTTGGCCACAGTGCAGGGTTGTAGTTTTTAACTTGTTCAAGTCATACTATTGCCCAAAGCTCAGAAGGTCTCACATGATGCTTAGCCCCCCACCAAAGAGGGGAGGGGTGAGAATGCCAGAGACGGGGAGTCAGGAGGGGGGCGGTGAAAAGGGGGTGGGACGAGGTTGGGAAGGAGCAGTTTCTTCTTTGTGAGAAGTTCCTGATGGACTTACGGCCACACGCTCTCTCTCCCTCTGCTTCTCCACGTTGATAAATGCCTGGCAGGGTGGGAGAGGAAAGGGAAGCCCCTGAAGCCTCGCGCCATTGTTGAGGATATTTGTGTACTCTCTCTCTCTCTCTCTCTCTCTCTCTCTCTCTGTTACACACACACACACACACACACACACACACACACACATCATGCCAGTCAGCTCCGCTGGACCACCAGCTTGGATACAAAGTGACCGTGGGAGTCGGCATTGAACACACAGCAGCACACAGACACACACACACACAGTGAGGGGAGAGAGGTGCAGCAAGAGGTCGCTGGACGGACAGGACTGGGGAGTTCACTGGACCGTGGCCGGAGCGCCGGCAGTAGCAGCTCTTCAGGATGAGCTCAGTAATGTGTAAGTTGCTGCTAGCTGTGTGTGTGTGTGTGTGTGTGTGTGTGTGTGTGTGTGTGTGTGTGTGTGTGTGAACAGATTCAGTCTGAGCTCTGGTTCCAGTGAATAAGTGGGCTCTGCTGTGGCCACCACAGACACATGCTTGGCGGTTTTCTCTGCCTGGTGACTGATGTTTTCTGGTTAATGATGTGACTGCTGTATTACAGTGCTGGGTGAAATGGCGGAGACCAGAGTGCACCATGGGGATTTGCGTTGTGGTGATGAGCTGAACGTCTGTTTGTTTCTGCATGCAGGGTGTCATGTTATAAAGATATTGATTTTACAAAGAGACAAAAGCAGAATGGCCGATCTGTGGATGCAGTATAAAGGCATGTGTGTTTCTGCATCAGCTTTGTGTGTGTGTGTGAGAGTGTGTGCATTCTGTTGAGTGCTTATTGTTGTGATGACTTAATCATTTGTTCAGCGTAGACTACACTCCATCTGGTCTCTCACTCTTGCTGTGTGTGTTTATGCTAGCTATTGTTGTTGTGTCACATACACACACACACACACACACACACACACACACACTGTTCTCTGCGAGTCAGTCAGTTCTTCCATAACAAAATCACTTGAACATATCTTTGTGGACCTTACTTTGTGCACTATGTACATGCTGCTGGAGGGATAATGTCATAATGGTTGTTTTTCAGGGGCTGGCCTCTGTTAGTGAAGGAAAATCTTAATGCTTCAAGACAAAGCAAATACCAAGACATTTTGGACAACTATATGCTTCTAACTCAATATGGGAACAATTTGGGGAAGCCCTTTTCAATTCCAGCATGGCTGTACCTTAGTGTACGAAGCAACGTCCATAAAGACATCACTGGGCGAGTTTGGTCTGGCCCACAGAGAACAAGTTTCTCTACAGCATCAAACACCTTTGGGATGAACTAGAAGAGAGATTGTGATCCAGGCGTTCTTGTCCAACATCAGTGCCAGACCTCACAAATACTTTTCTGAACGAATGGGCAAAAATTCCCACAGAAACGTAAAAAATCTTGTGGAAATCCTACCCAAACGAGTGGAAGGTGTTATAGACAACTCTTTGGGACATCATTGAAGTTGCTTTAGGCGTAATGACAGGCATCCCAATACTTTTGTCTATATTGTGTGTGCATGGTGTGTGTGTGTGTGTGTGTGTGTGTGTGTGTGTGTGTGTGTGTGTGTGTGTGTGTGTGTGTGTGTGTGTGTGTGTGAGAGAGAGAGAGTTTGTGTGTGTGAGTCTGTGGGTAGGAATATTTTCTGTAGTGAGACAGACAATTGGGATTGTGATAGGGATTGTGAGGTTGTGACAGGTTGTGGCCAGTATGTTTGTGTGTGAATGTGAATGAGCTGTGGAGTAGAGTGGTGAAGTGACACAGACACACACTCGCCAACACTATCAGGTGCCGCCTGGCTGCCGTAAATAAATCCCGTGCGGGGGGAAGCATCTGACAGCGGCAATAATTGACTTAGGCTGAGAGAGTGATCCCTCCCTCCCTCCCTCCCTCTCTCTCTCCCTCTCTCTCTCTATCTCTCTCTCTCTGATCCCTCTCTATTCTCTCCTTGGTTGGCTCTGACCTTGGTTAAACTAGGCGCTGCTTACGCAGGCTGTCAAGCCGGGAAGCTGCTCTTGAACACATGCTCAGGTGGACACATACACCGACACAGAGAAACATGCCTCTACACTAACGAGCAGCCACACCAGCGCAGACACACACACAGAGAAACACGCTTCTACACCGACGAGCAGCCACACCAGCGCAGACACACACACACACACACACACACACACACACCTGCATACAAACAGAATCCACCCACATCCACACTCAGTCATACTGCCATACATAGTCACAGAGAAACACACACACACACACACACACACACACACACACACACTCACACTCAGAGGGAGAGCGAGCCGGCGCTGTGCGGTCGGTGGCAGCATGCATGCAGAGCTGCTGGCGTTCTGCTGCGGGATGGACGTCTCGTCGTCGCCGCGCTACCAGACGCTCCCCTCCCGCTGCCCGGCATGCGGGCAGTGCTCGCGCGGAGCCTCCTTCTCCACGGTGCGCATCTCTGCCGGCGAGATGGAGTCCTACCACCGCTTCCTGGGCGTGTGCCGGGAGACGGAGTCCGCCACCCAGAGAAGTATGCGTGCGTGCGTGCGTGCCTGTGTGCGTGTGTGTAGCCTCCCCCATCTAGTGCTCCGTAGTCTGGGGTGTGCCTGGAGCTGCTGTGGTAGTCGTGTAGAGTGGAGGCTCTGAGTCTCCTGCTGTTACTGCTACTGCTGCTTTGTGGTGATACAGTGAGCCACAGAGATGTGACTGTATCGGATTGCTGTGTAGCTGTTGCTGGGCAGGAGACGTGTGCCAGGCATTTTCTGGCAATTCTGTCCAATTTGTGTTCCTAGCATAAACAAGACATAGATGACAAGCCTCTCCTGTGCCCCCTCTTAAACAGGGCTTTGGGTGTGTCTGTCTGACACTCGCTCACTCCAGCCCTGTATACTATTAAGTGTGTATATGGTTCTATTGTAAGTATGCTTTCTCACTTGCTCCTGTGTCCAGCTAAGCACTCCGCAAGGTCTGAGCACGCAGCTCAGAAAAAAGAAATCAATGAAAAAAGGATGGATGATACACCTAAAAGTAGGGCAGCCAAGACCATTAGAAGAATTTGGTAAGCATGTGCAGAGCGCTGGCTGCTGTTTCCAGCCTGGCCATCTGGAGAGAGAACTGTCCACCTGTAGTGTGCTCTGTCTCAGTTGTGCGGATGTTGTGTTTCAGGCTGTTGTTGTTGTTGTTATTGTTGTCATTGCTTCAGGGCAGGATGTTTTTGTCTAGTGTAATTATCCTCTTCTATGCTGTGTTTACAGTGAACTGACCACCAGCACTGTCCAGCACTAAAGATCTTGCCAGCTGAAAGGACATACAGCAAAAATAAAAAAGGCAGAATGTATTCTCCAAACATACAGGCCATAACACAAAATCAAAATTATGAACAGTGGGCTTTGAGTATGTTTCTGTCAGATTCGGCCTTTTAGCTGCCTGATCCAGGCAGAGATCAGGACCCTTTTATCCACCTCCAGTAAGGTGTGATGACTCCTCACACATGCTTGGCACATTATACTGGATGTAGAACTGTCAAAAACCTTTATGCTTCCTTATATCTTTTACAATCCACCTTATTAGGATTTTGTTTTTTCCGAATCTTAAAATACACATAGGGAGGATTTCCTTATCTTCGTCATCTGGGATCCTCATCTTCCATCAGTAGCCGGTGCATTACGTATTTCAGGCATTCTCCATTAAAACAAAATGGAGCCTAAATAACCCTAACTGGCTCATCTTCTATGTTTTTTTGGAAATAGGTACAGGTTTATCATAGTCTGTCAAGAATGTTGAGTCTAGGTTTATGTTTTTCTCATGTTATCTATTTTTTGTGTCAGCCATGATTGATCAGAAAAGGTGTGTGCCATTAGCTGCTATTCGTTCTGTGTTGGGTGCTGCTAAGGAGGATGAGTCTGCAAGCTATCTGTGTTTGCTGGACACTGATCTCCCTTGTGTGGTGTATTGCTGTCTCGTTCTCTCGTATCATGTTCTGTGTGGACACCACATACTCACTACTGCGGTTCTTTCCTTGATTAGCTCTTAGCATTCACACGTCTGACATTCTGGCATGCTTTAAACTGCACCTTTTTGCTAAGTGCACAGCTGTCAGCTGGTCTACACTCTTCTGGGTGCAAACTTCACACTGTTTCTGTGATGGGCTGCTGGACAGAGGGTGTTTGCTTGGAGTTAGTCTGTCACCTGCTGTTTTCTGCCCCTGTTCTCTCTAATGGGTTTTCGTCTCTGTGGAGTGCACAGTCACAGCACCTCGGTGAAGTGGCTATTAACAGAATATTGTTAATCTGAGAGCTTCCGATGCATTTAGCCTTCACAAACCAATTGGATTACATCAGATGTGATGTATGTATTATGATTGTAGCCCTTACACAAGATGATTGTTTTTAAATAGTTTCTAGCTCAGCAGCTTAAAGTCAAATGGTCAAACTATGTAACATATTTCAAGAATGCTAATAGGCCTACCCATACATATCCTTAAAGGCTTACCTTTTGAAAACACAATATTTTCTCAGAAATTACGTTATGTGTTTCAGACCTATAGACCTGTACGTTTTCATAAGAGAGGAAAATCCCAGAAATGCCCCAGTCTGCAGATTTAACGTAATACAATTCTCATATTATTGTGTGTCACACAAAAGCCTTAACATTCCTTGAGCATTTGATCTGGCCTTTTTCTCTCCCTGTATGACTACCTTATTGTTTTATTTCGAGGCTCATTTTTAAACAGGGTTCAGGGCCTTTTCCACATTCCTTTGTGGAACTGTGTTAATAGACATTTTATCATGGGCTGCCCTTCCTATTCTTGTTCTGTCTTGTACCCTGGCAGAGAGGAGAAGAAAGGGGGCAGTCATCTCTTAATTTCCCTGGTGCCAGAGTTGAACTGAAACAGTGGATAGTCTTTGTGGCTAAGTAGTCTGACAATGTTCAGATGATCACACAGATGCAGAATATGTTCCTTTAACACATCAACACAATGCTTTATCCATTAGCTGTGTGGTAGTAGTGCAACTCCTGTTGTGCTGTGAAGTGGTGGAACAGTTTCACTAGCTACTCACTAGCTACTCAGCAGGAATTTTGCATTTTTTTGTAAGAAATGAGAACAGGGAGAAAAAAGATTGTGTGCTGTTTAAGGCAGCCATGCTTGTGCTGTAACCTCAGGAGCAGCCATTATGATAATGTCATAACATATGACCCACACAGTCTATGTTCCCTTAGATCTATATTATTACAGCTCCCATGGATATTTCTCTTTGAGTTAAGTGTGTCAAGTAAAGTTTGTACTCCAGCTGAGATGTTTCAGTGTAGCCACAGGGCTTTCTGTCCTTCAAGGGGGTTTCAAAAGTGCCGGCGCTCCTGGGGGAACCCTTCAATAACACCCCCACTGTAATCAAAGCCACCTGGGCTTTCCGAAACATATGCCTGGCTCAGTGGACACATTCCAAAGCACTGCATTTGTAAAGCACCACTCTGTCTCCCAGGGACTTGTTTGTGGGTCACCAACACCCAAGAACTCTCACTTACAAAGGATGCGAGGATTCTTCTCCAGAAGAATCCTAGATTTGGAGGCAGCACACTGATTTTCTTCCCACTTTTCTACTAGATCTATTGTGAGATGATTGTGGCCATTGTTGCAGGTTCCTGTAACTTTTTATTTGCTTACTCACTTCACTTCTTCCTCATTTCTTTCCTGTGCTGTACCACTACTTCATTGCTCACAGATAAATGAGGCTGAGGCTGAGCCATCCTATTATTTTGGTCCTGCTTGGCTTGCTCTCCTGTAAATTGTATCCGAGAAAAATAGCACACTGCGACAAATATTAAATTAAATGATAAAGCAGGGTTTGAATGTTAAAATCTGATTGCATTTAAATGTCATCAGCCAAGGGCTGTCTGCCTCTAAGTTGGAGAGATGACTGCATGTTATGTTTGGTGATATAATGATGTAGTTTCTTTCCATTGGGGCTGAGTACAATAAGTGTTGATTGATGACATTTATTCAGAGATATATTCCCACGCTGCTTGACATTAGTTTGCTTTTTTGTTTTGTGTGTCTCTGTGTGTGTGTCAGTAGCCATGTTTACATGGACAGTTTTTTTGTCATTCCGATTAAACTATTCCGATTGAAAAATCCGTGCCGTCTGTTTACATGGGGTGCGTTCTATTCCAATCAGGTGCTCTCAAGTGTTATAGAATCTTTGATCGGAATAGCTGTTGTTGCCTACTTTTTTCTTGAGAAGATACAGCAGTCAATCTGAATGACCGTCTACAGGTGTTCATTCGGAATAGGAGCGGACTACACCACCTCTTTCATTCGATTAAAATTCTGATCGGATCAAGAATTTTCATTCCAATTGAGGTATTTATATGACAATTTGTATTCCGATTAAGCCGTTATTCCATTTCTAATCGGAATAGAAGTGTCCATGTAAGCGTGGCTAGTGTACTGAGTACCTTTCCTGCCCACACAGTATGCGTCCAGTTTTTTGGTTTTGGGGCAGGTGGGGGGTGGATACATGCATGTCCTATTCCCAAGATCATTCACTCCCTTTTATAGCTTCTTCTGAGCATGAAACACAGGATTCTCATTTTGCCAGTAGCTTTTATGTAGAGTGACCACATGTTCAGTGGCTCTCAAGAAATTATTAGTATGAAATAAAATTAAGACCACAAGACCTGGATGTGATTGTATAATGAACAGACCTAAGCCGTGTACATGGGCTTACTTTATGCAGTTGTTGCCAAGGCATTTTATTAAATAAAGCCAGTGTGTTTATAATGAGGAGAATGTGTTGTCAAGTATAGAAATAAGATGAAAGCATGATTTTGTGCAGTTGCCATTGTGGATTTTGCCCAGTCTGAAAGTCTCACAGGGCCACTTGCTTAGATTGTTTTATATTAGATTTTCTGTGTCTTTCGAGCACTGGCTTGGCCTAAGGTATGGTATGTTTATGTGTGTGTGTGTGTGTGTGTGTGTGTGTGTGTGTGTGTGTGTGTGTGTGTGTGTGTGTGTGTGTGTGTGTGTGTGTGTGTGTGTGTGTGTGTGATTCTGTCAGTGGTGATGTTTCCTCTGAGCTCCTCTGTGTCATGAGATGTGTGTGCTGTGCAGGTACACGTACATGGTTTGTGTCCTTGTATCCTGTCCTGTGTTATTGCCCCCCCCCCCCCCACCTCTCTCTCTGTTTCTCTCCCTCTTCCTGGAGAGGGGGAGTATCATAAGACTGAGGCCTGCACTGGTTGAGTGTTGCTGTGAATCACATGGCTGGGGCTGCCCTGGTGTCTGTGTGCTAACTAAGGGGAGCCTTTGTTTGGGCCCCTGCTCCTTCAGCCCATTGATTAGGAGGGCCGCCTCAGGAGCCATTAGCTATTTTTAGAGGACACATTCCCCTGCCGAGGTGAACTTCTGCCCAGAGGTCTCGGACTGTCACCAGAGGCGGACAGCACTGAACCTACATGAAGAGGGCGATGAGTGGTCTGTGACAGAGTACGGGGTGACAGAGAGTTTGACTGTGTGTGTGTGTGTGTGTGTGTGTGTGTGTGTGTGTGTGTGTGTGTGTGTGTGTGTGTGTATATGTGTGTGTGTGTGTGAGAGGGAGAGAGAGAGAGACAGACAGACAGATAGATTGATAGGCAGACTGTCAGACAGAGAGAGAGATAGGGAGAAAAAATGAACATGTAAATGAATGATTTTATATCGACATGTATATGTGTGTACATGTCTTAAAGATGACATGAGTGGAATGTGGCTTGTACAATAGCATCTGACCATGCTTACATCAGCAAACAAGGAAAAATACTTTATTCTGTGTGTGTCCATCTATCTGCTCATCCATTGTATGTCATCTTTAACACTGCACAAATTGTGTAGTATGGATAGTGTTGTGTTTGTGTGTGTCTGTGTGTGCATGTGTCTGTTAGGATGTTGAACCCCATCAAGGGTCCTCTGATTACCTCAGCATTGAGAGCAGGAGCACGAGGACCAATCGCTTATTAAGGTGCCTATTCTGATTGCCTGTCTCCATTTCGGTCCACACGCATGGTGGGACTGTTACGCAACTTTGAAACAGAACGCGCCATTGTCTGGCCCTAGAGTGCTGCTGCTTGTTGAGAGTCTTACTGGGGTGCTTGGGCACGGCACTTGCTGATCCTCTCTCTCACAGCCGAAAGGCCAGAGATGGGCCAAGTGATTAAGCCTTTCTACTAATTATCTCATCAGAACAAGTCAAGCCGATCCATTTGTCCCCCTCCTGATCTGGAAGAACACCTTTCATATGGTGGTTTAACAGCTACACTGCCTTTTTGGGGGGAAATACTGGCTTTTGTGGAATTTTCACATCCTAATAAAAACTCACAGATGCACCCAATTGTATGCCATCCATACAATGAAAGAGATCTTATCATGTTTTGTGTCTGGTAATATTATGAAACGCCTCACACCACGAAGGTTGGGTCATTAGAAGAGACCTTTTCTATTGTTGCGGTGGCCTTGTCACAATTTCAAACCATCAAACAGGGCCAGTCTCCGTGGCTGCTTCCCAGGACTCTGGCTGTTCTGTAAACTTAATGTACAATGGGAAGGAAAAATGGGCTTATTTTACATACAATGCCTTGTCTGTGGACACCGGTGTTTGGGGAAATACTTCCTTCTGGATCATAAACAGTGCTGTCTTCCCAGGCAGTGGCAGTAATAGGCTTAATGGTCAAGCTCATTCATCCAGGGAGAGTGCTGTGGGGGTTGGGATGGGTGGAGTGTGTGTGTGTGTGTTTGGCTTTAAAGCAGTAGAGGGGGGGGGGCACGTACACTCCAATTGTCATTTTTTTTAAAGAACATCATCCTTCTAACATCCCATCAAGTTGCCGTGGAGAAAAAAGTTACTGCTTGCCTCATGACTACGACGGGAGAGAGAGAGAGTGCAGGAGAGAAAGAGACAGAGAGAGTGGGAGAAAGAGAGACTCTGAGGGAGAGAGCAAGAGGGTGCGTGTGCTCCCTGTCGGCTGCAGACTTGTGATAGGTCGCTCGGCTGCTGTTGCCTTCCCTGCTGAGATTGTGTGTGTGTGTGTGTGTGTGTGTGTGTGCTCGCTTTTAAGCTAAGAAGTCTGGAGGAACTAAGGCAAGCAAGCAGTTGAAGGAACTGGAAAAAGTGACCAAAGACGCATGACTCGCCACAAGAATGTCTCGCCAGCCAGGGCTCTGTCACAGCTGCTGCGTTTTCAGGAAGTTGTCTGAGGAGGAGTGAGGTTCAGGCAGAAGCAGAAGTGATGATGAGCGCTCGGCTGTAGGACGGGAATGTTTTCCTCCGGTGGACGTCCTGAGCCCCCCCCCCTCCCTGTCCTCTCTCCAGCAGCCGCGGTGAAGCGAACGAGACCAGTCATAGGTAAGACGTACAGCCCTAGCTCGCCGGCTGTCACGGAAGATTGGGTGAGCTCACATGAACAAACAAAGCTGGACTCTGTTAAAGAAACATGTCTCCAGCCAGCAACCTTATTCCGAATCAAAACAAAGGGTTGCAAATTTGTGGAAGTCGAGGACAAGGTAGAAACAATATGGCACACGAAATTTTGCAGTTGTTGATGACACTGTTACATTGTTATTTATCTCAGACAAAAGTATCTCAGTTGGGTATCTTGTGAATGTGTGGAAGAAAGTGCCACGAAAATGCCACGTTTTGTAAGAACAGCCGTTGTGTTCCATGGCTTGTGTGATGTGGTTTTCACATTGTCAGTGATGTTTATAGCCTTGTTGTAGAACTGATATGGTATGCTGTGTGCCACATGTTGGCCATGGAGCCAATGAGGCCATGGATGAAACATAAACATGTGTGTGTTCATCATAGACATTGTAGACACAGACACAGTGCAATTTGTGGAACGTATCTTTTTTTCATTAGGATGGTAGAGTGAGACAGGTTCTCTTCTCTTTTTTTCCAAGTTCTCATCAGATGCATAACAAGCTCTGTGCCTTTTCCATTTAGACAGATTTGTATTAATAAGTTTCGTATTGCATGTGAGAGGCCTTGTTCTTCCCAATACTCTGTGTGATAGATCTTTTCATCTTTTTTATGCATTTGGAATTCAAACGTGAATGTGTACAAATGATGATAAACACACTTTTTATAAAGACCGTTTTAAACATTTATACTCACTGTCATTTCACAATCTGCACACTGCCTCTTCCCTTATTTAATTTCCCCAATCTGCAATGCTTAAAAGCTAATATTTGTAAAAATTACAACATTTGTAAAAAATCAATTTGGTCTTGACTTTTCTGTAGCAAAAATACAAGGTCTCTGTATACTGAAATAGAGTGGTGACCATCTTTATACTGGTGCTTACCATTACCAATTCTACATAACAAGAAGATTGTATAACGGTATCTTTCAGTAAACTGGCAGTCAGCCAGTCTCAATTAATTTATTATCAACTTAATATGATTCTACAGTAGGCTACAATAACATTCTCAGTGAAGACTTTTTTGTCATAGAAAATTCTCCACTTTAAAATTGTATCACCTCAACACCTCAGCAGACATGTATGGACGTAGGTATATGTATGCATTAAACATGGGGTTAGAACATAGTGGCCTTTGATATTGTTGAGACTGATGAAGACTATTATGCTTGGTGAAATAGTCAAAATAAGCCACTTTTGTGTCCAAACAATGGTTAAGACAAATACCTGAATCATCAAAGTCACAGATGGCTTTGAACCACATATCCTTTAAACAGTTATATAATACAGGTTATAATACTGAAAGGAAAACACTACTGGTATGGTGGCTAAACTTCATTACTCAATTGTCTAAAATCAAACACTCATATTTTATTTTGGATATAACGGTACAGATAAAATTAAATATTTTAGTCTTGGTCTAAGAAAACAGTCCATAGCAATAATTTTTTCAGTAGCTTGGCACAGATCCTGAGATCACCAGACCACAGGTCAAAAAGTCAATTACAGCAGCTTTTATAACGGGTGTTTCACTTTGGTATTCTTTATCATGTCTTTATCTCGTTTTTATAGCCTATCCTGCGCTACTTCCCCTGCCGCTCAGACAGAAGCCTGTGAAACGAGTCGCTCACTCACGGCTCCTCAGTGTTGGCTGTGAAGAGCCCCATACATTAGCAGGTGGCAGTGTGCGACAGTGAGGGCTTAGATTACTTCCTGTGTGGTGAGCGGAGACAGATGGAGGAATCTGACGAGGCTGAGGTGAGCAGTCTTACCCCGTCAAGGAAAGCAGCACAGCAGCACCCCGCTCCGTTACCATGGCGCTAATCTGCTGGGTCCCTGTGTGTCGCCGGCACAATCTGCGGACTGCGCCAAGTCCACAGCAGTTCCTGGAAATCGGCACTGTTTGCTGTGGCAATTAACAGTGCATGTTATTGGAGTCGGTGGGACTCAAGTTCTAAGGTTGGGCGTGGGTTCTGTAGGCTTTGGCGCCTCCATCTTTGTGCCCTCCTACTGAAACAATCAAACCATGTCTGATTAGAAGCTTACCACTGGCAACTGCAATAAGTATGCCAAAGGTACGCCCAAAATATCCACCTGCTGGACATTTCACACATTGCTTTTATCCATGTGGAGCGGAGCCCCCATCGGAGGGAGATGAGTTAGGAGCCTGTGTCTGTGATCTGTGCTCTCAGGATCCTCTCTGGTTCCTGTGCTTAGTCGTGCGCCCCGTCATGATTAATGTGTGTGTCAAGCTCGAGGATATAGGCAGTAAAGTAAAGTAAAGAGTCTTAAGTATGTTCCCTGACGCAGGTCTTCCTTCCTTTTGAACATAGTGTTTGTTGGTTTTGGTGTTTGTGTGTGTGAGCGCATGTGCGTATGTGTGTTTGTGTCTGAGGGTACATGTGAGGGTTTGTACTACAAAGCATTCCACGGTGCATTTGATCATTGTGTTATGTGTGTAAGACGCTTCCTCTTGAGGGCTTCATGGTCAAGGTGGAGCAGACAGATTGGAGACAGTGGTGGATGCCACTGTCATGCACTGTTTACACACACTTATGCCATTGCTCCTGCAAAGTACCCCCCCCCCCAAAAAAAAAAAAACCCTTAGGCTAATTCATCTGAACATTGCCATAAGAAAATCACCCTGCTGATTGTTTCACATCATCACCATCTATGTTGTTCATGTTTTCTGTTACTCGGCAACCCAGAAGCACAGGTTTAGTCTTTGCTGACCATCTCTCTGATCAGACCTTTTGTTTCCATCTGTCTTACTCTCGCTCTCTCTCTCTCTCTCTCTCTCTCTTTCTTTCTCTCTGTCTGCTGTTTGCAAGGCTTCGCTCAGCCAGCGATGAAGTGTGGCCGGTGTTAATGCACTCTTTTATCCACACACACAGAAGAGGGTTTGTCAGCCATTATTTCCACTCCCTGAGTGCAGCGGGCTGCAGGGCAACCCCTTGCCTTTACAGCAAAGAATGCTTGTAACAGTAACCCCCTCCAACCCACCCCACCCCCAACATCCTCACCAAGCCATTCTAATGTCCTCCACCAAGCTTAAGGGTAATGGGAAGAAAGAGTGATTTGTTCGAATGGACATTATTGAGATAGAAGTCCCATAAAAAACACAATGTCCAGTTGTATTTGCCTGTGAGGGTCTTCCCTGTGAGGAACAGCATCGTATTGGAAAATGTCTCCCCAGAATGGATGGCCTCTTTGAAAATGTCCATCTCCAACCACAGAATGACCTCCTTTCACATATATTATACATGTGTGCCTGACACATAGTTTCCCAGTATGTCCTATATATTGTCCAGTGATTTGTTGTCCACTCTGTGGGCCAGTGCTTGCTCTCTTCCTCCAGCTGGGATCATGTTGCACATTGCTTATGCATCTCAGTAAGGCCCTACACTCCTTTATGTACTGTTCCAGATTTCTCAGGTTGATTCATTCGATGCTTGACATTTGTTCCCTATTTTCTGTGTGATGCTGACTGAGATCCTTCTATTTTCTCTACTTTCGTTTTCACTTCTGTGACTATCTCTCTCTCTTTCTCTCTCTCTCACTCTGTCTCTCTCTCTCACTCTCTCTTTCTCTATCTATCTCTCTCTTTCTCTCTCCAGATGAGATTATGCAGCAGGAGATCAGGCCGCTGCTGGCAGTGGATATTATTGAGCAGCTTCACAGGAAATTTGCCCTCTTATCAGGTAAGAGTGTGTATGTCTTGTCCTCGATCTCGTCCTTTTCAGGTTCTCAGTGTCTCATAACCTTTACAAAAATTAAATGTTTGCGGCAGATTTGCAGCAAAATTGTGGGTAATTTGTGGGAAACAAATGAGTTTACTAGAAAATATTGCCAGAAGTTTGCCAATGTTGGCCACCACACTTAGCCAATAATGGCAAACTTCCAGTGAACTTCTAGTGAAACACCGAATTTGCATAATGGCATTGCTGCAAATTTGCTGCAACATTGGCAAAAGTTAACCGCAACTGTTTGCCAGAAACCTGAAATTTCTGTAAGGGAAATGATCCATCCATTATTACTTCCCTGTGGAAAGTATACATTTGCACTTATTTGTAGAGTCTAGTGTTGGTTCTGGGTATAGAGTGACTCCTGCACTGTGAGTGACCTCTGTGCATCTAGCATGTAGTTAGTGATGTCTAATTTCTAAAAATATGCACTTTTGTCTGTCTGTGGGTGTTTCGGTTTTTACATCAGACTGCTGGACTTGGCTGATATGTCAGTCAAGTTAGTCTAAATATATTCTCTTCGACCCTCAACATTGTACAAGAACAGAGAGCTTACTTACGACTTACCAGACGGGTTATTTTTCACATTATTGATGGGAGTGCCCATTATCTGACCTTTGGTTGTTGAGAAGGCCATTTATAAGTGACCAGACATCTGCCATCATCTCTGCTAATCAATGCTAATGCCTGCTAATAACTTCCTGCTCTCTCATGGCTAGCTGTTGGATGCTCAAGCTCAGGCCCTTAACATTAGGGTTCCTCTCCCAGTGCCCCCAGGCTGTGGGAATTAGGTGTTACTTATTAGAGTACATGACAAGAAGATTGAAAGCCAGACATATTTTTTGTTCTGCAACTGCATGATAGCTACACAGAGAATTTCAATTGAATTCTTTACAAATGGGCTACAATTCAAGACAGTTGGACAAGTGACAGTTCTTGATATATTTGTATAAAGAATTGGAAACCATGGTGTTGATACTTTTATGCAGGTGGCCATCTTCAAAGTATATCATAGATTGAGTCTGTTTAGCTGCTGATTTGCATTGAAACATAACCTGGAGAGAATGACCGGTGTTCTCAGAGTGCTCAGGGCTACTCTGTGGTATATGCTTTCCTCATTATAAATCAGTGTGCACTCCACTCCAGCTGAGGACAAGATTTCCAAAACACTCTGCCGCTGTCATAGGTCATGTTTGTTGTGGGTCCGTCTGTCCAAGGAGCAGTCGATTAGCTGAAACACCAGGCTGTTTTAATAATACAATCCTACGTCATCACTCTTTAGTAGTAACCTCTTAATGTCATAATAATATTTGCTGAAAATACTATACTGAATGGCTCAGTAGGTATACTTGTATTAACACTTTATATTCACCTTTTCAAATTATGCTTTTCTCTATCTCTAGCTACTGAGCTTACAGCTCTGGTTAGATTATTACATACCTCCGATGGCATACACATACTGATGTCATATTGACCCTTCCTTGGGATAGATTATTAGGTATTGATAGGTATTGCTTAGAGCGTGGCTTTCAACAGCATCAGCCAAATGAGTGCAGTGAGTGCTGACTGCAGTGTGGTTGCTGAAGACTGGCAGAAAGTGCCTCTTTCTCCCAGTGCTAGAGCAGCACCCGGCTCTGCTGACCCGTTGTAGGCGGAACGCCGTGAGCGCAGGCCAGAGAGCTCCATAGAGAGAGCGTCTTCATTCCTTCCCACCCATGTCAGACCACTCGGGGCTGGCCTGGCCCTCCCGCTCCCTGCCAGCTGGACGTTTGGAGTTGTGATCTTGAGAGCTTGCAGAGTTATGTAATCTTACAAGGGGGGGTTGGGAAGAAGGTGTCATATTTCTCTATTTACGCCACAGTCATGGAGACATCATTATAATTGAAAGCATCTTATCATGCAAGAAAAAGATTAATGAAGACAGAGATGTTGTGGGATTGCATGTCCGCTGAGAAAATTTAATCTGGAGTTTACGCTCATCAATGAAGGTCACAAATGAAGGTTGCTCTTCCAATAAAAAGGGTGACATACAGTCTACAATAGGAATGCTATTATGTGTTAATATTGCTAAAGAATTAGTAGTGTTGTAGCTTTGTGCAGACATTTGCACAGTGCAAAAGTCCCTTATCTTATATATGGTACAAAAGTCCCTTAGCTTATATATGGTACATGCTGTTCAGAGACAAGTTGGGTTAGCAGAACGTCAGGTCTCATACCAGTTACAGGTGTTTTTTGAATTATGTTGGGGTGTTTTGAAACATTCCGTGCACTAGACTGATTCAGTAAAAACATGAAGTAGGATGCCAGGAAAGAAGCACTGGGTCATAGTGACTTGAAGGCTGTGGACTGTGGACATTTTAGAGCTATAAAAGACTGATATCTTCAGAACACTGTGGAATTATTAGTGGAATTATTTTTTTCATAGCTATATCACATGTTTTATCACCTGTAGTTTAACAGTTGTTGAAGGTATTAATGGCACAGCTTTCTATTGTGTCTGTTACACATGTGATAAGTCCTGATCATTGTCTTGCTTAACAAGAGGATGTTTCATCTTGAGTTATAGCTGTTCTTGAGTCACAGCAAATTCATTTCTTTGCTGCTTTGTGTGTGTATTTGTGTCTATGAGAGAGTTTGTGTGAGTGATGTTTCACACATTCTTAACTCAGCAGTTACCCTTTGGCTTGTCAACTCTGTGTAATATTTCCTAAACACTGTGTGTGTGTGTGTGTGTATGTGTGTGTGTGTGTGTGTCTGCGTGCGCGCATGACAGAATAAATATCAAGTATAGACTCATTAAATCATATTGATGAATTCAGGTGTCTAAGATATGAGAGTAGCATTGCCATTGTTCTGCTGAGTTAGTAGTGTGAGTATGTTTGTAAAAACAGTAAATGCTGATGTGCTTCATATACAGTGCAATACTGTAGTGCTACAGTAGTGTCTTAGACGGAAAAGATTTAATTTACTTTCTCAGGCTTCCTTTATATTTCATTTTTACACTCTTTTTCAAAGGTGGTGTTGTGTAGCCAAGGAATTCTATAGCTCAATATCACCATCTTGTGGTATGTTACTATGCAGCTAGATTTATTTGACTGGTCCACAGCTCATAATTGAACTGTGCTGAATGCCGTGGCATATGCACATTCTGAAGCATTGTTTTTTGGCTGGTGGCTAAGTTTATCATTATCTTAAGATCTGTGTCTGTGTATAATTGAAGGCATGTGTTTTAACTAGAAGCAGAACATCTGGACGTTGGTCATAAAGCTGAGGAAAGGAATGCTTTGTGGATGTTATTATGTACACTACCGGTCAAAAGTTTGGGGTCACTTAGACATTTCCATTCCACTCCATAATAGACAAAATTTAGCAATTTTCCCTTTTGCAATTATGTAATCACATAATGTAATCTGAAAACTGCTGCCTTGATTAAAAAAAAAACAATGCAACTGATCTCAGCTGGTATTCTGTCTATAATGGAGTGGAATGGAAATTTCTAAGTGACCCCAAATTTTGACCGGTAGTGTATGTATTTATTAATGTGTATTCATTTGTTTGTCAGTGCCTGTTATCACTGAAGTGATAACTCTGAATAGACCTTTACCTTTACAGCTACTGTCATAAAGGAGCTTGTTAAGTCTTCATTGATTGCAGCAGGGAGCGACGATTAATGGTCAGGTGGGGTGTGTAATCTAGCTCTTATGATCCTTATCACTGGAAAGATGCCTCAGTTTGGAAAGTAAGTAGTATATATACTCTTTTGATCCCGTGAGGGAAATTTGGTCTCTGCATTTATCCCAATCCGTGAATTAGTGAAACACACACAGAACACAGTGTACACACAGTGAGGTGAAGCACACACTAATCCCGGCGCAGTGAGCAGTGAGGGGTTAGGTGCCTTGCTCAAGGGAACTTCAGCCGTGCCTACTGGTCAGGGTTCAAACCGGCAACCCTCCGGTTACAGGTCTGAAGTGCTAACCAGTAGGCCACGGCTGCCCCATGTGTGAAAGACATGCTGATAAGGGTGGTGATAGGAGGGCCTTGTCATTTATGTGCAGGGGGGCGAGGAAAAGATGGCGCTCCGATCATCACCTTCCCAGAACACTCTGCCTTTAATGACGTCCCTGATGAGGACTTCCTGAATGTCGTCACATACCTGACCAGTATTCCAAGGTGAGTTTGTCACACTGTTATGATTTATAATCAATAATGTACACAGTCAGTATTCCACAATCCATGCATTTATTCCATTAGCTTAGGGTTATAGAATTAAAGAACATTTCATAAGAACTGCAGTTAAATGTATAGATCTAAGAGGCCAGCTGGATCAGTCTCCAGCAATTGTATGATCTTATCTTATCCTATTTGTGAGCCCAGGACACAAAATGTGTGAAACTTTTCTCTGGAAATGTTGTCTGAAATCACTTCTTGTGTGAGGATATGACAATGACCAGGAAATGAGCGATTATGTCAAGAGACCATTGCACACGATGAGTGTATCTGTGTCAGGTCAACCTGCCTCTGAACTCTTTGAAAGGCACTTACACACTATCTCTCTCTCTCTCTCTCCCTTTCTCTTCAAGACAAACTGTCTGTTTCTTTCCCTCTTGTCTCTCCCCTTTTGTGATTAAAACATAAAAAAAGGCTGTGATTATGAAAAAGCGAATCTATCCACCACTGCATTTCAGCATGGTCAAGTTGTCAATATGGCTTCTCCGGATTTCCGAATAGAATGCCTAAGATCTCTGTTTTGACATTAGGCTCACTAGTACTTAATGACTTTCTAACTCACATTCTCTTTTTTGACATTAGGCTCACTAGTACTTAATGACTTTCTAACTCACATTTTCTTTTTTGACATTAGGCTCACTAGTACTTAATGACTTTCTAACTCACATTTTCTTTTTTAAGATTAGGCTCACTAGTACTTAAGGACTTTCTAACTTCTCTTTGCCTGTGGCTCCACTGTGACCTTTCAAAAGTTAGTTTTGATTTTGTGAGTCTGTCACTCACTTTTCTCTGAGATAAGATTCTTTAGATGCCTGAGACCTTAGGAAGACACCTGATACACTTGATGAACTTGAACTAATTAACTTTCTTTTGAGGCCGATCACCAGATTGCATCTAGGAACAGCCAGCTGGATCAGTCTTCAGCAATCGTATGATCTTATCTTATCCTATTTGTGAGCCCAGGACGCAAAATGTGTGAGGAACTGTCTCTCTCTCTCTCTTTCTCTCTCTCTCTCTCTCTCTCTCTCTCTCTCTCTCTCTTTCTCTCTCTGTCATATTTATCTATAACCCAGACAAACCTGTTAGCAAATTTGAATTTGCACTGCAGGTCCAGATATCAGATAACAGATACCAGGCAGCTACAGTGCTACACTCTGTGGGCATGTCCGTGAGCTCCCATTTGCATGCCCCCAGAGTGTAGCGCTGTAGCTGTCTGGCTGCGTTAGCTCCTGGCTGTAGCAACTCGAGCTAGGTAAAACCGATTGTATTCATAGTATAAGTATAAGTATATACTCTTTTGATCCCGTGAGGGAAATTTGGTCTTCATTTATCCCAATCCGTGAATTAGTGAAGGGCAGTTCCAGTGTTATGGATGTGACAATTGGACTCATATTGGTAAACAAAATGCCTTAGAGTGGGGGCAAAATTAGTATCAGTGAATTCATTTGCATAACTTTTAATGCAACCTCTGTCCTCTTAATACTGAGAAAACCTCAAATTTCATATAATCAATTTCATCCTAAGAATACAAGGCATTTTATCAACGTTATGGATGTGACATGAAATGGACACACTTTTGTGAGAGATTACAGGTTTTCTACAAACTCTGTGAATTTTAGAGGAAACTGCCGAAACTATGATATATGTACCATGAAGGAGACTTGAATGAACACAAAAAGTGTGTTTTTGAAACTATGCGTCATTTTTGTAATGCATTATGTAGGAAAAACTGGCGTTATGGATGTGACGGTTTCACGTTATGGATGTGACGTGTCTGAACCAGTCCTCGACAAACTACATAAAACACATAATTAAGTAGTGAATTTTGATATGAAACAATTGAAATAGTAATCATGAAAAACTAGCGATGAAATTATTGCTTCCTCAGTGCCCACTAAGATCCACAGGAAGAATCAGGACAAGTCATTTAAAATATAAAAAAGAAATTTATTTTTTTCTTTTACCGTCATCAATTTTGGTCAGTGATTCCCGGGTTACTGAAACACCAGGGAACATGAAACTTGGTGGCCACTCCCCTAAATAACTAGCCCTACCTGAACCGTTGCACCCAAGATGACAAAATATTTATGGTATGTTAGTCTCAAGAGCCCGCATGAACCTAACCCATACCCACTCATTTGTGATTTGCACACATAAAGTACATGCACGCGCACGTGCACACACGCACATGCACACACACGCACATGCGCACACACACACACACACGCGCACGCACGCACAGTCGCACACATACAGACAGGCAAGCACACACACACATAAACACATACAGACAGGCAAGCACACACACACACACATGCACAAACACCCACCCACATGAATGCAGACACATAAACACACACACACAGGCACGCATACGCATGATGAGGGCATGCAAACACATACGCACACATACACACACATAAACACACAAACACAGGCACGCATACGCACATGCACACACACAGACACAGGCAAACACACACACACACACTCTTATAAACAAAAGCAAACTCACATATGCACACACTCATTTACATGCACATGAGTTGCAGGAGTAGGAGATGGAGACAAATTGACAAGCGTGATTTATTTTTGCGAAGAGAATATGCAGGACTGAGAGGCGGTCATATTTTGTACCGATATGCGGTACATCTAGTTTATTGCTGCCCTTACTGATGTTACTCTGTGGGTATTAGCTACAGAGGACCTGACACTTCAAATGCTGTCATATCGCGTCACATTTAAAATTAAAGTGTGTTAAGCAGACGTGAACGGCAGGCTGAACAGATCTGCAACAGAAGGAGGTTGCTATGTTAACTCCAGCTGCAAAGTCAGCCATCTTCACCAGCTAACACGATAATCCAGTTACTGTACAACATTAGTATGACAGATACAGGAAGATAATCGCTCAGATTTTCGTTATTAAACCACTTGAAAATAGGCTATGGCTAGGCTAATCACTGGAGGTATTTTAATATTGTTTTGCTAATGGTTAGGCAAGGCCTCCCTGTAGTTTTGATCAACCTAATAATCTTTGAAATGTCAATTGTAAACACTAAGTTGAAATGCGTTGAAACTGACATGCCACCAGAACAGACGTTTTATCGGCTTTGAGGTATAATAAAGTCCCCAGTCTTGTAAATTCACATTATGTAACATCCATAACGTCACATCCATAACGCACCATTAAAGGTTTTAAAAGTAAGAAAGGGGCACAATTTGGTCATCACACTTTACATTGATATAAATCAGCTATGCACAGACACTTTGGACATTGCTGCATCAATACTGTATGTGTAGCATAAACTTTTCCTATAAAACGTTATGGATGTGACATGGCCATGGAACTTGCTGACTTAAAAACAAAAGCCTTACAAATGTAAGGAGTTGTGCTCTTAAAGGCAAGCTGAGCATAGACATTGCTCTACCATTCCCTTGTCAATCTGGAATTTGTCAAATGACACAATTTGTTTGAACATTAGGTCCATTTATCCACTTTTAAAATATGTATAATATTACCATGTAAAAAAAGTTGTTTCTGTATGGTTGCACACCACATTTATGATGTAAAAAGAGTGTCATTCTCCATCAAATTCAATCAGATCAGTTACAAACAATAAAATATAGACCTAAATAAAGATTTTAACAACAGTTCTTTTTGCGTATGCACAACTTTTTTTTTCCATGGTAAGGATGACCTTTGCATGGAATTGCCCTGAAACACACTGCACACAGTGAACACACAGTGAGGTGAAGCACACACTAATCCCGGCGCAGTGAGCTGCCTGCAACAACAGCGGCGCTCGGGGAGCAGTGAGGGGTTAGGTGCCTTGCTCAAGGGCACTTCAGCCGTGCCTACTGGTCGGGGTTCGAACCGGCAACCCTCCGGTTACAAGTCCAAGCACTAACCAGTAGGCCACGGCTGCCAATTCATATTTTTTCATAGTGACTCGGTGACCTCGAGAAACGGAGAGCTATGTGAGAACTCGCCGGATTTCTCCTTTAACTCCTATTTGTTTTCACACATGCAGACCCCCCCCCCCCCCATGCCAATGTGCAGGAGAGAGCATTGGGGCCATACAGAAGAGCAGTGCATGCAATTGAGAATGTTTTGCCATTTTCCTTTCCCCCCGAAAAATAATGAGTTAATTATCTTGTACATTCTAGTGGGGGGGGGGGGGGGCATAATTTTTGGAGAGTATTATATCTTGGTTCTAGGCTAGGGGTTCTTAAGAGTTCTTAAGCATGTCTCCATTTTTTCCTTGAATTTTTTAGTGACCCTAATCAAAGGTCAAATTCAGAAAAGGTCAAATTTGGTGTTTTATCCATACATACTCTCTCTCTCTCCATCTCTTTCTCTCTCACTCATATTTATCTATAACCCAGACAAACCTGTTAGCAAATTTGAATTTGCACTGCAGGTCCAGATATCAGATAACAGATACCAGGCAGCTACAGTGCTACACTCTGTGGACATGTCCGTGAGCTCCCATTTGCATGCCCCCAGAGTATAGCGCTGTAGCTGTCTGGCTGCGTTAGCTCCTGGCTGTAGCAACTCGAGCTAGGTAAAACCGATTGTATTCATATTTTTTCATAGTGACACGGTGACCTCGAGAAACGGAGAGCTGGATTTCTCCTTTATTATTACATTACATTTAGCAGACACTTCTTGACCAAAGTGACTTACATATGTCAGCTATATTACAAGGGATCACATTGTCCCCGGAGCAACTTAAGGTTAAGTGCCTTGCTCAAGGGCACAACGATGGAAGCCGGGAATTGAACCGACAGCTTTCAGGCTACAGTACTGCACGCTAGCCCAGCTCCTTAACCACTACACTACCACCGCCTTTAAGTGCCCTAATCTCCAACTCTTGTAGCCTATTTGTTTTTACACATTAATTTACACGTTAATTTTTGGAGAGTATTATATCTTGGTTCTAGGGGTTCTTAAGAGTAAAACAAAGCATGTCTCCATTTTTGCCTTGAATGTTTTAGTGACCCTAATCAAAGGTCAAATTCAGAAAAGGTCAAATTTGGTGTTTTATCCATACACCTCACATTTCTGGTACTGTAGGCTAGCATAGGTAAAAAGCAGATACAGCGGGGAAAATAAGTATTGAACACGTCAACATTTTTTTCAGTAAGTATACTTCCAATGAGGCTACTTGCATGAAATTTTCACCAGACATTAGTATTAACTCAGATAATCCACCCATATAAAAAAATCCAAACATTAAAGTCCATAGGTAGAGTTATGTGTAATAAAGTGGAATGACACAGGAAAAAAGTATTGAACACGCCTGCTGAAATTTCTTAAATACTTTGTGGAAAAGCCTTCGTAATGACAGCTTCAAGGCATTTACTGTATGACAAAACTAATCAGTTACAGTATTCTGGTGTGATTTTAGCCCATTCTTTTCAACAGATAGTCCTTTAATATTGAAGATTCCAGGGGTCCCTCTTGTGAATCCTGATCTTTAGTTAACTTCCAAAACTGTTCAATTGGATTGAAGTCAGGGCCTTGATTTCCTTTCTCTGAAACTAATTGAGAGTTTCCTTTGCTGAATGGTTTGGATCATTGTCCTACTGGAAGGTCTAGCCATGTCTCATCCTCATCATCCTGGTGGATGGTGAAGATTCTCCCAGACCAAAATGACTCAATTCATCATTCCTTCAACTGTATGAAGTCTGCTAGTACCATGAGATGAAAAACAGCCCATACCATGATGGCACCACCTCCAAACCTCACTGTTGGTAGGGTATTTTTAGGGTGATGCACAGTGCCATTTCTCCTCCAAATATGGTGTGTAGTATGACATCCAAAAAGTAAAATTTGGTCTCGCCTGACCAGAATACATTCTCTCAGTATTTCATAGGATTGTCCAAATGTTGTGTAGCAAACTTTCAACGAGCTTTGACATGTTTTTCTTCAGCAATAGAGTCATGCGGGATGAGCGTGCATAGAGGCCATGGCGGTGGAGTGCATTACCTATGATTTTCTCTGTAACAACTGTACCAAGTCTTTCTGGAGCTTTCTCCGAGTGGTCCTTGGCTCTTGGGCTACTCTTCTGACTATCCTTCTGACTTCCTGGTCAGAAATCTTGCAAGGAGATCCTGTGCATGGCCAGTGATGATGCAGTGATGTTCCTTCCACTTGCAGATAATGGCTCCAATACTGCTTGCTGGATGCTACCTAAGTTAATACTAATGTCCGGTGAAAATTTCATGCGAATAGCCTCACTGGAAGTATACTTACTGAAAAAAATATTGACGTGTTCAATACTTATTTTCCCCACTGTATATTCTACAAGGTAGTTGCCAAAGTGGTCCACATACACAATATAACATTATAAAGCAATTCTTAGGGTGATGACGAGTGAACTATTTACTGTAGCAAGAAAGTATGTCTAAAATGCTCAAAATTGTCAAAAAAATAATACTTAATTTCTTCATTACTTCAATTCATGCTTATTAGAGCGCTTGAGTGTATAGCCTGCTCAGTCAGCTGCTCTAGACTACACCCATTTGAAAGGAGTTTCAGAGCAGAAAGTGCAGAGATCTTTTTGCTGAGGTGTGTCTTTGTGGTGATGACACACATATTCTCTACAGCAACACAGGAAACAGATGTTGGGCTATGTATCCAGTGACAGAAGGCAGATATTGGTGGGGACTGGTTAATGAATGACCCACTAAAGACATATGCCAAATTTCTTGTTTTTGTCCATGAGAGAGGAGAGTATGGAGATGGTGATTACCTAAAGATCAGCCAACGATTACAATGTTATCGTGCAGATGATCTGCAACAAAACTATCACCCTGGCAAAGTGTTCATGTTCAAATATTATGTTTGCATTTCCCGTCTTGGTCCACAGGATCTGATGATGTTTTAATTCATATGTCTGTTTATGACTCCAATGTTTGTGTGTGCCTATTTTGTTTTGAATCTATGATCTTCCTTGTCAACTTGTTCCTCCTGTTCCTCGCGCCCCACCTGTCAGGCCTGCCCCACAATTTGAGAACCATTGATCTAGTGAGACTTGTTCAGCAGGAAATGCTGCCAGCACAGCCATAGTCAGTGAACGCTCAATGTGGTAAAAAGAGATATGACGAGGGTAAGGAATTTGAAAAGCAAGAACATAATGTTGGCATAGTTGCATCAGATATTGAGCTTGTCAGCCTAGTTTGCTTCAGCCTGAACGCTGGAGAAGTCCACAACATGACTGACCTTAAGTCAGTCTACTTCAGCATCTTTGAACATAACAGTGCACAATGAACAACTAACTACAAAAGCCATCAAGAGCATAATCACGTTCATAATCAAAGTGACGTTATGACCCAGTTGTACAGTAGTATGTTTGTCCAATGTGTGTGATGCTGCCATAGACAAAGTGATGTCAAAGAAAACTGATGATGACATCCAAAAGTTTTTTGAGAGTGCTTCTACACTCTTAAAACAAATGTGTTGAAAATAACACAACTTGTGTTGTTTTTAACACATCTCTGTGTCTAGATAGGGAGAACACAGTTTGTGTTGTTTCCTTTTTTTATTTGTTACACAATATGTGTTGAAAATAACACAACTTGCGTTAAAAACAACACAACTTGGCGAAAATGATTGTGTTAATTACAGTAAAATATAAAATTTGAGAAAAATAGGGTTGAAACAGGTGAGAACAAATTTTCTTCATGTTCATTGACCCCAGAAGACAGTCCAACCACTCTCCCAAAATTAACATTTGAAACCTACAAAAACCACATAGGCCCCCCCTACTATTCAGAACCAAACCTCTATGTTGTTCCCTTGTCTCCTCTTCTCCAGTCTGGATGCTGCTAGCATCGGCTTCGTCATCATCATCGATCGTCGCAGGGACAAATGGAGTGCAGTAAAGGCCTCCCTGGCAAGGATAGCGGTCAGTCACTCCACACTCCTATTCTCTGAAGGGGCATTGCTGTGCCTCAGATTTCCATATGTCTTGATACACTCACTGATAGAAATGAATGCCACTCAGGCATCACTGAATCACTCATGAACTGATGGGGATTTTCCCATATGGAGCTACTGTAGTAAGCGACTATATATAATGCTTAAGGACGCTTTGGCCAGAAATACAGATTTGTGCAGATTATGTATGAACTATTTTTCGTCTGCAAGTTGGATGCAATCAATGACAGTGACAATTATTCATAATGACAAAAATAACAATTGTTTATTTTATTGGGTGAAGACATGAGAGGATAGCATTCAAATGTACATTATGATATTTAGTAGAACACTTTCTGCAGGATATCAGGACAGCCTGACCACATGACAAAGAATGGTGTCCTGTGTTTGTTTTGGAAAATGTATCTTTATCCAACAGGGGGCATTTCCAGGGAACCTGCAGCTTGTCCTGGTGTTGAGGCCCTCACGCTTTCTCCAAAGAACAATTGCCGATATCGGCATCCGGTTGCACCGGGATGACTTCAAAATGAAGGTACCGGTAAGCATGCTTCAGTGATTCCATTTTCCGTCCATCACGACCTAGAAGCATGTGTAGAGGTGACGACTATTTACTCATGTCTCTTTCACACACATACATAGTACACACCCCATCAAAGCGTTGGCCACATTTCAGTTGGTGAAGTGCTTTTCTTTTAGATGATTGTTAACATCGTACTGACTGTTCCATTTAGAGACCCTTGACCTTAACCACTGTGTTATCTAAAGGTGTGTTTTGTGTGACATTGCCCTGTCTTTCTAGTGTTGCACTGGAATGTTGTTTCTGTCATATCATTTCTATAGAACAATACATGGATGCATGTGTTACAGCCTGGGTTTTTAGTCAGTACCCAGAAATATACAGTACTGTGCAAAAGTCTCAGGCACCTTACATGTTTTGTTTCAGCAATGCTATAAGGACCATATTGTTTATTTTTCACTTTCTTAATTAGAATATGACCAGAGAACACAGTAAATATGTACATAGTAGTCCATTAAACACACATAAAATGCAGTTTTTGTTCTGATACTAGTCCAATTTCAGTCTCAAGCTACCATTAGAATTATTGTTTTAGTGTTATAATGACCAATCACCCAAGGAGAAGCTCTTGATGGAGCTGTCGTTCCCCACCCAGACCTCTGATTGGCATGCCTGGCCTGCCAGAAGCTGGGGACTGTGGCAGGGAAGAAGCTATTGAAAAAACGTGTTCTGTGGGTGATGATGCTATCCACTCTGCTGTGTCTCAGGTTGTACAGTATGTGCAGTGTTTGTGTCTGAGCAGAGAATGAGCTGGGTGGAGTGAGTCTCTGATGATTCTCTTTTCTGACAGCGCTGCACAAACATAGAGTCCATGGAGGGAAGTGTTGCCCCTATGATCCTCTCTGCCATCTTTATGACTCTTTGCAGAGCCTTCCTCTCTGCCTGTGTGGTGGTACCATCCCAGACAGTGATGGCTGTGGTGAGGATGCTCTCTATCATTCCTCTGTAGGCCTGGGTGAGGGGGCGGTGGTTCAGACCAGCTTTCCTGAGCAGCCTGATTAAATAAAGCCTTTGCTGGGCTTTTCTCACTGTGGCTGTGGTGTTATGAGTCCAGCTCAGGTCAGATGTAACTTGCAGTCCCAGGAATCTGTAGCTGTCGGCCCTCTCCACCTCAGTCCCTTTGATGATAAGAGGCTGTAGAGGGGGAGGTTTCTTCCTGAAGTCCAGTACTATTTATTTGGTCTTGTCAGTGTTTAGGATGAGGGATGAGGTCATTCTTCTCTCCATAGACCAGGATGTCGTTAACCAGCGCCCCCCCCCCCCCCCCCCCCCCCCCCCCCCCCCTTGATAAGCCCCAGGTTGGTGGCGTCATCAGCATATTTGATAATGATGGACCTCTCCTCCCATTCTCACCACCTGTGGTCTCTCTATCAGGAAGTCCAGAATCCAGTTACAGGTGGGAGTTGGGACGCCAAGGTCTGTCAGCTTCTTGATCAGCTTGCCCGGGCGGATGGTGTTGAAGGCAGAACTGTAGTCCAGGAAAAGCATCCTGGCATACGTTTTGCTACCTTCCAGATGTTGCAGAATGTGGTGTAGGGCTATTGCTACCGCGTCATCCACTGATCGATTGGGTCGGTAGGCAAACTGTAGGGGGTCGACGGTATCCGGGACTGTGTAGTTGATGTGTGTGAGAACCAGTTTTTCCAGGCACTTCATGGCGACTGGTATGAGTGCCACTGGCCTGAAGTCATTGAGGATGGACGCGTCTGGTCTTTTGGGGACGGGTATGATGGTGGAGGATTTGAAAATACGGGGGACTACAGCCTGGGATAGTGACAGGTTGAAAATGTCAGTGTACACACCAGCTAGTTGTTCCCCACAGGCCTTCAGAACCTTGGGAGGATGGACTTCTGCAGCTCGTACCGGGCTATCTTATACTCCACTTGATCTCCTGATTTGAAGGCTTCCCCCCTCTTCCTAATTTTCTGTTTTATGTCCCCATTAAACCAGGGTTTTTGGTTGGGGAACATACGTACAGTCCTGGTGGGTGCACATATGGACGTGCACCAGCTAATGTAGTCACTCACAGTCTCTGCGTATTCGTGAATGTCATTAGTGGCCTCTTTGAAGAGGCTCCATTCTTTGGCCTCTAAGCAGCCCTGCAGGCTAGCCTGTGCTTCATCAGTCCAAGTGTTAATGGTTTTGACAGTGATTGGTTTTGTTTTGAGCCTTTTGTTAAGCTGGTTTGAGCCTGATTGCCTGGTGGTCAGACTTTCCAAAATGGGGTTTTGGTTCGGCTGAGAAGGCATTCCTGATGTTACTGTAGTAGTGATCCAGTATTTTATTGCCCCTAGTGGGGAAGGTCACAAACTGATGTAGTTTAGGCATGTTTTTCCGGAGATTACAGTGGTTAAAATCTCCCACAATCCATAGCATTGCTAAAACAACAAATCGAATGGGTGCCTAACACTTTTGCACAGTACTGTCTTCTGCTGTGTTTTGGTTCAGGGCTGTGACAAAACGCTTGACTGATGTGCTTGATGTGTGTTTGTAGTTTGAACCTCCAAGTTGTTTACATAGAGCAAATTCAAGAGGTTGAGTCTTATAACTTAGCCTACTGCTCATACAAACTCTGCCCCTGTGTTTTACTTACACAACTACCACTGTCAATAATAGATGTACCGCAGAGGAGCGGTACAAAATATGACCGCCGCCCAGTCCAGCACATTTTTTCTACAAAAATAAGTCACGTTTGTCAAATTGTGTTCATTTCCTTTTTCGTGTTTGTAATTGAGTGTGTGCAGAGTGTGTGGTTGTTTTTGAGTATATGAGTGCTTCTGTGTGTGTTTTTTGAGTGTTTGTGCCTGCATATAAGTTGTGTGTGTGTGTGTGTGTGTGTGTGTGTGTGTGTGTGTGTGCATGTGTAGTGTGCTATTCAACTACTTTACCAATAATCTAGCCCATCTGTTACAATAATGCATACAGAACTGGTTCCTTCCTTCAAAATACTGTAGGGGACTAGTGAATCACCATCATTTAACAATGTTAACAAGCATCAAATGTAAAGTGTGTGTATATATATATATATATATTTTTTTTTTCTTTCTTTTTTTTCTTTTCTTTTTATTATACGGCTCTTCACAATGCTAGTAGAACGCTCCATTGACTTGAATGGGATTTCCCAACGTTCTACGGTAAAATATTTTCATGTAATTACCGCTGCAAACATATAATTACCGCTGTCAATGGCAACGGGTTTTGTGCTGCTGATTTAAGTTTTTCATATCACTCCGCAAGTAGCCCAGTCACTTCTTGCATTGGAACTTCATTCAAAAGTGAAAGCAGACGGTTGATCAGCTGTGTTCTAAAGAATGTTTGATTCAAGTTTAGCGTGTGTTGCGAACTATTTGCTTCTCAGCAAAAGCCACGACGAAACGGTAACAAATAAGTGTAAAGAGACATATCGTGGAGTGGCGTGTCGGGGTCCGGTTCGCCCTGTAGGGAATTATTTTCCAATAATGACCGGCGTTCCATACATTATCCCTTACATATTTAACAGGAGAAAAAAAGGGGTAGGGTGGGGTGAGAATGGTTAATGTAACAACAACATATTACAGTTATAGCACTTTTCTTGACACTCAAAGCGCTTCACAGGAAGGGCGGAATCTCACTAAGCACCACCAATGAGTAGCACCCATCTGAATAATGCACAACAGCCATTATGTGCAAGAATGTTCACCACACACTAGTTTCAGGTGGAGAGAGGAGTGAATGAACCAATTACACACTGGGAGGATGATTACAAGGCCATATTGAATGGACCAGGTTGGGAATTTAGCCAGCAAATCAGGGAACCACCTACTCTTTGCGATAAGTGCCATGGGATCTTTAACAACCATAGTGAGTCAGGACCTCAATTTAACATTCATGCAAAGGAAAACATCTCCTGCAGTACAGTGTCCCTGTCACTGCAATAGGGCATTGGGATTGATATTTGTTTGGTGTTTTTTGGCCACAGGGAAGAGTGCCACCTACTGGCCAGCCACCAACACCAATTCCAACAGGAACCTACTCTTCCAAATAGGTCTCTTATCCAAGTAATAACTAAGCCTGCTTAGCTTCAGTAATTCAGCAAAGTCAGGGTATCTGCTGGTCTGGCTGCTGGCTAAAAACAAAATGTGAAAGGCATGTATGATTCTAACCGTCTCACTGAACTGCATTATGCACACTGAATTCTCACTGGTACCAAAACATGATTAGTTCATAGATTTCACATGTAAAATACATTTTATACAACCCCACCCCCATCTTGCCTGTCATAATTCTGATAAATTCTTAAATTGTGTGCATGTGTGCGTGTACGTGTTTATGTTTATGTGTGTGTATATGTGTGTGTGTGTGTGTGTGTGTGTGTGTGTGTGTGTGTGTGTGTGTGTGTGTGTGTGTGTGTGTGTGTGCGTGCATGTGCTTGTGTGTGTGCCTGTGTGCGCGCCTGTGTGTATGCATGTGCATGCATGCGTACATATGTCTACTGTGTGTGTCTGTGTGTGTCATATGTATGATTACTGTGAATGTATGTGTGTGTGCGTGTGTATCTGTTTATGCACATGTGTGCACAGGGCTCCAGAGTGCGACCAATTTGGTCGCATATGCGACCTAATTTTTCAAAAGTGCGACTAAAAAAAATCGGAGGTCGCACCGGTGCGACCAGCTATTCGAGAGAGGAAAAAGTGTCCGCATTGAAACTCTATCTTTGGTTCAATAACAGACACATATTTGGCCAATATCGTGGTTTAAACAAATCACAGATAGTGAAGGGCGGGACCTCCCCTCTGATTGGCCGTGGCCCAGTGCCTGTGTGTAAATTTTAAAATGCGTGTGCTGCAGAGAGAGAGAGAGCGAGAGAGAGGTCAGAGACCCGTCAGATAAACAGAGTGGATGTAGTTGCATTACAGTGTTGTCACATAGGCCGAGATAAATGTCCCCTCTCCCCACTGCCTTTCGGCGGCTGGCAGCAGCAAACCGATCAGACGAGCCCGAGATGATGATCAAGTTTATCGTTGCCTACGATAGGCCTAGTGAAACTTCCCTGCAAGTTCAGTCTGAAATAATTATTCACCAGAAAAATAGTTTGAACGTAAACCTGACGTACAGGAATGCCACTTGCGCCAAATTTATAGGAGTCATTGCAGATGAAAAGACGTCTTAAAATTGCGAACAATGCATACAAGGCCTTCCCGAACGACAGAGATACAGATATCGCCGAAAAGGAGTGCGTCATTGACCGCAGTTACATGCAGGGAGTAACCCGGTTTTCAACAGTAATATTCGTTTTGCGCGCGAGTTGTGTAAACTCATTCTGATGGCATCAATCAATTTAATCCGGTATTTGGCGCAAACCGAATATCGCTGCTTCATTTAAAGCCCGAATATTCCCTGCATGTATAACTGTGGTCATTGTGTACGGTGAATTGAATGGACACATTTAGATCGAGCATGGCAAGTAATAGCCTATAATAATAGGCCTACCATTTCATTACTGCATTAACCATAGTGATGTTCTTATTGGAAATTTAAAAATACTAAAATTAAAAAGTTAATTGCATTGTGGGGCTGTCAAATGATTATTGCAATCATCATTGCAAAATCACATAAAAATCCCCCAGGCTACTTGGAACATCTCTTTAAATTGTGCTCAAATACATTTCTATGGAAGATGCTAGCATGGAGAGCTGGTTTAGCCAAGGCCTAAAGATCATGAAGGATAGTATGTAAGACATTGAGCCATGAGATGTGCAGTTTGAAGCCCTTAAAAGACGTGCACTGTTAATTTACTCACTGTTATTTTTATTTAATTCATCTTGAGATGTTTTAAGTTTAAATTTCAGCTCAGTGAAGCACTTAAAGCACCAACACTTCATTAAGTTACTTTTCTTGTAGAATTGTAAATCATAAGTCATAGGACAACCTATATAGGACAGTAATTAAAAGTGAACCTGCTGCAGTGTTAAATGCGATGTGGTTGAAAATGTGGGTGCACCCAACTTTTGTGCTGGTGCACCTAAGAAAAAAAGTTAGGCGCACCAGTGCAACCAGTGCAAAAAGTTAGTCTGGAGCCCTGGTGCATATGGAATGGGTTAACATGGCCCCTGGAGGCAAACATACGCATAAAATTGGTCATCCTAGGCCCTACGGTTCTCAAGATATTCACAGAAAACTCTGTTGGTGTACAGTCACTAAATGTACACATAAATTAATTTATTGTATGGCCCCCCATGAATGGAATTCCAAAAAACTTGGCGTGCATTCAGAGGGTGTCATAATGTTCCCACACTTCCAATTTCGTGCAGTTTTGACAGGTCAGAGATACCTGCGATTACAACATCTAATTTTTGCTTTTTCATTTTTAACTGGGTGGCGCTATACATGAAATGAGTGGTTATGGGATGGGTTAACATGGCCCCTTAAGACCAACGCAAAAAAAAAGGTGGTCCTCCTAGGCCCTACAATTCTCAAGATATTCACAGAAAACTGTGTCCGCCCTACCCTCCTTTCAGGGGTTCAGTCCGGGGGGGGGGGGGGGGGGGGGCGACGGATCAAAACGAAAAACAATGAACTCAACGAATCCATTCTTTCAAGGTATTGGCCACAGGGGGGGGGGGGGGGGGGGGGCGACGGATCAAAACGAAAAACAATGGTTCCATGCTATCCTTGTGGGGCTACATGCCCACCAAGTTTCGTGCACCCCGGTCTTTCAGTGTGCTTCGCTGCGCGGCGGTCATAATTAAGGAGGTATTACACGCTACTGTACGATGACCCTCCATTTTTGAAAAACTCCCATTTCAAAGCCCTCTTCCTCAAACAACACATGAACCTACTGTAGGTGAAATGGACAATCCCAGTCCACTGTATTAGGGCTGTGTCTGTCCCTCCTGCCGTCTGCTAGCACCTCACCATCTCATTTCTTTAGCTGTGCCTCTGCACATTAGTGAGCCCATTGCAAGGGCAGTGTCAAAGCCAGAATGACGAAATAGCATGAGTTTAGGAGGAGTGTGGCGCTGCGACGCAATCAGAGAGTCATTCAAAAAGCCCACCGATTACAGGAACCCTATGCAGTATGCTTTTTGCTTGCAGTTTTCTCTACAGAGCTCCCCCTACAGCCTCAGAGTAGATATTTTTACGACACTCCTCACTCAGTCAGTCTGCCGTTTCCTTTTTCCCTTTTCCTCCGACAGCAGTTTACTTGCTTTCTGCTTCTTTTTGCTGGCTCTGCCATGACAAATGTTTGAGAAACTCCATTGCTACCTTGTTCTAGCCGGTGCCTGGCGTGTATGTGTGTAGTGGCGTAAAGCATTTTGTTACATCGCGAGACCGTGAGACGGCCACCATTCAACCCAGAAAATAACTCAGAAGCTGTTAAGTTAAGGTAAATGAAGCTAAAGAAAACTGCATAGTTCCCCTTTAAAAGGTATCGAGCTCACTTCTGAGAACACTGCTTGTCCCCAGTGCTAGGCGTAGAGATAGGCAGCTCTATCTGAAGAGGGGTGGGGTGCTGTTGAGATTAGTAATGTGGATAAGACGACCCATCCCTGCTCTATGGCCACTCCGCTTTCTGGTCCCGTAGGCGTACAATCGGCGCTTATTTTAGTCCCACCGGTCTGCTCTCATCTCATATGGAGCACAGTTATCTGTTCTACATTCCATAGACCAACCTGCCATGGGAGGTCCTGAGTAGACAGGAATCATTTTGATGCTTGCTCTTTTTATCATTGCGACTGTCCTAGTTAATGTGTAACTTTCGGAGCTGCTGGTCTCGCCTGGCGTAATTGTGTTGCCCTTTGGCCCTGCTATTTTCCATACAAGGGTGTCAGCCACTCTGTTCAGTTGGTGTCATGTTACCTTGCAGTTTCTCTTTAGAATGTGCCTGGCTTCCCTTGTTTTCTGTAAGAAAAGGGACTCGAGGGCCTCCTGAAATATGGGCCTGGTCATGTGACATTCTCTCAGGACAAGTATGAAAGGAGCCCTGACGAAGCATATCATGCCAGACTGGCAAAATGTGACTGTATGACAGCAGTTGTGTTGACATGGAGTACTAGACTGTTAGTCAGTAAAATCATCTTCTATTCTTCTATCAAGTCAAATGATGATCGTTGGTTTTGAGAATTTTAGATAACTCACTCCCACAAGTGAGACATCATTGAAATCTTCAGAACAGTAATGTTTTTTTTATGTGATATACGAGGCCCTTATATAAATCTTGTGACAATAAAAGTCAGTTAAAACAATCTTGTGACAATAAAGTCATCATGTGAGTCATAATTGCTGCATCTACATTTTTCATGTTTGTTTGACGTCACGTCTTTATTTTTACAGATTGTCATGCTTAACTCCCTGTCTGACCTGCATGGTTACATCGACAAAGGCCAATTGACGTCTGAACTGGGTGGAAATCTTGAATATTGCCACAGTCAGTGGATCCATCACAGAACTGTGAGTCACACAGTTCAGTCACTCCTTCCCAATGAAATTATAATTCAAGACAATCTCTTGGCCTGTTTTTGTCACATTCAGAAATGTTCTTATTAAATGGTTGTTGTCTCTGAGAATTGAATGATTGAAATAGACATCCAGATAAATTTCAACGGGTGAGTTGTCTCTTTAGGCCATCGAGAATTTTGCAGTGACGGTGAAAACCACAGCCCAAATGCTGCAGAAGTTTGGCACAGATCTGGCAGAAACAGAACTTCCCAATGATGTGCAATGCACTAAAGATCTGTTGGGTGCCCATACAGAGAAACACAACAAACTGAAGGTGAGAAAAGCCCTGATCACACCTTTAGTGATATAACAGCAACAGAGGCCTAGATGAAACCACACTGGTATTCTGATTATAGTCCATCAGTCAGAATGGGGGGCAGGGGTCAGGCTGAAAAAAGAGATCTTACTCATTAGCAACAACACATGTTGATAGATAGATATTATATCATGGTCAGTTTGAGGTAAGATACTTTTGAGGCTTCTGTGATATTTCCTTTAACTGTAATCTTTCTGTAATCTTTCCATCAATTTTCCGTCATTGACTCATTGATAGGATGAACTCAAGCTTTCCATGAAGCAAGGAACCACCCTGCTGTCCTGCATCAAAGAGCAAGCCAACAAATCAGAAAGCCATAAATTAAACCCAGATGAATCAGATAACCTGACCACAGTGGAAAGGTAATAAAATAAAACAAATTTGAATCAGAAGTTTGTAGATGTATATTGTTATTACATATCAAACATAGTTTAGATAGTATAGAATTGATACCTAACATAGTATAGTATTGATACCTAACATGTTGACACCCTCTATCGTATATGTGTCTGTTGCAGGTTGTTGGCACAGCTGGATGAGACTGAAAATGCTTTTGAGCAGTTCTGGTCCAAACATCACCTCAAGCTGGAGCAGTGCCTGCAGCTGCGACACTTTGAGCAAGACTTCAGAGAGGTACCTCCGATTACGCCACACCCAAACAAATCATATACGTTCTCAAGGGGGACAATTTTCAAATGTCAATACTGTTATTCACTCAACGTTATTTTCCAAGGCCTTCTGAGGCAAATATCTGTTGGTTGGCTCTGAGGCTCCTATCTTTGTGTCCTCAAGGTGAAAGTCTCATTGGACGGCTTGATGAAGACGTTGGCCGCGCTGTCCGACATCGGGGACTCAGTGGCCCGCGTGGAGCAGCTGCTGAAGGAGCTGAAGAGCCTGGAGGACAGGGCGCAGGTCAGGCTCGTCACATGCCCCTGAGCACCGTCACGCTGCATCACATTCAGTTTGTGGCTCCTCAGGGGTGGAAGGCGCTCAACAAAACACTCCATTGATTTAAGGCCTTTCGCTTCACCCCCATCCCTAAATTGCACATTCTGGGTCAGATACGCCATAATCGCCCATCTGTCAACATTCTATGACTGAACAGACCATGTTGTGTTAGGTATAAGATCGTCACGTGTGGACTTCTCTCTGTGGTATTTCCTACAGGAGTTCTTGGAAAAGGCCCAACGGCATGCTTCATATGGCGACCAGCTCATCCAAAGCAACCACTATGCTGTGGACTCCATAAGGCCAAAGTGTGTTGAACTGAGACGCATCCGTGATGACTACAATAATGAAGCCAAGAAGAAATACGATGTCCTGTCCAAATCACTTGAAATTCACAAGGGCATTGACAAGGTATTGGCATGAAAAAACAGTCACATCTCAGAAAGAACGGATTCGTTGAGTTCATAACTAGCAGGCATTACTAATATGAGCTGGGAGAATAATCTTTATTTTGATCTTGATACCAGCTTCTCTTCACAAGTGTGGTTGCAGGAGCAGTTGCAAAGCTGCAACCACTACCGACATTGTACCTTCCTGTCATTGTTTTCCAAGGACATGTGTGACAAAAAGCAGAAGCTGATGCACAGCCAGAAGAGCTGTTTGCATTCACGTTCATGAACACATTTTACATTCATGCACAGATCTTGTCAGATTAATTTAAACTTCTTCCGCTGAAGGAAGCACGGGCAAAACGCTCTCGTACATCTCACACCCTGGGCAAAAAAAATCTCACACATTGCAAAACTGTTTTACATTCACACCAGAAAAGCTTCCTCCTCTCTCTCTCTCTCTCTCTCTCTCTCTCTCAAGTTGTGCTTTAAATATTTTTCATACTGTTCCTCTAATTTGCAGTGTTGTGCCAGTTCACAGCTTTTCTGAACTACTTTCAAGTTCAGTTCATACATGCTCAAAGTGAACAGTTCACGTTCAAAGTTCACAATTTTAATTCTGAACTAGTTCAAAGTTCAGTTCATTTTACTTTTTTCGTGAGATATTCAAATAAATACTTTTTTGACACTACGAGCTAGAAATCACTATACATTCTTTGAAGCTGCTCATTGTAGACATTTGCTCATGACACTGCAATTGTGGGTTTCTTACCAGGTGATGAAACTTGCAGCAGTACAGACAAGGTAGACCAGTTCTATACTTAGTGCAATGAAATCCAGCCCTCCGCGCTCTCGTCGTTGCCTGCTACGCGGCGTTGCTATGCCTACCCCGCTCTTCGGGTAACGTTGTGCGGAAGCCAGTATGCTATTCAACTATTCTCAGCCGGACACTACGTTGCCCGCAATGCATTGCGCACACAATGTCAAAACCATTTCTGTCTGGTGATACATGATTTAAGCGGCACCAGCGAGAATACAGGAGGGAGGAACTTTCTCTCGTTGCGTTTCAAAAGAGAAAACAGATGTCACTCAGTTTTCAATGGAAAACAAATTCCAACGTTCATTTAGAGTGATGTCTGCCGTTCATGACACATAATGTGAACTAATTCACGTTCAAGTTCTTTATTAAAAACGAAAAAAATGAGCGTGTTCAATGAACGCGTTCTTTTTAACTCGTTCACGCACAACACTGCTAATTTGGTAGCAGAACAAATGGAGCATTCAATTATATTAGGGCCAGTGGTAGCTATACTGCACTTAATAACTTATACAGGAGCCTCGTGACTAGTGTCGGTCCAATTACAGTTTAGCAAATAAAGTCATTAGGTTTAATTGCAAATGTGTGCATACACATGTGAGGAGACTAGCACATGTGAGTGTGTGTGTGTGTTTTCTTTTCTTTTTTCACTCTCTCTCTCTCTTTGCCTGTCTGTGTGATGTACAGGTGAACCAGTGGTGTGAGTCGGGAGTGTATCTGCTGGCCTCTCAGGCTGTGGATAAGTGCCAGTCTCAGGAGGGGGCTGAGGCAGCACTGCAGGACATTGAGCGCTACATCGAGACAGCTGAGGAGCAGCAACTGAGCATGCTCAGAGAGCTCTACAACCAGCATGAGCTCATGCTCTCAGACTATATCAAGGTAAAAAAAAAGTCACTTCATGAAAACACTACTCTCTGAAACAAGACTAAACAAATTAGATTTTGTCAATGAATACAATCATTTCCAGTCTCATATGGTGTGTAAGATTCACAGAAAAATAGGTCTACGGTGAAATGTCAGTAAAAAAAAAATAGTATGGACCTTTTTATTAATTCTTATTATGATTTTTTGTGAATATTATTCACAATGTTTTCTTGTATATGGACATGGTGGAGCAGCGGTAAAGTTACCGTCTGATGTGGCGGTCAGCATCAGTCCGTGTTGCTTTGGATAAAAGTTTCTGCTATATACAGTACCAGTCAACTTTAACTGTAACTTTATTTACAGTATGAAAGAGAATATTCTCGTTCTTGTCATTTTCAAATGTATACATCATGCAGTTCAGGTGACAGGACATTTAGGGCCCTATCTTACCAATCTTAAACGTACAGTCTAAAACAGATGGTTTGAATATGTTTAGGGCGTGTCCAGTCCAAAATCCTGACTGCGTAATAAGTTCACCTGATGCCAGACGCATTGTTCAAAAGGGTTTTTCTTATGTTTCTTAGTTAGCCATTGGTGTGTTTTGGGCATCAAACAATGCATTGGTATTTTGACGAGTCTGCGCATATGAAGGAACCTGCTTGCAGGCATGACCGTGTATGCATCACCAGGATTCCACTAAACCATGCTTCACTAAAATATATATGTGACTAGCACTCACCTATATGTGGTGAAACCAGTTATGCAAGATGGGATAACATATCAAGAGAGAAATCCAACACATTACAGGACATTGTGGCACTGACATCAATGCAGAGAATGTTGTGTGCAAAAGCTTAGGTTAATATTTAGCCAGTTGTTTTTAAAGTAGTTAAAATACATTTATAGGATAGCTCACAAACTCATTTTACAGAAAGAATAACAGGCTGCAATAGCAGGCCTTTGCAACATATATGAATGTGACCAAGATATACAGCAGCAAATTGTTGCAAATATATCAATATGACAAAAATATCTAGAGCTTTTAGATGTCCACTTTCAGATATTAGATGTCTTAGTGGTTACACAGCCTCAGCAATGATATGGCCATTATCCATTAGCTAGGTCGCTATAAAATAAGTCACTATAAAATTGCATTTAAATTGGAATATTACATTTGCCTGATCAAACAAAATTATGTTCTTGCATTGTGGGTACATCTATGGCTATGTCAATACTGAGGAGACAGTGTACTTTGTATCCCAGCCGTTTTATTTGAATCACTTTAAGCTTTACAGGACATTGTATTGGTCTAAAAAAGCATTCCAAACAACAATTACTCTTCTTTGTTATAAAGGAGAAATCTTGATAATTCTCTAAAGGGCCCCTTCTCGAGAACCTCCAAGGATTCTTGAACAGACTTATTTTTTTGAGATGGTGGAAAGCTTCCTGGAAGATTGCCATTGTTGCACACTGTTTATGTAGTGAGATTTGTGACTGCTCTGAAGAGACCTTTAAAATATCTCCTCCTGGATTTGTTTGGTTCCTGTTTCTGTAAAGCACAGGTCGGCTTAGGAATATGTGAACCTCAAGAAAGACAGCTTATTGTAAATGTCAACCCTCTGTATGTTGAGCTGTGTAAATATGAGTCATAAAGGAGATTTTCAGGATATTTCCCTCCCCTTTTTGAAACGTTCATTAATGTTCTGTGAATTTATGCTATGCTTTCTTTCAGTATAGACCACAAATATGTCCTTTATTTTTAGATTAATTTATTGTTGCAGCTGAATCTGCAAAAAGCATTCGCATCAAAATCAAAATGCTCCTTGTGTCCCTCTACATAGAGCAATGTCCAGAAGGCGCTTCAGAGGCTGCAAGATGTCCAGGAGATGTTTGAGAAGAGACACGTCAGCCTTAAAAAGCTGTCAGCCAAACAGACTCGACCGGTGCAGCCCGTAGCTCCACGGCCAGAGTCCTCGCCCAAGCGACCCTCGCCAAAAACTCCCAGGCCACCAAGCACCAGTGAGTTCCCCTACCCTATGGTCCTTTTAAACCGCACCAGACAGCAAACAAATGATAAAGCATGGCCATTGGCCACCTGCACATACAGATACAATTTGGTTTGGAGGAAGCATTCCCATCATTAATTAGTCTTAAATGATTTGTTTGTGTAATGGAGTACTTTCCAAAACATCATTATGAGATTGATACTAATGTGAAGCTCTCTGCAGCAGCCACGAGACGCGGCTCAGAGAATTCAAGTGCCACCAAGCAGACCACTGATGCGGAACTGGCGAAGAAGAAGAACATTCGGAAGGCCAAGGGGGGCATAAAGGCAAGTGATGTGTATTTGATTCCACCTCAGGGTTTGCTCCAAAGTCAGGGATATGAAGACTTCAATGTTCATGGAGAAAGCTTCCACAAATTTGAATTATAGTCACGTATGTAGTAGAACTACAGCAGAATCAATTAAGAATTATATGACACAAATTGCTGAAATCTGTATGTGTAGTAGTAGAGGAAAATCACAATATACAACACAGCAAACGCTGAAGGACATTGTCATTGTTCTGAATTCAGATTGAGGTGATGCATGAGGCAAGCCAGGGAGGCTCCAGCCACATGCTGGTGTCCAGTGAGACCGAGGAGAGCCTTTCGAACAGACGCAGGTAAGGGCCTCTTGTCTGAATCGTAAGTCATAAATCATTTTTGACAAAGTCCTCTTTTCAGTCTATATAGTAAAAGTATAGATTCTAGGTGTTTTTATATTATGTGTGCAGGGAATGCATAGTTTCTTAATTATGTTTGTCATGGACTGCACACACCACTATTGACACCACCGGGCTAGTCATGTTCAATGCAGTCTTGTGAGCAATGCGCTAATGATTGACTCTGCCATATTTTAAATTCTCAGGCTATACATTTACACACTAACAGTAGTACACAATGTGTGTGTGCATCTTATTCAGAAGAGATATTACAGAAAGACAATCTAAAGGGAAATAAACTTTTAGAAAGCTTACAGTCAGCACCAGCTCTTGTTCAACATTATATGCTAAATGCTAATGCTTATATGCATTATGACCACCTTTCATTTCCTGAGAATAGCAGTGGAGTGAACTCAACCAACACACTGGACTTTCCCTCCACATGTTATTTTGGTTTCGTTGTGGGTAAATGCTAATGGCTATTTGTGAGACCTTGTGAGTTGTTCTGGGCAACTGGCAGACAGCCAGTAGTAGAGCCAGGCAGTGATGGAGAGTGAATCCGTGGTGTTATCACTCTGGGTGCCTTGTTAAAGTAGACTGCTGGACAGTACAGCATGGGCTCATTTTCTTACATAATACACTTTGAACTAAAGCAAGAGCCTTGTCCTGTGGTCAAATTATTTTAGACGGAGTGACACACTGGAACGTTTGGGAAATGCCAGTGCTGCAGTCACATGGTTTTTCAGCAAATCCAAACTGCCCAGAAAAAAAACCACACAAGTCAAATCATTAGGTGTGTCATTCTACCATAAACTAAGAAAAAGTAATAATTCACCAATATCCATAAACTGACTAATTCCTAGAGATACACATATGACCCTTACCCAGAAACGGAGCGATTAGAAGTTAAAAGCTTTGTGGCGGCAGGGAGCCATAGAAGGACACAAGCTAAGTACTGTGTTAATTTAAACACTTTGAAAGTGCACAATAGATATTTTGTGTGTCTGTGGGTCATTAAGAGTAATTTTATCTTCCAAGTAAAAAACAAATGTCAGTCCTAATTACAAGCTAACATATTCCAGGCCCTTGTGGCAACCTTGGGAGAGGGTAATGCTGTGACGCCGGCCAGCTCTTACAGTGTCCATGTGGAATTATTTAGAGAGCAGGATGTGGGATACAGGGAATTGTGTGATGTCTTGGATGCCAGTGGCAGGAAATGTCTGCTGCTGGTTATGGGCTTACGGTTCAGAATAGAAGGGGGATGGGGTGGGGAGGTGAAGTTTGTGTGCTACTGTAAAGATGAAATGAAGCAATAGTTTTCTTACTATCAATCTGTTTAATTTAGAATGATGGCATAGAAACCTGAAGATAAACACAAATCTATGAGGTACGTCTCAAAATGACTCCCTTTCGAGGATTACAGTCATCAAACCTATAAGGTCTTGATCTAAGCCACGACTACAAAGGGTATCAAATCTGGTCCACATAGGGAGTTTCCATGACGCCAAAAGGCAGCAATGAATGAACACAAACTTAAGTACATGGCTTTAGCCTCAGATTTTGGGATTGGGGGGTGGGGTCAAGGAACAGCAGACAATAAAAAGAATAACACATTAAAAGACTATATTCGCCCCAAAGAACACTATAAGAAGGCTGCTTTACAGGGGTAGGTGTTCACATAGTAGGGTTTACAGAGGAGCATCATTTTCACTGCAGTGCAGTACAATTTCCCCATTATCCCAGAGGAAATGCCATTGATCTTTGGGTCAGTGGCCATCTTCCAGAGGTGCCGAACATCGGCCACGTGCCCATGTGAGGTGATCATCTTTTCATAGATGCAGGGATGATAGGGGGCTTTCCCCTCCCCTGAAAAGTAAACGTGTTCCTGAGGAGAGACCCCCATGGATTTGGCACAAATTCCCATGAACACATCGTCAATATAGAGTGAGGCGTTAAGCGATGTGGAGGCCTGGTAAATTTTGGCGGCCACATCTCCTGAGACCACGTAGCCAGCGCCAGCAGTGTAATCTGGGTAGGAAGGCCACTGGTACATCTCATAAGGCATGTAGTATTTGCTGTCTCTCCGGCGAATGGGTGGGGCGCCACGGTGAACATGGCCTGCCCAGAAGTCCTGCACACCATCTTCCTTTAAGCCCTGAAGATAGCGCACCAGGTTGGGCATGTGGATGAAGATGTCGTCGTCTGCCGACATGAGGAAACTGGCATGGGCACAGTGGGCGTGTGCCCAGCGGAACTGCAGCAGGAGCTTGATGGTTAAATTGTGAAAAGTGTCCTCAAAGTCCTGCTGCACAAGATCCTTGTAGGTACGGTCTTCCTCACTGAGAGCCTGTTGGACACTGGCCCGTTGGTGGGGATTGGGATGAACACCGAGGGCAAAAACCACCTTCACAGTCACCCCTAGTCCCTCCTGTATGTAGCTCTCATTCCCCCATGTAGATCGAATAGCCTGTCTCCTCTCCACATTCTCTGGCGAGGACTTGACAAAGAGAAGCAGCAGCACATCCTTCCCATTGCACATCTCCTTGTGGTCGAGCAGATATGGAAAACTGCAGAAGCTCTCCGCTTCTTCTCGACTAACACTGAAACTGTTGTTGATGAAGTCATAGCTGTTGACCAGGTAGCGGTATGAGTAGGACTTCATGTGCCTCACCACGTGGTGGTCCAGCTGCTCCCAGCACACCATCAGCACAGACAAGACAAAGCACATGGAGATAAGTTGCAGACACTGACATTTTCTGATCCTCCTGAAGTTCATAAACATTCTGCAATCCTTCTGGTCCCGTCAGCTCTCTCGTCAAGTCCAGTACAGTGTCTTAGATGAGTCACAGAAGCCACCCTGTCCGTTACTCCAAACTATGACCTGGGTTTCATTTTCCATCCTATCCACTGCACGGGGACGTGCTCCTCAAAGAGAGAGCTCTTCTCTCCCCCGTCTACTCCTCACGCCACCAGCAACTCTGTGTGATCCTGACTGGCTGTTCCCTCTCCACATGGTCCATCACACAGCTTCAATCATGCCTCTGTGAAAACAAAATTGATTTGACTTTAGTCAACATGGAATTGTCAAGAAAAGGGCATGAGGGAAACACAAACCAGTACAAAATTATAGGGACTACTGGCATACAGAAAATCTTCCATACTGTACCATTGAAACAACGGAAAAAACACGTGCTTTCTTGTATTTGGAATCGTCCCTATACATACAGTCGGATACTAGTCATAATCGTGGTTACCGCCCCCAGTTGCCGTGGTTACCGTGGCTGAAAAGCCCCGAGGGGGAAAACATTCGTTTAGATACCATGTAAACTAATGGAGGTGCACCGGCTTGAGTACAGAAAGCACCTATAAAAATATTAAATCTTTTAGCAAACATCACAAAACGGCACAAACACGTTTCAACTGAGAGTTATCTGTGTGTCAAGGAGGTTAAGGGTAACATTAAGTTCCCTCATTTTGCTAATTCCAGTTAAACGGCCAGAACTGTCTCGAGTGTACTCATTGTAGAACTGCTTTCAATGGCCGGACTGTGTAGCTCGGTTTAGCAAGCTAACCCTTTTGCCTTAACATCACATACTCGTAAGTTGCATCTGAATTTATTCTCACATGAATGCACATTCTCTACAATGGCCGTGGGAATAGTTTTAACAAGTAATGTGTACCAGTTGGTTATGTTACATTGACGATATAAAGTTAGCCAGTTAGCAACCTAATGATGCTACCATTGAATATAGCTTCCAGAGAAATTTGTCGTCAACATTGGGCAATCGAGGGTGAATTAAGTTGTTAGCATACACTGGGCAGTTAAGTAAACACAATTCCTACAAATTATTGTGTTCAAAAACAAGCAGAACTCCACCTGAATGTAAAACGAATGTATAAAGTCTAACTGTTAGCTAGTTCGCCCATTGACTTCCATTGTGTGAGGTTAGCATGCTTTCCCCCTCGTGGGGGGCGGTAACCTTTCCGAACGTCTTAACCGACTGTATCTCATAGATAAAAGGCCAGGTAACTTAAATTTGCAGTCTGGGATTGCGCAGTAGCACAAGTCGCGTTTGTTTATATTGAAATTTATTAGCAGACGCTTTTGTGCAAAAACCTTTACATTATATTCTTTCACACAAACATACGTAGGCCTACTTGTGGGCGTTTTTGGGAGGTAACCAGGTATACCATGCTATTGGAGGTGCAAACAAACGCTGTATTTCAATAATCGTTGAATGGGCAGCCAGCTTGCGGTCGTGAGATGATTGCTGAATGTGACAAAAAATATTATGGACTTGAAATCCATAATTTGCCCCCCCTCCCATAAAACCAGTAGGCCGCCTAAACTCCTCCGTTTACTCTTGGAAGTTCACCCGTCTTTTTAAGCAAAGCCTTGTTCATTTCATGTTGCTCAATCATTCTCTGCTTAGCAAATGGAGGGGATACTTTGAATTTTGAAATGGAAACCTTTACCAGAAATGGCAGCTCAGGCAAAGCCATGTGACAACACAACAGCTAAGTTAGCGAATGTTACCTTGCATTTCTTCATATCAAACATGGTAATGGCTATGGAAACTAACGTTACCTTTCTCTGACGGTGCAATACACGTTAATGTGACTTTGTTGCTGTATTTTCTAAGGTAGGCCCAAGAAAAACGTTGAATGAGTGTTATCCACGATCAGATTATGTCAGGCCTAGACTATGTGGTGTTACTAGCCAATTCAATTTTGAGCTAGCCATAGCCATTTTATCTGGCTTGATAATTAGCGGGCTAGGTTAGCTATCAATGTTGTATACCTACCGGTATCCTAGCTGGGTCATGGACGTTAATAACAGAACTTGCAGTTATTGCAAAAGTGCGCTGAGTCTACATTATACCACAATCAAGTGATGGCTTAATGAATCGTACTTAAGCTTACCTCACAGTCTGAAAAATGATTTGACCCTCAGTGAAACCCCGCCCTTTTAGATCCTCCAATTACAGATCGATTTCCAATCTTGGATGATCCTTGTTCTGAATGTCAAATGACGTCAAATTTTGTATTCTACTAGGAAAAAACATAGCGGGTAACATAATAACCTTCCTTTGATATTTTCTTTTATTTATTCACACTAACATGAATGTGGCTCCCTGAAGTAAGCATTCCTGAAACAAGAAGGTTTTAGCAGATAGCAGCTGATATGGCTCTAGCACAGATTGGCCTAAGCAAGATTCGCACAGGCCTACAAGCTCGGACATGTAAAAGCTTGTAAAGGCTTCATGTAAAGGCTAAAGTTTGTTGTCGTATGTAGATGGATTATGAACGTAGTAAAGTGAATGCGGAAACATGTAAGATTTAGGAAAATCTTGTCTGACTGCACTCATGTGAAACCTGCTGTTATGTTTAGTGGTTGGTCATCTCCAAATAAGGGTTTGATAGCCGATTCTTATGTGTCAGGATGACCTCTTTCTGTCCAAGGCACAGAGACTGACATACTGGTGTTGTTGGAGTAGGCCTTGTTGGTCTTCCTCAAAAGACCCAACCTGAACAATGAAAAATATTGTGTACATAGGCTACCATCTTTACATGCCATGCCGAGTAGGGAGCTACCAGGTGATAGTGTTCACTGAACACATACACGGGCAGTGCAGTTGCACGTGATTGTCTTCAATTATTCGGACAAAAAGAAACACTTTGCATGCAAACACAACAGACACTTTGCATGCACACAACAAAGCAGGTCCAGGAGTATTAATATCTTTGTCCTGTAGGCTTACAGGAATTTTGAATGTTTGAATGTAACTTTTGTAACTATTGTTTTATACTGTACTGTGAAACGAAGGACTTCTCAGAAACAGTCACATAATCATTAAAATCACTTTGCATATTTTGAATTAGGCAATAGGCCTACCCTACATTGAAGTACAACTTTTTAAATGATCCATTATTTATCTATTGATGACCTGAAAACCTATTACAGTAAAGGGTTAATAGATTGATGATATATTCTGTTAAGATTTATGGAGTTCCATGATTTTCTGATTTGTAAATTTCAGTCAGTAAATCTTTCCACACTGGATGCAGACTTGATGACATCTGCACTGAGCTTCCATCATTTTTGGTTCCATTATGTCCTGTGTACAGTACCAAAGACTAAAATTGCCATGGAACTTTAATGCCAATTCGAGCTTTAGCACATAGCCCGTCTGAGGAGAGTTACTGCAGATCAGCATTAAGGTGTCAGAAAAAAAATGATTGGCCCAAGTTGTAGAGAATCACACTATTGAGATAATAACTTTAAAGTAGCATGCTGCAAAAAAATTAGGTGAGGGGGTTTCCTAAACCAACTACTGAATATTCTTATTTGATAGATGACATTCATACATTCTGGTTATTTTTGGAGATCTGTGTGTCCAAGATTTACTATTTCTGGGCCTTAAAAAAGTCAGACTTAAGGTAATGAAAGACTGACAGGAAAGAGGTGAATGCTCGTGTGATTTATCATCTTTTTGATGTAATTTTTATGAATTGTAATCTTTGTTTTCACTCGTGAGAAAGCCTTTTGCCAAAAAAGTTTATCTGAACACTGCAGACCACTGAACATTGCCTATCGATGTGACAGTGGGTAGGGGTAACTTAAAAAAATTAGCCTATGTGGGACAGTAGTTTGCTGAACCTTTTGTGGGTGAATGTAACTGCCAACCCAGCGTTAAGTTCAATAATGGAGGGCTTTGAGCAACTGTGCAGATAGAAGTGCTGAGAGCTGTACTAAACATTCATTGGGACAAAAAAGAACCGTTACAACAGCAAGTTTGCGTAAAGCCACTGCTCACAACAAAGAGGCCCTCAAACCTCGCTTCGGTTCATGCCATGTCAATGCAGAGGGTGGATAATCTGTCTCTGAGGTCTCACAGTGATATGTTAGTCCAGAAAACCTGGAACAGAGTCTAGCGGTCAAAAGTGCACTAATGGAAATTATGCATGGAAAGCCTGTTTACTTGAAATATTCCTTTGTGGCATCCATTTTCACTGGCTGTGGTTCTCATGAACTTTGAAGTTAAACGGATGATCATCATGCAGATCAACAAAATAACCCATGGGAAAAGTAATCAGTAATCAGTCTTGAGGAATATTTCAAACCTCAGGATACGTTAGCATAGAGATAAACTTTCCGCCTGATATTTCCTGTCAGTGGAATGTTAAAATAGAGTGCTTTGTTGGATTTTTAAAAATTTAATTTAACCAATTAATAGTCAGTCGTTGGTTCAACCATGGAGATGTTACTAAATTATGGAGTGACTTTGGTTTGTCAAGATACAGCAATGGTTGGTGAGCAGTTCAAGTTTCTAAAGCTTTCAATATCTTTGTATTAATAGCAAATAATTATTTGCAGGTAGAGCAGTTTTCACCAAGATCACTGACTGAAAAGAAGTAGTGGGATGTGTTTAAAAATAGGCCCTAAGGATTTATTTTCCTCTGAAGTGAAATGTCAGCTCAGCTTTCGCATCTCCATGGAAACAGTATGTAAATCTGGTACATTAGTCATTACAAAAACAGCAGTAATGTTGAACAGTTTCAACAAGTATCTTTAAAGTGAAGAAGTAGTTCCAGGAATCTCTTTCAAAGCTGAACTAATCATCTTCATCAGGTTATTATTAACTACTTATTTATTAGTAGTAAGGAACATAGAGCCCATCACACCCGACTGGTCACATATAAAAATAGATACAAAAATATGGCTGCCCCTAAGTGAGTGTTACATTGTAAGCCACCAGCAGTTTAACATTGCCAAGACATTTCATAGGCTGCGATTTTCATGTTAAATATATATCTTTGTTGGGAGAAATATTTGAAGCTGAAAAACCACAACTGCTTAGAGGCAAAAAGGTTAGCTATCATTTCTCCTGCGCATTTCTTTGTTCTTACATTACCATTAGCTTGTGATCGGCCGACAGACAGATATTAAATTCAGCATGGTGCCCTCAGCTCTGGTTTTTTCTCACATTGAAAAGAAGCTAGTGTTCCTCCCCTGGGTTTTTATTGCCTGTGTTTTCCATTCGATCAGCCGCTCAGCCGAATGTGAACACCTCTGTCATGTGTGCGTCCTCCCGTAATGTGTGTATATACAAATAAAAACCACACATATCACTTACCAGTTAATCAGAGTCTCCCTCCATGTTGTGAGGAAAAGTACAGCCACTTTAGTTTTCCTCCCCTCTGACTTCTTCTGTGCTTGCGCTCGCCCCTCTCTCTCTCTCTTTCTCACTCTCTCGTGCTCCCTTACTCCTGCTCGAGAGCCGTGTGTTCTGTGTCTTTTGGTGTGGCCACTAGCTGCCGGCGGGCCTGCCAGTAGTTTCCTACGCACTGAATGTGTGGCTGTTGCCTTCGTTGAGAGACACTGCCTGTGAGGGTGGGGACGGGGGTGGAAGCATGGGAGTAGTTGTTTGAGCTGGGAGAAAGGGTCAACCCCTTTTCAAACTCAGCCTTCCTGACTGCCTCCTGGACTCAGCCCCTGAGCCCCCTCTCTCCATTATTATCATATAACCGAGAGCAAGGGCAGCAGCCAAAGGAATTGTGGTTGGATAGAGCTACCCGCCAGCACTTGGAAATTTGTGTCATCTGAATCACATAAGTGGTCTGCACCACAGCACAATAAAACTAATTTATCTCCTTCAGGGACCATATTAGGCAAGGGAATGTAGCAAAAAGCCGGGCGAGGTATGGCCCACAAACGGCCGTGCTACCATGTCAGTTTTGGGCAATGCTGTGTGTTTTACAGTATTATTTGTACAAAGTTGTACATAGTTTGTTTATTGAAAGGGAGCGGTGGGAAGTGATTCCGGGAACGTAGGTTGTGTGTCTTCCCAGTGGCTATTACCTGGAAATTGTGGAAAGTCAGGTTTGCTTTTTGGCTCAGTTCCACATGTGTCTGGTAGTCGTAATAGCATGAAACTGTCATCTATAAGGTACTCAAGAAGATTGACAGTGTAAACACTTACAGACAGCACAAACAACTTTTGCTGTGTGTTTTGAGGTTGATGTGGTTGTTGACTTTGTGCACTACTGCAACAGGAAGGAAATGTCACTGTATGGGTCCCATTGGGCTGGCAGAGTGGCCGTTCCACTAGCACACACACACACCAGTAGGTGTAGGCTACTACACTCACAGTGGTGGAACTTTATTGAACAATAAAATGTGGCTGTCCATCAAACAGTACTCAGCAGACCGACAGACTCGTGATGGCACATAAAAACCAAGACCTCAGAACTCATACAAATGTGCGCATTAAAGGGACCATTAAAGACTGGAAATGTTAGCTTTTCTCCAGCTCTTTGTTTTATGCCCACTCCTTCCCTTTAATTTTCTGTTTCTCTCTCTCTCTCCTCTCTCTCTTTCTCTCTCTCTCTCCTTCCCCCTCCTCCTCCCCTTAACACCCTTACCCTGCCAAATGTACTTCCTCTCTGCCATTACATCACATGCCAAACTTGTTTTTAATCAGACATGCAACCCAAATTTCTCCAATTAAAGTTTTTTTTTTTTTTTTTTGGAGATGAGCACAGACACCAGATACCATCTCCAGTCTCCTTTTATTAGTTTCATCTAGCAGCACTGACAACCTCACATTTTCACCATGCTGCCACTCCTGTATTGATGGGTTTTTATGTTTCTCTTCTCTCCCAAGGCACATTATGACTGAGCTGATCGAAACAGAGAGGTTGTATGTGGAAGAGCTGCAGAGCATCATTGAGGTACATGTGGTTTTTAATTGTTCCTCTCAAGATAATAGGCACACTGTCTGCCCACCAAGAAACCATGGAGATAGACAGAGAAAAAAAAAGTCTGACTGACACTGATGTTAAAATATGATTCCTCATTAAATTAAATGTTGTTGTCTTCATAAACTTATGCGGAGGATCTTATTGGCTTGTCACTATGCTCGTCTTTTTTTAATTTTGTATGCATTGTTTAAGATGGTCGTGGAGGCTATTTTAGTTTTGTAGAGGTACAGTCCACCTGCATTTGTATTTTCATAGGCCCATTGCTCAGCGCATTGTTGTGCAAATGGCTGTGTTCCATCTCTTCAGGGCTATGCAGCAGAGCTGGACAACTCTGAGCTCTCTCACCTCATCCCCCCAGCCCTGGAGAACAAAAAAGAAGTCCTCTTCGGAAACCTGCCTGAGATCTACGAGTTCCACAATCTGTAAGAAACGTTTACTTCCCGCTCACAGCATCTATTTCAGTCCCTGGTTGGATGGTGGACTATTGCTTTTGCATCCTCTTTTGTTTCTCTTACTTTGCATACATGAAGTTCTTCAGGCTCATGTGTTTGAATTGAGCAATGTCCTTTCCGCCCCCGCCCACCCCGAGCCCTACCCGCCTCCCGCCCACCCCAAGCCCAGCCCCCAACTCTCAGGCAACTGCACAACCCCCACCCAGCCCTGTTGCTGCTTGAGCTGTGCTGGTAACCATTCAAAGCCACACTTCCTACATTCCTGCCATGGTTTCCCCCCGGCTCTCAGCAATCTTCCCCAACAACTCCTCAAGCCTTTTCTCTCAGCTCCATATCTGATTTTGTTTCTGAACAAGAATTTTTTTGGTGACGGGATTTCTTTTGTGTGAAAAGTATAAACTACTCATATATTTATTTGGGTTCTTTTGTCTTTCTCATAATGACACTTTCAAAGGGTACTCTCCAGTGTTTTTTCTGTTTGTGTTTATGTGAGCAGAGGTATGCATTGCCTCGGGGACAGGGGCCCAAATTGCTCACCTTCCTCAGGAGGTGTACTAACCTCTGTGACATCTCACCCCTGGGTTGGATCGTGTTACATGGAGGGTGAAAGGGGCCTAAACAAAAGGGCCATGTCTAGTAGCGTGGATCTCCCATCGACAGTAACACATATAATATACAGCACCTGATCCAACAATGTGACTGCACCCAACCTTATCTGTCAGCATTATGGCTTAACAACCTAGCCTTGCCTCGCTAGCTGACAACAGTTGCTGTCACTCACTATATGGCCTGAGCGAGGTGCCCAGTGACATAATCAATTGTGTGGGGATAGGAAGAACTGTTTTGGTAACCAAACAATGTTGATGCTATCGCATGACAGATGGAGACCCAGACAAAATGTCATGTGATTCTGCTACATATTACACAGGGGTGACATCATTCAGCTTAAAGGAACACGCCACCGTTCATGAAATTGGGTTATTCACCGTCTCCCCTAGAGTTAGTAATAAGTGGGCAAAAGCATGTTTGTCTCCGTGCATGCATTGTCTTATGGTGCTTTCGGGTTGTCTCGTAAATCCGCCGCCCGAGTTGGAAAGTGTAAATTACCCAGCTTCCTTGCCGCATTTTGGGCAGGCACGCCCACTTTACCTCGGAGTACTTGAGGGTACCCCGAGGTGGACGTACAACCTTACAACAAACATGGCTGTGCCATAGTTGAGATGAGATGACATGTATTTTTTTGGCATATGTACTGTGTTGGTCATGTTAATGTTGATGTAATGCTCTTACACACTAGATTACATTGCTGCTTCAATCCGGTCACCAATTCATGCATTGCACGGTCTTGCTGTGCCTTCAGTACAATGTAACAATTTGTTTTCAAGTCGTTTAGCTAGAGGCTACATGTAGCACAAAACAATAACAATGACTAGCCTCCTGCTAATGCCCCTCGTGGCTCGAGAGAAAGGCGTTCCTAAAGCCACTCATTCGTACATGTTGTACGGGTGGGTGTACGATGATTTACGAGACTACTGGAAAGCAGCATTAGTCCGGCAGCACCACTGCTAGCTTAGCTTAGCATAGTGAATGCAGTTCAACTGCTGAGACTGGAAAAAGGCAATCAGATACATTATGTCCAACAGTAATCTCCCTGTGACTCTTACAGTATGTGTATGTGTAGATCTGCTCCCAGTGATTCATCCTCTGTTGCTGTGGTCTATGCAGGGAAATGTTTATTGACTGTGGTCCAGACAAATACACAAATCAACATTATCCTGGAACACTGTCAATTATTCATGAAATTCATTTATGCCATTGTGTGTCATTTCCTCCCCAGTACCTTCCTAAAAGAGTTAGAAAACTGCTGTGAAAAGCCAGAGCTGGTGGGAACTTGCTTTCTGAAAAGGGTATGTGATATCTGATTGTATACACTTGCATACCCTGTGGTTCCTGAGATAATCGAGTGTCAGTTGATTTTTTTAAAACTGAGTAAACTGAGGGCTGGTATCTTTTTACGCAGAAAGAAGAGCTGCAGATCTATGAGAAGTACTGCCAGAACAAGCCACGCTCTGAAGCCCTGTGGAGACAATGCGGAGACAGTCTGTTCTTTCAGGTCTCGCTCAGTGCTCCTCTCCCTACATCTGTGTTCTGGCCTCCTCCTCTCCACCTTTGTGTCTTCACAGTTGTATTCTCTTGCTACCATAAGTTTATCATGTTATCCTCTTTCTCTTTTGTGGGTTCATTTTGGGGTGAGATAAGTGTGCGTAAATGATAAATAGTGTATATAATTTCCTGAAACATCCACCACAAAAAAAGAGACACACTAGAATTTGAATTGTAAATGTGAGCAAGTAAGCATATTTGCAAGTTGTCTGTAGAAATGTAAAGAGTTAATAATATGTTTTTCTAACTGCAGGAATGCCAAAAGAGACTAGATCACAAGCTGTCACTGGATGCATACCTACTGAAACCAGTTCAGAGGATCACTAAGTATCAACTAATGCTGAAGGCAAGTTCAGTGCCATTTGAATGTGGAACGTTTTTTATGCATTTTCCTCAAAGCTTCCTCAACTACTTGTTATCTCAACACCAGTACAATACTTCCTATTCATATCATTTTCAAATAATATTCTCAAAAAGGAAAAGCTCAAGACAAATGCAAACTAAGCAATATGTAAAGGGCTACACAATAAACAAAGGTTTGCACAAATTCCGGGGCACACAAACATAAAACAACATATTCTCATATGACACTCAATAAAGTTGGAGAATACAAAGCAAGGGATTTAAGACCATTCGTCTCCCTAGATCGTCCAGATTCCTAGGTCCACACTTGTGCATTCTCCTCTTTGACTCACCCCACAGTTTTTCTATGAAGTTCAGATCAGGGGACTGAGATGGCAATGGCCAAAGCTTGATTTTGTGTTCAGTAAACCTGTTTGTTTTGTTTTGGTTCATTGACCTGATGAATGATCCAATCATGACCCATTTTTAGTGTCTTGACAGAGATTGACAGATTTCCTTTGAAAATGTTCAGGCTTTTCTTGGTGTTCATGATACCATTCACCTTCATAAGGTTCCCAAGGCCTTTGGGAATAAAAACAGCCCCACAATATCACAGCCACTCCACCATAATTCTCATTAGGCATGGGGTTATTTTCAGTATAGTCATTCTTCTATGTACGCCAAATCCAACTAAAGTGTTTTTTGCCAAGGAGCACAATTATCATTTAATCTGACAATAGACCGCACTTCCAGACAAATTCAACTTACATTTAAGTAAGTAAGTATAAGTATATATACTCTTTTGATCCCGTGAGGGAAATTTGGTCTCTGCATTTATCCTAATCCGTGAATCCGTGAAACACACTAAGCACACAGTGAACACACAGTGAGGTGAAGCACACACTAATCCCGACGCAGTGAGCTGCCTGCTACAGCGGCGCTTGGGGAGCAGTGAGGGGTTAGGTGCCTTGCTCAAGGGCACTTCAGCCGTGGATGTGGGCATGGGAGAGCAGTGCTCAACCACTTCCCGTAATTTTGTAACTTTACGGAATTTTGTTTCCCATTTGTAATTAAATGACTGGAAAAGCTTTTACCTGGCATACCCTCCAAATAATCTACTAGCAGTGAGTACACATTTGAAGATTTTTTTGGGGAACTTGGTGACCTCAAGATGATACCTTTTTCTGTAACTCTCAAACAGTGGTTCTAATGGAATCTTTTGCCTATCTTACCATCCTCCATACTGTGTGTGGGAGCTAGATAACCATTGGCCTTTGTCTAAGCATGTTTGCCACATTTCCAGTTTATTAGAACCTTTTAATTATTGTTTTAACTGTAAATATAGGCGTTTTCTTTAACAAAGCACCTAGTTCTTATAGCCATTTTCTGACTTACAAATGTTTACACACTTTCTTTTTATTTAAATTTAGTGTATTCTCTTGTCTTTCCGATGTTGAAAAATGGCTCTGGGATATAGCCTCTATGTCTTTATTTTCATACCTTAGTGAAAAAGAAAGTCATTCTACTTCTGAAAGTTCACAGACACTCTGATTAACTTAAAGAAGTTGAAATTAGATAGGAAAATATGTCTGTTACATCTTGTAAGATTTTCTAGGGGTGCCAATAATTGTGGGCAACATGGTTTTATTTCTTTATGAGATTTTCCTTTTTCTCAGAATACATTTGCTTCCCTTCAAGGTTGGCTTATTCTTCATTTGTTTCATTGAGATTACAATAAATCGGCAAAAGATTCCGTTTTATACCTGTTTTTAGTCAATTTTATCAAAGGTGCCAATAATTTTGGAGGATACTGTATGCGTTTACAACTTTGATGTTTAAACACATTATCTCACAACATTGTGCATATCTATTCCAAAATACAAAATATTGAAAACAATTAATATCCTCCTGTTGCAGTGTTATACATTTCATTTCCATATCACTAATTGTTTTTAGGGCAGCCGTGGCCTACTGGTTAGCGCTTCGGAATTGTAACAGGAGGGTTGCCGGTTCGAACCCCGACCAGTAGGCGCGGCTGAAGTGCCCTTGAGCAAGGCACCTAACCCCTCACTGCTCCCCGAGCGCCGCTGTTGTTGCAGGCAGCTCACTGCACCGGAATTAGTGTGTGCTTCACCTCACTGTGTGTTCACTGTGTGCTGAATGTGTTTTACTAGTTCACGGATTGTTATAAATGCAGAGACCAAATTTCCCTCACGGGATCAAAAGAGTATATATACTTATACTTATATATTTTCAGTTACCTGATTTCTTCTCTCAAGTACAAATACAGTATAGTAGCTCACATAAAGCCCCATATAAAGCTGCCAAAACTACATACTGCTAAATATTGGGCTGACCCCATGCAGTTTTCTATTCTTCAACACGACTTGCACTGTTATACATCACTGACATTTTGTTTTGCTCCTTTTCCCACCTAACTGACACTGGCATTCAAACAACTCTGGCATAGTTTTTAAGGTGCATTATTTAAAGGTGCATTTGAGTCATAAAATAGTCAGGCTATGCACAGCTGTGCAGGCAGCCCATAACAGTAATTTATCAATTCAAAATACCAATACATTTCTACAGAATACTTTCACTACAGAATACTTTCTACATGCTACGCATTCATTGGGTTTTATTCACTGCCATAATTTAGGCTGTGAATGTTGTTTATTTACTCCATGGAGGAATGCCATGAGAACAGCTTTAAGCTTTGTTTTGAAAGGTTTAATGTTGTCTGCAGTAGAGTAGCATACCAAAGTAAAAAAAAAAATCATCTCTGGATTAAGTAGACAATGTCTGTGCCAGACATCATAACTTACCATAATTAGGTGACCAATATCTGTAATGTTTGTAGATGGACAATATAGTGTGACAATAAGCAAGCATGCTTAAACTTTTGACATGTTGCATGGTTTTGTAAGATAAGCCTTATCTATTTTTGTTTTCAGGAAATGTTGAAATGTAGCAAGAACTCGGAGGGAACGGTTGAGCTGGAGGAGGCCTTGGCAACTATGCTTGACATCATCAAGTCTGTCAATGATTCTATGCATCAGATCGCCATCACTGGCTTTGAGGTACTGATATTTTGCTCTCAGTGTTGGTTGTAGACAGATTACATTATCATGTATTATGTTGGTGATGTTTTTGTTAGTGATTTGTGATTTGTTAGTGATTTTGGTTTTGACGGTAAATAGGCTTAGTTGTAGATTGGCAGCTGTGTGAAATCCCCTACCTATAGGACAAGGAATTTAACATCTCTCTAGTGTATATTTGAAATCTGTACAGGTTTGTGTAGACAGTTACAGGATGTGTGATGGTTATTACTTCATGTTATTACTACATGTTTGTAGTTATAACAGTTATTACTTCATCTTATTACTACATATTTGTAATTTCCACTATTCAGGGAAACCTCAATGACCTTGGGAAACTGCTAATGCAAGGTTCCTTTAATGTGTGGACAGACCATAAAAAAGGTCACAATAAGGTAAAGGACCTTGCACGATTCAAGCCTATGCAGAGACACCTCTTCTTGTACCACAAAATGCTCCTCTTCTGCAAAAAGCGTGAGGAGACTACAGAGGGCCATGAGAAATCTCCCTCCTACAGCTTCAAGCACTCCCTAAAGGTGAGCTAAGTTTCTCCAGCTTCCTGTTCTGACAGCAATCATGAGGAACTTCAGTTCCATCATGGAAACGGAACTCTGTTAAATTATATCAATAAAGTTGACTTGATTTGACTTGTTATAAGATTGCACAACAGAATAAGTTTTCAACTTCTTCTCTTGATCCTGTCCCTAGATGACCACCCGTCCCCTATTTCTGCCCTCTTACGTGTATGTGTCACTTAATATTCATTTCTATACAAACCAAGACGGCGGTTTCCTAAAGAAACGCAAGCACCCACACCATAAGTGTATCTAAATTAGCTATGTACCAAAAATTACATTTTACCGTGACTCAAAAAGCTGTAAACAGTGTTGTAAGGCTGTGTGTACAAATCCGCTTGGAGCTCCTGTGAAATTTTGATTTCACGACGAGAATTCTCGGTCTAACCGTTGATGTGTCGTGTGAAAGGGGGGAATTAGGGCACCCACCAGCCCAGCACTAAACTCTGAGCAAAATAGGATATTTCAGGCAGTAAAAGCCCCGGTAAGAACCAAACCAGATTTTGTTTAAATCTACACACCTATGGCTACTGAAAAATGTAAGGTTCATTTATCAAATGTTATTTTGAAGTATTAAAAAACATTGTTGTTTTAGAATTGTCTAAAAAAAGGGCCGGTAATTGGTGCTTTTATGATAGAATGTTTCCAACAGTTAGCCTAGAAATCTAGACGCACTCTAGCAGCAGCAAATGTAATTTGCAGCTAGGGTAGTCTAGCAACTCTCCGTTGGCTTGCGATCTGGAAAAATTAAACTTCTATCAGGCCAATCGCATCGTGTATAGAGTCGGCGACGGTTCCGTGTGAATTTCCTGCTACTTGAAAACAAAGAAGATGGATGCTGCTGCTGGCGAACAGTGGTCTTTGAATCGCGAGTGAAGCTTTTTTTAAATTGGCTCCGCTAGTGGAAAAATGCATGGGTTGTAGCGCTATCCTATTGTGTGCAGAGGAAATTTGAAAGACAACCGTTTATCCCGCCCCTCGGATTGAGTACTGGTGAGTTTTGATGTGGGTCTAGCCTATCCTCAGGCTATCCAACAGTGTCTCCACAGTTGGCTTGAAAGTAATTAACACCTCACTTTAAACAGACATTTTCCTCAGTGCTTTAAAAATGACTTTGGTCAATCCACTATTAACAAACCAAATCTCAACCATATATTTCGATTATATTTTAGAGGAATTTCAATCAGATTTTTAGATCTAAACACAGTGCAGATACTGCTCTAACTAAAATAATCAAGGATTTTTTGACTACTGCTGTATTAAACCCAATATATCACAACATTTTACAACATCATTTGGAAAAGTGGGTGGGGCTCTTAGAGTGCTTGCTTAATCGATTAAAAACATACATTCTAAAACGGATAATGCGGTCCTTGATTGCTGATTAATGTTCAATTGCATTGTAAAATCCAGCACAAACATTCACAGGAGCATAGAATCAAGTCAATCAAACTTGTGTGATATTGATCTGGCCAGTGGTGGTCAGAGGTGGTTTTGAATCAGTTTGACCTGCTTTGTTGTCAACAAAGTTCAAAACAGGCGCACTAAAGGGGCAACAATAAGATGACAAAACAGGAATGGTTTTACAGGTGGTGGCAACTGATAATTTTTCCATCTTTATCCTTCTTGACTGATTTTTCACTAGTTTCGCATTTGGCTAGGGACGGGTCAGTGTCAGTGACTACTGGTAGCATAAGCCAGTACCAATAGGTTCCATTGTCAGAAGGATTGCTGTGTCTCCCAGCGCAGTCTCAAGAGCATAGAGGAGATTCCAGGAGACAGGAAATTGATCTAGGAGAGCTGAGCAGGGTGGTAGAAGGTTCTTAATCCAGCAGCAAGACCAGTATCTGCTCCTTTGTGCAAGGAGGAACAGTAGAAGCCCTGTAAGAGCCCTATAAAATGACCTCCAGTAGGCCGCTGGTGTGAAGTTCTCTGACCACACTGTCAGAAACAGACTTAATGAGGGTGGCCTGAGGGGCCGATGGCCTTTAGAGGGCCCTGTGCTCACTGTGGAGCTCAATTGGCATTTGCCATAGAATACAAAATTGGCAGGTCTGCCACTGGCACCCTTTGCTTTTCACAAATGAGAGCAGGTTCACCCTGAGCACATGTGGCAGACGTGAAAGGGTCTGGTGATGTTGTGGAGAACTTAATGTTGCCTGCAACATCATTCAGCATGACTGGTTTGGTGGTTGGTCAGTGATGGTCTGGGGAGGTATATCCTTGGAGGGATGCACAGACCTCTACAGGCAAGACAACAACACCCTTACTGCTCTTACAGTAAGTATCGGGATGAAATCTTCAGACTCATTGTCTGACCCTGTACTGGTGCAGTGGGCCTTGGGTTCCTCCTGGTACACAACAATGCCTCACTATTGAAACACTGCTCACTGGCAGAAATGTGAGGGGTGTCCATCCATAAACCAATGAGAGTGCCATCTGACATTTCATTTAAGAGCAGATAGGACATAAAACCACTTCTCCTTGGTATTATGGTGATGAGTGAAGCCATCTCTGCAGAAGGAATCTTCTTGCACCCGAGGCCATGTATGCAACAGCATGATTCTTATTGCTTTACTAAAACAGATTGTGCAGGTGTGTGTGTGTTTGTGTCACATCTCCAGATCACACCAGCTGCATGTTTCGCCATAGTCTAGATGACAATGGATTCATTTCCCCAGTTGTATTCTATCTTTGGAATATCCTGCATGCATTCTAAAGTTTTGTTATCTTAATCTCTTAACACTGAATCCTCATGTTTTATTTTCTCAAGCAGTAACTTTACACAGGAAGTTTTTGACATTACTCAATAGGTGGTAGCGTAGTGGTTAAGGAGCTGGGCTAGCATGTAGTAGGGTTCCACCCCATGGTGCCCTTGAGCAAGGCACTTAACCCCAAGTTGCTCCAGGGACAATGGCCCTTGTATTATGATCGACATATGTAAATCGCTTTGGATAGAAGCGTCTGCTAAAATGAATAAATGTAAAAATGTTGATGTAAATTACTTTGTATGGTTTAATTATTGTAGTGGTTTTTTAAAAATTTTGTCTGGCAACCCCCCAAAAAACATTGGCCAAGTCTCGCGACCCCTTTCTCTCCAACCGGCAAAAAGTTTGTTTCACTTTGGAAAATGTTGCAAGATCGTTGGTGGCAGAGGCAGAAAATGTCTTAGAACATGTTCATAGCTAGACTATGTCAATACCAAAGGCATTAATGCATGGCAGCCTTTTACAATCTGCTTTATTATTTTCCAATGGATAACTAGCACTCATCCAATGTATAAGGCAGAGATTTAAGTTTGTGTAAACAGAACATCCACTTTCGGACATTATGGAAACACTATGAATTTTAAGCCTACATCTAGGGCATCTACATTTTTCGTTTTTCAATTTGCAAATCATTTTATGACCCCTTCCTATTTTTTGGCGACCCCCAGTTTAAAATAATTATTGTATTATTGGATATTGGATTATTGTATGATTTGTCTATTAATAGTCATAGCAACTGATTGGAAACAAGTGCTCGGTCTTCACTCTAAAATCCCACAAGAGATTACTCATCTCCCAAACTCTTACTAGGAAGACTACTTCCATATCTGAACCATTACTCAGGCAACTGCAGTTGGCAATAGTGCTCTTAATCCGTTAACATCTGAGAAAAAACATCCTCTGACACCCCCCCCCCCCAGCACATCTGCACCATACCATTGATGTTTTTATTGTTATTACATTCGTTATTATTGTATACTCCCTTGCTTTCTGGATGTAATGGTTAATGCTTTGGTAATGTTCCACTCACCAAATTTTGAATTCCTTTGAGACTCTGGTTACATCCTTTCCAGTTACTCCAGTTCCCACATGTGGTATCATTTCCACCTCCTTGCCACCCAACTTTGTGGGTGATTCATGTTTTATGAATGTGCTTTTTTCAGTACAGCACAGTCATAAAAAACATGGACACACCTTGTGTTCGTAATCTTTTACAGATGACTAGATCATCTATTAATCATGTAGACATTTGTTGTGCACAGAAATAAATAAGCTGTGGATGCCTCATGTACAGAAAGGAGAATTTTGACCCCTCAGAATAGTGAGACTAAAGGATGTCAAACATACAGTCAAATTAATGCTGCCTTTAAGGGTTTGTTGTTCCATGTTCGGCAATCATATATACGATGTGTCTTGCATTTATACCCTGGTTGGAAATCAAATAACAGAGTATTTAAAAAAAAAAAAACCCTATATATTTGAAATGAATGGTCTGTTAAAGACGGTGGTGTTATGTAATTCTGGAAAATCAGCCCCAAACAGAAATGAAAGTAACACATTGTAAAAAATTCTCCATATCAATTTTCAATGTTTCTGGTAACGTGTAGCATTAATGGGGTACCCAGTGAATCAAGAGCTGATGAAAAGGGCCAGAACAACAAAGCTACATAGTACATAGTACCATGCGTTCCAGGCGCACACTACTACTGACAAAGATACAGTTCCTCTTGTTATAAGTTATAAGTTCAAACTAGAAAATGTAAGTTCGAGGAAATTACCAGTGCATGAAAATGCAAAACATATATTTACATAAAATGCAAAACAAACTTTTATTGGGAAACAGTTGTGGGCAGACGAAACAGTTGGCAGGAGTCATAGTTGAAATGGCTGAACAGTTAAATAGTTAAATTATTTAATTGTGAATTATAGTAGTGAGGACTTTTATTTTGAAGGACTTGTATTTTGTGGGCAGAGGAAACAGTTGAACAGCATCTGTAGTCTTAAGAGAGCCAGATTGTATGCTTAAAGCCTGAGACAGAGTAGATAGTTTACAAGTTCAATGTAGATAGTGTAATGGATGTTGATAGACAGAAAGTTTATTGGATGTTGATAGGCAGATTGGGTTTAATGGGTGGATGAGTGAATGGTTTGAAGAAGATGGATGGATAAAAAGTTGGATGAAATGTGCCTTATATCCCTGTAGAATGGAGAGGCACAGAGACAGTTGGCCTAGTTGAGCAGAAAGCAGTTGATACAGGTGCAGTCAGCTTAATTGACTCTTTGAGGGGGCCTAGTTGAGCAGCTGGCCGTTGATACAGGTGCAAATCAATTTAATTAGCCCACTGTGATGTCATAGTGCCAATACAAAGTCTATGGGGAAAAATAAGCTTTATTTTTGTTAATATTTCAAAAAGTATAAAGTTTACAGAAACGGAAAGTACTTTGCACAGATGTCATTTTCAAGACCTAAGTTTCAAAGTTTGAACGAAGTTTCTAGGTTAAACGGTTGAAGCTAAATTAGATGCAGAAATTTTGGTAAGAAGAAGACTTTGGATAACAGAACAGTGCATTTTCATTCACCGTAATTAGTTTAAAGTCATTATCTTAAGGTATAATAACCACATTAGGTTGTTATTTTAAGTGGTCATGTCAATTTGAATCTCTCTAGATTTAATAATTATATTCTTATAATCTGTTATTACACGGCTCTTTATAATGCTGTAGAATGCTCCATTCACTTGATGTTCGGAGGTCTGATAATTTTGTATGACAGACAATACATTACCCCTTACTTGGAAATAAGGGAATATCAATGTGGGCTGTATACTGACTAAAGGAGCATTCCACCTCAGGAAAAAGGAATGATGAACTTTGCCTTCATGTGATGTGTGAGCTGTCATTTTTCAGCATTAGTCATTAGTGTAACTGACATTTGTGGTGTCTGTTCCTGTTTTCATAGATGAGTGCAGTTGGTATCACAGAGAATGTGAAGGGTGACATAAAGAAGTTTGAAGTGTGGTACAATGGGCGAGAGGAAGTTTACATCATTCAGGTATGTGGTCAATGCCCTTTGCAATTCACTGAAACACGGGTTTTGAAATGGAACACCAGAAGATTTTGAGTTCAATCAAGGGCTACCAACAATGTGCCCCTGAGCAAGGCACTTAAACCCAAGTTCTGTAAGTCACTTTGGATAAGAGCATCTGCTTAATAACAAATAATGTAATGCAATGCAAACTGAATTAGCTATCAATTGAGGAGGAAGTTGTCCCCTTTACATATATGTATGTATATATTACAGTAAATTAAGCTAATTTATTCCAACTAAAATGGGCACAAACTAAATTCTTATTCAGTATGGGCCATTTGGTCAAGAGTAGTTATTTTTTTGTATGGTCAAGCATTGAAATTGAGGCATTCAATTATGGAATTTTGTATGATGTAAGTATTAGGTTAGTTATGAGCTTATGGAGATATGCTATTCCTATAGTTGACCACTGGAGAGCAGTGTTGACTTGTGGAGTGGTAGACAGTACTATGTTAGAGACTGCACTGAAAGATCTGTGTGTGTGTGTGTGTGTGTGTGTGTGTGTGTGTGTGTGTGTGTGTGTGTGTGTGTGTGTGTGTGTGTGTGTGTGTGTGTGCACGCCTGTCTGCTTGTGTTGGTGCTATTCCAGGCCCCTTCCATGGATGTGAAGAGTATGTGGGTGTCGGAGATCCGCAAAGTGTTGACGTGTCAGCTGGAGGCGTGCAGAGGTAAGAAGTTCCCAGCAGGGGGCACTGTTAGGCACAACCCCACCCTCACTCTTCACACTGCCTCACACACATTCCAGCTTCCATGTGGAAGCCCCCCCCCCCCCCCCACCCCACCCCACCCCATCCTCTCTGGGGCCTGGGTGGAGCCGCATCTGTGAGAGCGTGTGCTGTGACTTTGCCAGTGTGTGCAGGAAGGAAGGGTTCACGGTGAGGTAAAAATGGCTGGAGGAGGCCTCTCAGAGTGAGACCCCCCCCCCCCCCCACCCCACCCCCCACACACACACACAC